>NC_135574.1:28748132-29057747 GCF_965152235.1 Eretmochelys imbricata
CAGGGGCATTTGGGTACTAGGCAGGAGCAAGTTGGGAGAGTGAATTCAAACCTCCCAACCTTTCCACATCCATGGAATGGGGTGTTAGGCCACAGAGCCTACCATGCTCTTTATGCTGGAGTAGCAACAGCAGAGTTATTCCGCTTTTCCACTGTGGCCTAGGGAGAGAATTCTTTGCCTCCAAGGAGCTCCCCAGACTGCACACCAATTATCCACGGGGAATAGAATCTGGCCCACTGTTACAATGAAATATCTGTATGAGGATGGGACAACACCTTATAGTGACAAGTGCAATAAAAGTTGCAATCTGAAGTCTCTTCATCAATATATTTTTCAAGCAATGGAGCTCGTAATTCATTTTTTAACTGACTCCTTCACCCCTCTCAGTTCTCCTTCACTGATTTCCTAAGGTTCCCTATGTTTTGGGTTGCTGACATGATGCTTTATGATAGCTCTGTGGGAATGAGCAAGACAACAAAAGCTATGCAAACAACTATTCATTTATTCTGTTGTTATGGCATAAAGCAGTGAGCCTCGCTCATAAAGATGGTAGGATCATTTCTTACTGAATGATATATTTGCTTTCATGGATTCCAGGTTCTTTATTTTAAACTATAATTTTTTTAACACATACTTTCTTAGCCTGGGCTATTCCCCAGTCTTCTGGTGATGCAGATACCCTCATATTAGTAACTCCAATAGCCATTAACCACTTCTGTCTGCATAATTTAACAAACCAATTAAAAAAAAAGACAAGTGTTTGCCCTATTTGAGCAGTGTTGAGTCTCTACATTGATAGTAACACTAGAGTATGATTTTGCTCCCATTTAAAATCAGTGGCAAAACTCTCATTGACTTAAATGAAAGCATAATTGGGCCCACAGCCCTGATGCACCTCTCGGTTATATTGTTGTGAGGTCAGTTTCTCCTTTAATGGTTTTATTGATTGATCATTTGAATTGTGGTAGCACACAGAGGATACAGTCATGGGTCCCATTGTGCTGGACACAGAACAAAAAGGTGCTCCCAGCCCTAAAGAGCTTGCAATCTAAGGAGAAGACAAGAGACAATAGGTGGCTACAATAGACAGAGAAGAATTAACAGTAATAATAAGACACTAAGGTGTGTTTATCCACAAGATTTTTGTGGTGTGCTTATAATTTTTGATAATATGGTGGCTGCTTATTATATGAAACATTGATTTTTTTCTATTTCCCTGCAAACCCATTTCTTTGACCTTTATAGATCAGCATATGGCTGGCCTGTATTTTCTGGTTCTCTCTAATAATATTTGAATATACAGTATTTGATAGGCTGTATTGTGCTGAGAGTTGGCATTTCCTCCTAACTTGACATGCTAATGCCGAATTCACTTGTGACTATTAACAGAAGGTCTAAGCTCTCTAGCACCAAAGGTTTGATTAGAGCCAGCAATAAGCAAAAAGCTTATTTTAGTCTCTCTCTCTCTTTCAAATAAAAGGACATTGTCAGTTCAAGTGTAATTAAACAGTACCTTTTAAAACTTGCTTGGCTTAGTATGTCATCTTAATTACTGTACAGTGCATATCATCCTCTGTTACATCTGCATTTTGCATTACACCTCCTTACAATGGCACAGAGTGCTAATATAAAACACGATAATGTGTTAGCAGAAGGATAGCAAGAGGGCTCGAGGTATATTTTGATCACCTTTGGATTGATCTCTCTAGTTATTTATTATTTTATCTTTGGGTAACAAGAAGGGTGGTTGAGTTATTTGGTGACAAGAATCTTCCCCACCCTCCACTCCATGCACACGATTGTGTTCTCTTTTTAGCTGTGCCTGGCTCCACCTAAAGGAGACATAAAGGAAGAAAAGTTAAACAGGAGAAAGGCGAGGGGATACAATTAAGAAACAAACATGAAGGAAAGGACATGTAGGCGCATCAGCTCAATGTCCCATAGTGTTTCTCTAAATTAAGGTCTTGTCTAAACACAAAAGTTGTACCATCTTATACCAGTACAACACTGCTAGTGTGGACATATTTACACTGATATAAAGTGCTTATGCCAACATAGCTTATTCCCCTTCCCTTCCATATAAGAACGGGAATGAGCTAAGCACTTTAATATTGGTATGATTGTGTCCACACTATGGGTCATATCAGTATAACTATTACAGTAAAAAATCACACCTCTAACCAAAATAGTTGTAGCAGTACAAAATCTGTGTGTAGACCAGGCCTTAAATCATGGTGTGCAGAATTTTCAAAAGTGCCCAGCACTAGCCTAACTCTGCTCACACTGAGTGAACGGGTACAATGTTAGGCCAACATTAAACACACTTCAATATCTCTTTCATACAGATGTTTCTTTCTGTGGTATAAGTAGAGGAGAGCAAAGGTTTTTTTCATAGGTCTGGCTCCTTGCTGTAGTTTCAGTTCAGCAAAGTGACTGCACACAAGTTCCCAGGAATTCAGTCTAATAGAGGAGAATGAATTATCACACACATAATGTGATTAATGTGTATATGAAAATAAGCTTTGCCATAAGTAAAGAAATATAAGAGTAAGCTTCTCACGGCCATTTATGAATATAATCACTATATCCATCTTATTCAAGAAATCCATGTAATTTCACATTCAAATAAAAGTTATTATGTGCATGTATCAAATTTAACAAAGGTAGCATGAAAATCACTTTGTCATCTCTCTGATGAACCAGCGCTACAATATATTATACATGTCAAAATCAATATAAGTGCTAAATATTGCAAAATAATTATATGGACCAACATTTTTCCTATTTAAATTGAAGAAATGATATTTCTTTATACATTTGGCTGTTGTAAAAATATGTACATATAAAATAAGGCTAACTATCATAGTGAAGCTTAAAGATTCCCACTGAGACTGGGACCCCATTGTGCAAAGTGGTGTACTGTCCCACATAATAAGAGACATAATCCCTGCCCTGAAGTACTTGCAGTCTAAACACACAAGACAGACAAAGGGTTGTTGAAAGAAAGTATTATCCCTACATTTCTGAAGAGGAATTGAGACTCTAAGTGACTTGCTCAAGGTCTCTCAGAGCCAGAACTGAATGTTGTCCTGACTCCTAGTCCAGTGCATTAAACACCAGATGTCATAAATATAAAGGGAAGGGTAAACCCCTTTGAAATCCCTCCTGGCCAGGGGAAAGCTTCTCTCACCTGTAAAGGGTTAAGAAGCTAAAGGTAACCTCGCTGGCACCTGACCAAAATGACCAATGAGGAGACAAGATACTTTCAAAAGCTGGGAGGAGGGAGAGAAACAAAGGGTCTGTGTCTGTCTGTATGCTGCTTTTGCCAGGGACAGAACAGGAATGGAGTCTTAGAACTTTTAGTAAGTAATCTAGCTAGGTATGTGTTAGATTATGATTTCTTTAAATGGCTGAGAAAAGAATTGTGCTGAATAGAATAACTATTTCTGTCTGTGTATCTTTTTTGTAACTTAAGGTTTTGCCTAGAGGGGTTCTCTATGTTTTTGAATCTAATTACCCTGTAAGATATCTACCATCCTGATTTTACAGGGGGGATTTCTTTATTTCTATTTACTTCTATTTTTTATTAAAAGTCTTCTTGTAAAAAACTGAATGCTTTTTCATTGTTCTCAGATCCAAGGGTTTGGGTCTGTGGTCACCTATGCAAATTGGTGAGGCTTTTTATCCAACATTTCCCAGGAAAGGGGGGGTGCAAGTGTTGGGAGGATTATTCATTGTTCTTAAGATCCAAGGGTCTGGGTCTGTAGTCACCTAGGCAAATTGGTGAGGCTTTTTACCAAACCTTGTCCAGGAAGTGGGGTGCAAGGTTTTGGGAAGTATTTTGGGGGGAAGGACGCGTCCAAACAGCTCTTCCCCAGTAACCAGTATTAGTTTGGTGGTGGTAGCGGCCGGTCCAAGGACAACGGGTGGAATATTTTGTACCTTGGGGAAGTTTTGACCTAAGCTGGTAAAGATAAGCTTAGGAGGTTTTTCATGCAGGTCCCCACATCTGTACCCTAGAGTTCAGAGTGGGGGAGGAACCTTGACACCAGATCATCCGTCCTACCTCACTACCCAAGTAATGGAGGTAGCATAAAACTTTTAGGCTTATCATGAAGAGTAGATGTAAGAATAAATTCTTTAAAAAAGAAGAAATTATACAGCAAAGGAGGACCCATTTGTAAGGGTCACGATGAAGTAAAGATGCACAAATAATGGATGCAGTACTAAGTTGCTGAAAAAATTTAAGGAAGGAATAGAACAAGGGATGTATACATAGAGGGCCAGAAGTGAATAATTCTGAAAAAAAATTGTTTTGGGTCAAGTGGAAAATGAAGTATTTCAAAGTTTTCAGCAAATCGAACAGTCAAAAATCATTTTGTTTCATCCAACCTGAAATGAAATGGTTTGTTTTAATTTCAGGCAGGATGGGGTTTTTTTGTTTGTTTGTTTGTTTTTACATTTTTACATTCTTAACAAGTACAATTTAAAGCAACTTCTAAACCAAGTTGTTTTGACTTGAAAGATCAAAATCTTTCATTTCAAAAATGTCAAAGGAAATATATCAATTTTTCAGAATGTTTTTGGTTTTGACTCAGTTCAGTGAAACCAAAATGAATTCATGAAATCTTCATTTTTTCCCATTAAAGAAGGTTCAGCCTGTGACGTTACTGACATAACTTGTGACCGTATAGACCATGGTTGCAACCACTGTTATATATTTGCAGCAGATATTGTACAAAGGTTGTCGTGTAAGGTGTCTATGGAAAGGTTATGGTTTGTTGATGATGGTTATGCTATCTGTATGGGTGTATCATTTTTGTAGTTGAAGTTATGGATATTGGCTATGTACTTGTACATCAATGTGTTTTGATTCTAAGTAGCCTCAGTGGAGTACTTGGTCAGCTTCTTGAGAAGGGACTATTGTCAGTAAGTGCCCAATCAAGAAACACTTAACTGACAGTGGACTTTTGGAGACACCAATCCACACCTGAGCTTTCCAAGGAACATTCAAACTAATATGTAAACAATGGCGTCAGCCAGTAAAGAAGTGAGTCATGCATGGACATGTGGCTTGCTCATGTGACTCCAGGCTCCATATTGCTGCTGTGATTGTCCACAGGGTAGAGAAAATAAAATGCTGCTGCATCTCCTCCATCTTGTCTTCAATCCTGCTTCATACCCCCAGAGGAACCTTGCTACAAACTGAAGCTCTGAACAAAGGACTGAATGACCCATCCCAGCTGTAGATGTACTCCAGAGACTTGACTTGAACCTGCAGTTTATTTTATCACTGCTACAAGCCTGAACCAAGAACTTTGCCATTACTGTATGTAATTGATTCCATTTAACCAATTCTAGCTCTCATCTATATTTCTTTCTTTTATGAATAAACCTTTAGGTTTTAGATTCTAAAGGATTGGCAACAGCATGATTTGTGGGTAAGATCTGACTTGTATATTGACCTGGGTCTGGGGCTTGGTCCTTTGGGATCAGGAGAGCCTTTTTTCTTTTACTGGGGTAAACCAGTAAAACCATAACCATTCATCCCCATAATGCGTGGCAGTGGTGTTGATACTGGGAAACTGGAGTGTCTAAGGAAATTACTTGTGTGACTTATGGTTAGCCAGTGAGGTGAGACCGAAGTCCTCTCTGTTTGGCTGGTTTGGTTTGCCTTGATGTGCAAAGGAACCACAGCCTTGGGCTGTAACTGCCCTGCTTTAAGCAATTTGTCCTGAATTGATACTCTCAGAAGTGTCCCACCAAGGGCAGCATCATTACACAGCTGAAATCTGATTTTGCCCAGCTCTGATACTCAAATGTTCATTAGCTTTAGTGGGAACAGGACTGGGCCTACTGTACTTCAAATTAATTTTTTTTATTCCATCTTTATGCAGTTGAGAACACAATTTGCACATGAAGTCTGACCCAAAACCTATGAAAGCCAATGCACCTTTCCACTGACTTCTACAGACACTGGATTGGGCTCACTGACCTTAACAACTTTGACATAAAGAAGAATGAACTGGATCCAAAAAGCTACTGTAACATAGTGTATAAAAAGTCTCTTTTTAATTTCCTCAGCCATTCCTGGCCAGCAAGGCTTTACGTTAGGTTATTATTTTTAGCTAGGGTTCTCACTGTGGTTATCTGTAGTGGTATTTTCCCCCCTATTATTTCCAGTTCCGTGTTTGTTCCTTGTGTTTAAAATGCTGTACCGTATATTGAATTGGTGGCTCTGCTTATACTTTTTTTTAGGATTGCATCAAGCTGTACATTAATGCATTTTGTATTTGTGCAAAATAAATGCATCATGTAAGTGGAGTCATGACTGGAGTATGGGTATTGAAGGGTATGTGCTGTTTAGGAAAGACAGAAATAAAGGCAAAGGTGGTGGAGTAGCACTGTATGTCAATGATGAGGTAGACTGTAAAGAAAAAAGAAGTGATGGAATGGATAAGATAGAGTCTGTTTGGGCAAAAATCACGTTGGGGAAGAAAGCTACTAGAGCCTCCTCAGGGATAGTGCTTGCGATGTGCTATAGACCAGCGGGATCCGATTTGGATTTGGATAGAGACCTCTTTAATGTTTTCAGTGAAGTAAATACTAATGGGAATTGTGTGATCATGGGAGACTTTAACTTCCCAGATATAGACTGGAGGACAAGTGCTAGTCATAATAATAGGGCTCAGATTTTCCTGGATACGATAGCTGATGGATTCCTTCACCAAGTAGTTGCTGAACCGACAAGAGAGGATGCCATTTTAGATTTGGTTTTGGTGAGCAGCGAGGACCCCATAGAAGAAATGGTTGTAAGGGACAATCTTCGTTTGAGCAATCATGAGCTAATTCAGTTCAAACTAAATTGAAGGATAAACAAAAATAGAACTGTGACTAGGGTTTTTTATTTCAAAAAGGTTAACTTTAAAAAATTAAGGAAGTTAGTTAGGGAAGTGGATTGGACTGAAAAACGTGTGGATCTAAAGGCGGAGGAGGCCTGGAATTACTTTAAGTCAAGATTGTAGAAACTATCAGAAGCCTGCATCCCAAGAAAGGGGAAAAAATTCATAGGCAGGAGTTGTAGACCAAGCTGGATGAGCAAGCATCTCAGAGAGATAATTAAGAAAAAGCAAAAAGCCTACAAGGAGTGGAAGATGGGAGGGATTAGCAAGGAAAGCTACCTTACTGAGGTCAGAACATGTAGGGATAACATGAGAGAGGCCAAAAGCCATGTAGAATTGGACCTTGTAAAGGGAATTAAAAGCAATAGTAAAAGGTTCTATAGCCATATTAAAAAGAAGAAAACAAAGAAAGAAGACGTGGATGGTGTGGAGGATGGAGTGGAGGTTAAGGATAATCTAGGCATGGCCCAATGTCTAAACAAATACTTTGCCTCAGTCTTTAGCGAGGCTAATGAGAAGCTTAGGGATAATGGTAGGATGACAAATGGGAATGAGGATATGGAGGTAGATATTACCACATCCGAGATAGAAGCCAAACTCAAATAGCTTAGTGGGACTAAATCGGGGGGCCCGGATAATTTTCATCCAAGAATATTAAAGGAACTGGCACATGAAATTGCAAGCCCGTTAGCAAGAATTTTTAATCAACCTGTAAACTCAGGGGTTGTACCGTATGACTGGAGAATTGCTAACATAGTTCCTATTTTTAAGAAAGGTAAATAAAAAAAGTGATCCGGGTAACTACAGGCCTGTTAGTTTAACATCTGTAGTATGCAAGGTCTTGGAAAAAATTTTGAAGGAGAAAGTAGATAAGGACATTGAGGTCAATGGTAATTGGGACAAAATACAACATGGCTTTACAAAAGGTAGATCATGCCAAACCAACCTGATCTCCTTCTTTGAGAAGGTAACAGATTTTTTAGACAAAGGGAATGCAGTGGATCTAATTTACCTCAATTTCAGTAAGCATTTGCTACGTTTCCACATGGAGAATTATTAGCTAAATTGGAAAAGATGGGTATCAATATGAAAATTGAAAGGTGGATAAGGAATTGGTTAAAGTGGAGACTACAGCAGGTCACACTGAAATGTAAACTGTTAGGCTGGAAGGAGGTTACTAGTGGAGTTCCTCAGGGCTCGGTTTGGGGACCAATCTTATTTAATCTTTTTATTACTGACCTTGGCACAAAAAACGGGAATGTGCTAATAAAGTTTGCAGATGACACAAAGCTGGGAGGTATTGCCAATACAGAGAAGGACCGGGATATCATACAGGAAGATCTGGATGATCTTGTAAACTGGAATAATAGTAATAGGATGAACTTTAATAGTGAAAAGTGCAAGGTCATACATTTAGGAATTACTATTATAAACTGGGGACGCATCACTTGGAAGTAACAGAGGAGGAGAAGGACCTCGGAGTAGTGGTTGATCACAGGATGACTATGAGCTGCCAATGTGATATGGCCATGAAAAAAGCTAAGGCAGTCTTGGGATGCATCAGGCAAAGTATTTCCAGTAGAGCTAAGAAGATGTTAGTACAGTTATACAAGGCACTGGTGAGACCTCATCTGGAATATTGTGTGCAGTTCTGGTCTCCCATGTTTAAGAAGGATGAATTCAAACTGGAACAGGTACAGAGAAGGGCTACTAGGATGATCCGAGGAATGGAAAACCTGTCTTATGAAAGGAGACTCAAAGAGCTTGGCTTGTTTAGCCTAACCAAAAGAAGGCTGAGAGGAGATAAGATTGCTATCTATAAATATATCAGAGGGATAAATAACACAGAGGGAGAAGAATTATTTAAGCTCAGTACCAATGTGGACACAAGAACAAATGAATATAAACTGGCCATCAGGAAGTTTAGACTTGAAATTAGATGAAGGTTTCTAACAATCAGAGGAGTGAAGTTCTGGAACAGCCTTCCAATGGAAGCAGTGGGGGCAAAAGACATATCTGGCTTCAAGACTAAGCTTGATAAGTTTATGGAGGAGATGATATGATGGGATAGCCTAATTTTGGCAATTAATTGATCTTCGACTATTAGCGGTAAATATGCGCAATGGCCTATGATGGGATGTTAGATGGGTTGGGATCTGAGTTACTACAGAGAATTCTTTCCTGGGTGTCTGGCTGGTGAGTCTTGCCCACATGCTCAGGGTTTAGCTGATCGCCATATTTGGGGTCGGGAAGGAATTTTCGTCCAGGGCAGGTTGGCAGAGGCCATGTGGGTTTTTCACCTTCCTCTGCAGCGTGGGGCATGGGTCACTTGCTGGAGGATTCTATGTACCTTGAAGTCTTTAAATCATGAGTTGAGGACTTCAATAGCTCAGATATAAGTTAGGGGTTTGTTACAGGATTTGGTGGGTGAGATTCTGTGGCCTGCATTGTGCAGGAGGTCAGATTAGGTGATCATAATGGTCCCTTCTGACCTTAAAATCTATGATTCTATGAAGTGTAATTCATATCTTATTTCTACCTTTTTGTTTATCTTTAATTCCTAACCTATACTTTTCTAGTATGAATTTGTTAGAAGAATATTTCCAAGTTAATTAAAAAGAATCTAAGTTCAGAATCACTAGGATTGCCAAAATGTTCAAATTAGATCTTTAAAGTTACATACTGTAATCCTCATTTTTGTGCTTAACTAAGAATCTGATTCAAGGCTCATTGAAGTCAATAAAAAGATTCTTATTAACTGAAATGGGCTTTAGATAAAACCTTAAGCAGCCTGATTTTTCAGAGATGCTGAGTACTCACAGCACTTATGGGCCAGTATATGGGGAAAAAGTCAATGGTGTAGGTATTGAAGTATCTCAGTTCACTTGGCAGACTTTCCCCACCTTAATAGTATATGGCTGGATATTATCTTTTCCATGTTAAAGATATCTTCCCATGACTAGGTTATAAAATAAGCATTGTCTGAACTACTGGGTTCTGATTCACCGCATAAAACTCCCCTAAGGCTGGTAGATGGCACGTGGATGATCTTCCTCTTCCCCTCCCATTCCAACATTACACTAGGTTATCCTAGGATAGCAAGAGCTGCTGCAGTGGCTTCTATGCTATCCCTCGTTTTTAATCCCCACCCCAGCATAGGAAGCATGGCTCAGGGTAAAGGGGCATATTCAGGATATCCCTATGCCGAAGTTAGCCCGGATTGACAGAATACCCCTTTGGGACCATTGGCTACTGGTGTAGTTTAGATCATCCATAAAGTTGCTCAAATCTGTCTAGAGTATTGGGTCAGCAAAAAATCAGCTCCAGGATTGGGGTAAGAGGCACAAAAGGATCATTTACACGCCCCTCCTACTTTACCCAGGGTGTTTGCATAGCTCTTGGTGTCATTTTAATAGCTCTTTAGCACAATGATGCCTTTTGGTGATTGGATATATGTTGAAGTCTTTCAAGGTCACATATGTTTTTCTTTGAATTAAGTCAATGATTTTTCATACTTGCAATCCAATAAATCGTCTAATTACAAGGACTATTGGCACAGATACTGTATGCCACACATTATAACCAGAATAATTACATTTCATACATGGTCAGATATGCCAGAAGGTTCTTTTTAAAAATTGTCCACAGTGTATGGAGTGGGAGGAATCATTTGCACTGGAAAATATTTCTGCTGGGTTATCTAATCTATCCCTTTGCATCAAGGCAGAGTTTGAAAACCAACAAGTAGTTTGGGCACATGGAATCTGATCCAAAATATTTCACATGTTGAGAAAACCCCAGGCTAGTAAAAGAATAATTCAGCTCTACCATGTGACACCTATAAAAGGAGCCATGTTAGAAAGAGTTAGCAATTTTAAATAGCCAAATTAAACAAGATATACTTAAGACTTATTATCCCCTTCTCGGAAATTTCATAAACTAACCTTCCCAGGGAAGCTCTGAGTTCTTTTAGTGCAGCTTTAATAAGTTTCAGTGCTTAATTGTGTTATGTCAATAGTCCATTCCTCTTGTCAAGTTCAAACTTTTATAGACAGAAATCATAGCACTATTCTTACCGCATGGACTGGAATCACTACTCTCACTCCCACTACTCAACTTTCTACACTTGCCTTTGTTTTGAATTGTAACACAAGAGCAAGTGCCACCGCAGAACCAGTACTATTAAAAGTGACATATCTGCTGTTGCTGATTGACTAATGCTGTAGCATTACTTCCAGGAATATCATGTTTCAGAGGTGATATTTTTCTGAAGTTATGAAAATCTCATAACAGCTCCTTTAGGAAACGTCATGTCTTCAGATAAGATGGGCTTGTACAGGCTTTTCTTGGCAGTTATTAGGATAGGATGTTTTGTTATCCATTTGCCTTTGAAGGGTGTGAAATAACAATAACATTACTTAGCACATCTCAGCTGTGGATCTCGAAGCATTTAAAGGTGGGCAAATAAGCATTATTATCCCCATGTTTACAGATAGCGAAGCTTAGGTACAGTGAGATTAAATGACTGTGCCACAAGAAACTCTTACTGTCAACTGGCAAAGGGGTGCAACAGGGTTACAGAGATGTTGTGGGTCTCATGTATACATTCTAATTCACCAAAGAGTGTCTTCTGAGGTCTCAAATGACAGCTGGTGTCAAACTGGTCATCAGTATCACTGCGAAACACATGCACAGATGTTGTGTAAGGAGTTATGCATATAAACTGAAATTATAAGGTTTTTGTCATAAGGTCATCAGCAAATGTGAAAAATGGATTTCCTGTCAGACAAGAAATGTTTGTCTAGCTGGCTGTTTACATGTAGATAAAGTATTGTATAGTTTTTAATGGGTCTAATATCACCAATCTGAACTGAATGTTAATGGAGGATTGTACAAATGTGAAAGGGAGAAAAGTGACAGGAAGAGGCAAACCGCAGGAGTAGGAGGGGGGACTGTATCTTGAGGTGCCCATGAAAGTTTTCTCTATTATATTTGGTGGACAAAATAGATACCCTGTCATCCTTCACCTAGGAAGTAAACAGACAGTGCATTTTCTTCATGAAAGAGGGATCTCAACCAGACTTGGAGAGCACTTTAGGTGAGATAAGCTTCTTTAGATAGGAGGTTAACCTGTTAGTTAAGTTTAGTCTCTAGAAAGTGTTACGATTTTGTTTTTATATGTAACCATTTGTTTCCAATATTCTCACTCACTATCACTTGAATCTCTGTTCTTTGATAATAAACTTATTCTTGTTTTCACTCTAAATATATCTCAGTGCTGTGGTGTTAAAGTGGAGATCCTGAGTTGAATCTTACAAGTTGGTGTGTACTGTTCCTTTGGGGACAGCAGACCTGGTGATTCTGTGAGTGTCCAGTACATAAGGGTCTGGACACTAGGGGAATTGCTCTGAGGATCTGCGGGTTGGTGTGTGCCTATTGCTAACCTGGTACAAGAGAGTGAGGTCTGCTGGGATCTGGAAGGCGGTGTTTGTGTTGCCAGAGGCTGATGGTTTCAGAGAACTGATCCACACCAGGAACAGACAAAACTCCCTCATGCTAAGGACATGTGGTGATGAGGGTGCTTCACACCCCTGGGTGCCTTGGGGAGCATAACAATGATTTGTAGAAGGTCACACAGCCAAGAATAGAGCTCAGCTCTTATGACACAGTCCACTCTCCTACCCACTTTCCATGTAAATGCACTCCCTTATTTCCAGAAATCAAATCAGGTGCTGTGCTCCAAAATGAGTTGTCAGCAGTAGGTCCAAACTCTGAACTGTCTCCCTTTTTAATATCATTTTCTAAAGTTTATGAAATGCCAAGAAGCTCCATTGTCATGAACTATACATGTCTAATATTTCCTTGTATTTTCAGCTTTGTTTGCTGTCTGGTTATGCTTATTCGTAATTTCCATCTTACATTTCTCTGTTATGTTCAATACAACCTCAGCTATTTTCAATCTAAGGTTATCTACTAGAAGCACTAAAAGCGGAAAACTAATCATCAGAAGTAATTTCAGAAGTTCTTTATCTTTTTTCATTGATATTTCTTTATTCTTTTCCCATTTTCACATTCTATGTCTAATTTAGATTGTAATCCAGATGGGGCAGAGATAATGTATATTTTAATCTCATGGTGTTGTATATGAATGTTCAATAATAATAATGGCATTATACCAGAAATAGCTGATCTAGACATTCTGAGGGTATGAGGATCTATGCCCTCCTTTCATTTTTGTTTGGTCTGATCCTAGTCTATCAAAAAAATTGAGAGTCCTATATTTGTGGTTCTTGTATCTAGTCATATTGAACTCCATGAAAACTAGTTAAATGGACAAAAATAATTAATAAATCCAATAGCAAAGCCATGGGATGACATGCTAATGAGAACAGTGCTGGAGTTCTATCCTGTAACACTTCTGTGGTATTCGAATGGGTGTCACCCATACAGAAGCACAATCAGACCCATAGACAACTAGGTTCCCATACTTCAAAAACTGCGTCTGGATGTTGGCAAATGGCAAGACCTTCCCCTATCACTGTGGGACAGGATCCATCTGTTAGAAGCGAACATCCTACCATTCCTGCTCTAGCACTTTTAAGTCCTGCCAATACTCTTACCACTTTTATCTAAAAGCCTTAGATCATATGAGTAAAAACTTCCTCTGAAAAGGCAAAAATTTCCAAATGACTAAAATGTAACTAAGCAAAGAGATAAAGAGAATTTGGCACTTTCTAGCTGGAAGAACTCTCCCAAAGAATTAAATAAAAACAAAACCCTCCAGCCCCATTTCTTCCTTTTCATTCCACCCTCCCCACAAATGTGGCATGAACACAACACTTGCAAATCATCACCCTTTATGTGTTTATATGCCTGTCCCCTACCTTTTCTGTCTTATTTATTTAGACTATAAGCTTGGTGAGTCAGCGAATGTTTCTTATTCTGCTCATGCCTAGCATAACAGGACCTGATTCTCAGTTGGTATCTAGGCACTAGCGTAATATAAGTAATAAATGTCAACAACAACAATATAGCCTCAACAACGTATATAATCTCATATATATCTGACATACCCTCACTTTATATGATTCTCCCAGTCTGTTTCAGTACACTGCCTAACTGTCGACAATAAGCAAACAAGTTGTTGAGAAAGGGAAAGAGTATATTAGTATATTATATTATTGATGGCATGCCCTCATCTGGAATAGTCTTCATGTTTGGTCATCCTATGCCCAAAAGCATATGACGTAAATGTACAGTGTCCAGAGAGAGACAACCATATGGTTAAAGGAATGAAAAACCTCCTATATGAGGAGAGGTTCTAAGAGGTGACATGACTGAGATATATTAAATAATGAATGGTAAATCAGTTTACCCTTTCCGATAATACAAAATTAATATCTATGAAAAACATAGGGACATGCTGTAGTATTAAAATCAACAGATTTAATACTGGTAAAGGAAAAGGCTTCTTATACAACACACAATTAACCTGTGGAACTCACTGCCACAAGGTATTATTCAGACAAATATGTAGGAGCCAGATTATGATAGGTCCTTGTGTAGGTATGCTTTTAATTTCTTGGTCTAAATACACTGTAAACTCCTTAGGTCTCGGACTCTCTCTTGCTAACTGTATATACAGTACCTAGCACAATGGGGCCCTGTTCTCAGTTCAGGCCTCTAGGGTGCTACTGTAATCCTTACCTTAGACCTCAGTTCCTCCTGTACCACTGACACATCAGATAGAACAGTTCCTCCATTTATTATGGTCACTTGCTAGCTGTGGTACTTCTTCTCAAGTGATGCCAGTGTATTCAATACCCTCTATCACTGTCTTCTGCTAGTTCTTCCTTGACCTTCCTGACTTTTCCTTTCCTCCCTTGGGTACTCAATTCAATGCTTGCTTAGCATGTCTCCCATGTTCTGTACAGTGTGTATGTTCCAACCACATGAGTCTTCTTTCTTTGATATTTCCTAATGCCCTGCTTTGTCAGATTCCTTAATCTCCCATTTGTTTTGTCTTTCCATGAAATGTGTAATATCTTCCTCAGCCATCTGTGATGGGCAGCCTTAATCTCTTTTTGTTAACACCCCCATCCCCCAAAAAACAACCAAACACAAAAACAAAGAGGTACTTTAATATAAATAGTAAAGGGATCAAATTTTATCCCGACAGCCTGTGCAACATCATTGAACTCAGTGGGAGCTATTTGTTCTCAGCACGTCTGAAAATCAGGACACTTATTTAGGTCCCCATTTTTAAGCACCCAACTTTGAAACTTTTGGCTCTAACCTCTGTGTCTTGATTTGCCTAATCTGCAAAATGTGGCAGCCATATCATATCGTGGATGCATACACCCTTGTACAACAGCTAAAATATGCTATACAAATAAGAATTTGTCTCAAAGAGCTTGCTGCCTAAAGGCACAATCCGTGCAGCAGAATACCTATGGAAATAAATTACAGAACAGTTGGGGTTTGAGTTTTTTGTGTATTACCACCACATGAAAGAAAATCACATGTCTGTTAACCCTGCAGCTAACTGAACGCTTCTGGAAAACAAGATTAAATATTATGGTTATGTTTGGCTTTTTTATTCATTTGAAATGTTCTGTTCTTTGTTCCACAATAAGAATCTCTATGGCATAGTCTGAACTGATTATACACACGACCGTAACAACGTATTCATATAAATCCTATGTAAATACTGATTTTATTTCTAAATTGTTTTGGTGCATAAACACTGGGTTAAAGCAAGAGAAAATATCAGAATGGGCCAGACACCCAGATTAGCACCCAATTAGACCTATTTTAAAATTTATACTAAACTTTTCTATGTCCCTTTTAATTGAAAAGATCTTCCTTACCTCAAGTCTCCATAAAGATAACATGACCCATTTCAATAGGACTATCCTACTGGGAAATAAAAGTCGTCTTGAATTGCTTTGAGTTATCAGAACATTTTATAATACAAAAGCATACTTTTCATGATTATACATCTTTGTCAGGAACAACCACTGGAGCAATTGAGTTTTGTGTGGCTTCCATATCTGCTTTAAAGGCTGCTGTGACAGCAAGCCCTGGCAGAAGTAAACATGAATCTTTGCATGTGGTTTCTATAAATCCTACATTTTCCACTTTACAGTCCAGAAAATAATGATTGAACAGATGGCAAACAGGCCACTGGATTTATGCAATTTTCTGCTAAAACCTGGGATTTTCACTCTCACGAGCAACTTATATACAAGGACTGAAAAGGCTGCATACTAATGTTTTTGGCAAAGCACTGCATTTATATAACCTAGGCACACAAATACTAGTCGTAAATAAGCTGATGGTGGGGAAAGGAAATTTCTTTCTGTGTCAATGAATAATCATTTCTCAAGTGAGCTTCAAATATATATATATCTAATGGAACAATCTTTTAATCCCTTTACAAAGCAGAGAACAAAAGCCCTGCCTGCATTTAAATAATATGAATAAAATATGTTAAAAATAGAAAGTCTAAGCACTGGGATGCAGAAAAGCATGAATAAAGCCATAATAAAGAATGCATTTTTTATTTTAAGAATTCTTCTTGAGAGTGGCTGTAATCAGTGACTTAATGAATAATTTATTAATAATGGTTCATGTGATGCTCTTTCAGCAGGTTTTCAACTTTCCACTTGGGGCACCGTGGAAACTGAAAGCAAAGTCCTGTGTTTTATTATTGCTCTACTATTTTTACAAGATGCACCAAAACTAGGACTTCAGTCTCCAGTGAAAACTAACAGCTTTTGGTTAGAACCCAAGGCAGTATGATCTGGTGCTGCATAGGCCCCCAGGATTGTGCTGTTCCTATCTATTTGTCTATTTACAATTTCATTCTGCCATATTTCTGAAGAATCTGTCACATTGGTATCTAAGAGCCTGATTTAAAGCCCACTGACGTCAATGAGAGCTTTTTCCATTCCATTCAACAGGCTTCAGATGCAACCCTAAGGGCTTACGATTCTCCCAGTGTATCATGTCTTTTCTCTGTCTCCTATGCTCTGATTTTGCGAGCTCTTACCCGTGGATGGGCTGCTGTGCCTGACCACTGCCCTGATGGAGTCAATGGGCCCCCCATCGGCACTGTTGCCTGCTTGTGTGGAGCTGTTGTCTCTAAGGTGCCAGAAGTACTCCTTTTCTGTTTGCGAATACAGACTAACACGGCTGTTACTCTGAAACCTGTCATTAGGCTGTAAAATCCTCCAGCAGGGGCAGTCTTTATCTATGTTTCATGTAGTTCATTGATAGTGGTTCTTAAGGCGAAGCAATAATTTTTAATAATATCAAGGTTGACTTCAGGCCAAAAATCCTCTGATTCATTTTTTGCTTTAAATCTGGAGACTTCATTAGTGTTTCTTCATCAGTTCTTTTTTGACTGGACCATCTTCCCTCCCTGATCCACAGTGACGCTTGCTTTGATTTTTTTTTCTACAGTGCCTTCCTTGCTTATTGCAGATTCCCACAGCAAATTCAGAAACTTTCAGCTACCCCAGGTTCCTTTTTGATATTGTCACAGCCCTCCACCTTGAAATGCCTCATAGCCCCGGATATAGCCCAGCAATGCTGGAAGCTCCCCCAGAGCTCTTTCAACACTCTTGTATTCTTCCGAAATCTCTTGTCCCTTATGACTGCTCTCCATTCCATTCTCTGATTCACTTTTGCCACCTTATCTTATTTTCCAAATTCTCCTGAGAATCATCAAGGTAGATGTACAGGTAGAATCCTGTACAGAATTATAATCAGATCGCAGATAAATTAAACAAAGGACTTAGCCCTCCCTCTTCCCATCCAGAAGCTGCACAACATATCTGCTCCCAATTCTCCTTGAAGGTGCTTCACTCTTGTTCATAAATTCTACTTTTCTGATCGGTGGCAGAAAGGCAAAATGATTAAACCTAGACATAGGGGAGCAGATAATAGAATCATAGAAGATTAGGGTTGGAAGGGACCTCAGGAGGTCCTCTAGTCCAACCCCTTGCTTAAAGCAGGATCAACCCCAACTAAATCATCCCAGCCAGGGCTTTGTCAAGCCTGACTTTAAAAACCTCTAAGGATGGAGATTCCACCACCTCCCTCCCTAGGTAACCCATTCCAGTGCTTCACCACCCTCCTAGTAAAATAGTTTTTCCTAATATCCAACCTAGACCTCCCCCATTGCAACTTGAGACCATTGCTCCTTGTTCTGTCATCTGCCACCACTGAGAACAGCCTAACTCCATCCTCTTTGGAACCCTCCTTCAGGTAGTTGAAGGCTGCTATCATTTCCCCATCACTCTTCTCTTCTGCAGGAAAAATAGCCCAGTTCCCTCAGCCTTTCCTTGTAAGTCATGCACCCCAGCTCCACAGTTGCCAACTTTCATGCGGTAAATAAGCACCCTGACTTTCACAATAAGCCAAAAATCAAGCTAATCCCATTTAAAAACAAGGCCAAAACAAGCCAATCCCTAAGAACCCCAACACTCAATGTGACTATATCCCCACAGCATGCAGTCTGGGACTGTGGTGGGCTCGCTGTGCACCCCTGACTCTCTCACCGCTGCTTGCTCCCACTTGCCCCTGCTTGCCGGAAGCCAATAAAAAAAAGCAACAAGCTACAAGCCAAAACCTAGCCAACAAGCAACTCACAAGCCAATTAAGCCAAAAACAAGCCCAATGTCTGGGTTTTTTTTTTTTTTTTTTGTGAGTTTGGCATGTCTGACCAGCCCCCTAATCATTTTTGTTGCCCTTTGCTGGACTCTCTCCAATTTGTCCACATCCTTTTTGTAGTGGGGGGGGCGAGGGCAAAACTGGACACAATATTCCCCTCTATTCAGCACTAGTGAGTCCACATCTGGAATAATCACTTTCCTTGATCTGCTGGCAGTGCTCCTACTAATGCAGCCCAATATGCTGTTAGCCTTCTTGGCAACAAGGGCACACTGTTGACTTATTTCCATCTTCTCGTCCACTATAATCTCCAGGTCCTTTTCTGCAGAACTGCCGCTTAGCCAGTCCCCACCTCACTCTGCACTTGGCCTTGTTGAACCTCATCAGATTTCTTTTGGCCCAGTCCTCCAATTTGTCTAGGTCAATTTGTCTAGGTCTGGACCCTATCCCTACCCTCCAGCATATCTACCTCTCCCCCCAGTTTAGTGTCATCTGCGAATTTGCTGAGGGTGCACTTAATCCCATCAACCAGATTATTAATGAAGATGTTGAACAAAAACGGCTCCAGGATCAACACCTGGGGCACTCTGCTTGATACCAGCTGCCAACTAGGCATCGAGCCTTTGATCACTACCCATTGACCCTGATGATCTAACCAGTTTTCTATCCACCTTACAGTCCACACATCCAATCCATTTTAACTTGCTGGCAAGAATATTGTGGGAGACGGTATCGAAAGCTTTGCTAAAGTCAAGGTATATCATGTCCACAATTTTTCCCATATCCACAGAGCCAGTTATCTCATCATAGAAGGCAATCAGGTTGGTCAGGCATGACTTGCCTTTGGTTAATCCATGTTGACTGTTCCTGATCACCTTCCTCTCCTCCAAGTGCTTCAAAAAGGATTCCTTGAGGACCTGCTCCATGATTTTTCCAGGGACTGAGGTGAGGCTGACCATCTGTATTTTCCTAGATTCTCCTTCTTCCCTTTTTTAAAAATAGGCACTATATTTGCCTTTTTCCAGTTGTCTGGGACCTCCCCCAATCGCCACAAGTTCAAAGATAATGGCCAATGGCTCTGCAATCTCATCAGCCAACTCCCTCAGCACTCTTGGATGCATTAGATCTGGACCTATGGACTTGTGCATGTCCAGCTTTTCTAAATAGTCCTTAACCTGTTCTTTCACCACTGAGGGCTGCTCACCTCCTCCCCATACCGTGCTGCCCAGTGCAGCAGTCTGGAAACTGACCTTGTCTGTGAAGACCGAGGCAAAAAAAAATTGAGTTTTTCAGCTTTTTCCACATCATCTATCACTAGGTTGCCTCCCCCATCCAGTAAGGGTCCCACACTTTCCCTGATCTTCTTCTCGTTGCTAACATAAGGATCCCTCAGTCCTTATTCTGGCCATTCTCACGTTGACTTCAGTACCAGAATAACAACTGTGCAAGGACAGCTGGATTTGGAGCAGAGAGATTGTCCTCTTCTTCTTAAATTCTCGAGATTTTTTTTTACACATTGGTGACTGAGATGCAAAATAGAATACGTTGGGAACATTCACCTACCAAACTTCTTGTTTGTTTTCTCTATCTTTAATGAGATTTTACTGTGCTACAGTAATGCAAATAGAGCTTAATATTCAAAATAATGTAACAGAAAAGGAGGCAGCATGATCCAGATATTACAGCACCAGATTGAGAGTCAGTAAAGCGGAGTTATATTCCTAGCTCTGCCACTGAATAGCTGTGTGACCTTGGACAAGTCACTTAACCTCTTTGTCCCTCAATTCCTCATCAGTAACACACAGATAATCGGATATCCTTGTAACATGCATTTGAGATCTCTGGATAATAAGAGCTCTGTAAGTGGTAAGTACTGGCATTAATAAAATGAAGTGTAAATAAATCACCTTGGCGATACAGTACAAAGTCTCTTACATTAATGAACAATCATGATGAATCATAATGCACAGATTTGTTTAGTTAAAAAGGAGGTGACTGTTTCCAAGCTCTGATAAACGATTCAAGTGAGTCACTATTTGAACATCGTATACCTTTCCTGTTTATAAGCAGTAGCAGAAGCGGTCAGGCTATAACTGAGAAAAGCCCTTCTAATCCCCAAACTTTTCAGTGTACCAAAGCTAACTTCCTCATGTCACTCTCTTTTTTAGACTGTAGCTGTTTGTGGGTTTTTTATTCTAAGCTCCTGGGGACAGGAATTTTGTTTTTTTTTCAGTGTGTTATGCATGTTTTAGATTGCCATGCACAAATAAGGCATTGCAATGTATCAATTAACAAAAATTAACTTAATGAGCCAGAGGCTTAATTAGTGTAAACTGCTATAGTTCCATTAGCTGCCTGAGTCTGCTGCAGTTTCCACGGTATGCATCCGATGAAGTGAGCTGTAGCTCACGAAAGCTCATGCTCAAATAAATTGGTTAGTCTCTAAGGTGCCACAAGTACTCCTTTTCTTTTTGCGAATACAGACTAACACGGCTGTTACTCTGAAACCTGCCTGAGGACAGATACTCCAGTGGTTAGACTGCTATGTTAGAACTTAGAAGTCCTAGGTTCAAGTCCTTCTCTGCTGCAGCTGGGGGTTTATAGTTCTTCTTACCTCACTGTGTATTGTGAGGTAAATACATTAAAGACTGTGAGTTGTCAGATACCATGGTTATGCAGGCCATAGAAGTACCTGAGATAGAATATATATCTAGAGAGGATAGAACTACATCTCTGCCAATTTATGCAAGCAGGGGGTCTGGCCCAGGTATGTAACATAGCCAACAGCTTCTTAATGTAATTCTCACTGCCATACAGCAAGAGTCAGCATTTCAACAAAGAAAATTGTAATCTATCAATAACTTGGTACCCAAAGTTGAAGATCATGGGACAGCTTAGTAGCAGAAGCAATGTTGTGCCTGGTGCCTTCTGACGTAACCAGGGTAGGCTGAATAAAGTGAAATAGCTTAAGTTTGACTGGGATCCAAGCATTTCTACACAAGACAAAAATAAGACGATTTGGTCATTCTAGCATAATAGTCTTGTGTGGATTACTCCAGTCCAGATCCTTTCCCAAGTACAATATGTTGTTCTACAGTACAGCCAAAGATTTTCTGTCAGGTGTTTTGTAAGCTCATTTAACTGTTTTCGCAATCAGAAGCACATGTGGCTTTTATAAACTGCTGAAGGCATTTTTCATTATGATTTAGCACTTGTATATAATGCCATGTCTGCATGACTCCTGACACCTTGAGTAAGGATACGGTCTGTGCCCCAAAGGACTTACAATCTAAACTGATCATTACAAGACAGGATGTCATGGGAATTTATAACGGGCAAAAGGAGAGAGAGGGAAGAGTATACAGAATAAGTTATGGGGCTGCCTACATGATACAACATGCTCTAGGTTTCAGCTTGTCTTCAAAGTTACAAGTGTTTTTAAATTGTTTAAAGAACATTACTTCATGGGCATGTGGGACAAGGTAGGCTCTGAGGAGAGGGAAGTTGCAAGGAGCAGAGCATCACAGAGGAGGCTGAGGCATCGAGAAATGGAAGTGCCTGTGAGAAAAAGGAACAAAGGATGCATGAAGAGAGACAGGTTGGGTGAAGTAGCAGGTGTAAATACCAAGGAGGTAGAGAGGCTTAATTCAGACAAATGGGGTGAAACTGAGCAAAAGAAAATGTAGGCTGAAGAACAGGGAACCTTTCCCAACAGTGAGCTCTGTTAGAGTTGGAATAGCCTCCCAAAGAAGGCAGTAGAAACCCCATTATTCAAGTCAGTTTGTAGCAGAATGGAAAAGCATTTGAGTGTGGGGAACAATCTTGCACCAACAAAGGGTGAAAAAGTTTACTTACTGTGTCCTTTCTTAAATGCAAGAGTTTAATGACCAATGAGGGTGGTTGGATGCAGGGTGGCTAAAACGCAGTACTGGGAGTGGGAAGACATAAAGTTCTATTTTCAGCTCTGCTATGGACTTTCTGTGTCAACTTGGACTAATGTCTCCAGGTGTCATGCAAGACATCAACATTTTTCATGCAAATGGGCAGCTGAGGAGCCATGGAGCTGGCTGGGTGGGTAAGCTAGCAGGAAACCAGGCAGGTTTCTGATTGAAGCTTAGCCACAATCAGCATATTCCCATGGGACATTTCAATGGTGAAGAAATGACATTTCTAACCAAAAAATATTCTCTCAGAAAATTGATCCAACTTTAATCTCATCTTTAAAACAGGGATCATATGGGATTAACTTCTCTCATTTTGTGTGTGAGTTTCGTCCCAGGAAAGACTCCAGAATAAAGCTCATCTGTGTGGGAGACAGCTTTTTTGGTGGCTGGTCCAAGGCTTGGAGTGAACTCCCACAGGAACTAAGGATAATCACAGACTTCACCACCTTCCTCTTCAAGTGTAAGGTGCACTTCCCCAAGCTGCCTTCTCTAACATAAACACAGAGCAATGTGTATCTTTTAAAAAAAATCTCCAAAACCCTACCAAACCAAAACACTCTCCTGCACACAAAATTCTCCTACTGGGGGGGAGGATGAGAGAAAGAATGAACTATGGATGTTAGTCATATTTCTTAATGCGCTACTGGAAAGCACACAGGTACTACAATGATGGGAGCGGCAGAAGAACGTGTGTAGAATAGAATGTGCACAAGACTACCATATCTCTTATGAGTAGTAGACTCTTGGTACATTGAAGTGCTGACTCCGTTCAGGTAGCAATCAGCTATGATGCCCTTGAGTCAGAACACTGGGCATGGGTGTCCTATAGGCATGGGTCTCGGACATGGGTGTCCCATGTCCTTTGGATTTATTATCCCACCTACTGCTCTTCTGCAGTCAATCAATTTAGTTTACAAACACAAGCATGCATCTACATTAAAGCTGATCTCCGCCTCCTGATATTAGGACTCCTCTGTTACTCTCATATGCTGTTGATTAGTGGATGTGCTCCCTAGTGAAAATGAAAATGGCTAAGTTCAATAAAATATGCCCACCTTCACCAGAGGGGCTTATGGTGCCCTACAATGCTTCTTAGGAAGACTAGCTGGAATTTCCACTGTGGAGTCTGATGAGGAAATATGCTGACTCATCCCATTTCTGACTGGCCTGCACATGTCTCTATCTTGGCTAGGCACATTTGGGGTTGGCTCTCTGGTAGCAGGAAGATTGCACTACTTCCTACTATTGTAAGTTCTCTCTGACCAACTGTACTCCTGGAAGGTTTATGCCCACAGAAGCTAGTGTAAATCCAGGGTGAGCCCTGCTGTGGTATTGTGCATTCTTGTTGCACAACAGAGAACCCGTGCAATATTTCTCCTACTTTGGTAAATGGAGGTCTAACACATTTTCTTGTTACTTGTACTATCACAGTAGCTAGCTTTAGGGTTTTTGTTGCTCTATGGGTAAACTATGAAATATACCCCCGTCACAGCCCACAGCTATTTGCACAATAAACAGCCACTAAGCACTTTGCAGCCTCAGGCAACTGGTGTTCTGCTGTGATGGTAGAACTGGCCCTGGCTGCTGTTTCCTGCAGCTGATGTTGCCATTTGGATTCATAGTTCAATGGTATATTGGTTTCTTGAGTTGCATAGTATTACAACTGCCTATACACAAATGCAAGCAGCCTGGAAAACAAGCAGGGAGAACTGGAAGTCCTGGCACAGTCAAGGAATTATGATGTGATTGGAATAACAGAGACTTGGTGGGATAACTCACATGACTGGAGTACTGTCATGGCTGGATATAAACTGTTCAGGAAGGACAGGCAGGGCAGAAAAGGTTGGGGAGTTGCACTGTATGTAAGGGAGCAGTATGACGGCTCAGAGCTCAAGTATGAAACTACAGAAAAACCTGAGTGTCTCTGGATTAAGTTTAGAAGTGTGAGCAAAAAGGGTGATGTCGTGGTGGGAGTCTGCTATAGACCACTGGACCAGAGGGATGAGGTGGACGAGGCTTTCTTCCGGCAACTCACAGAAGTTAATAGATCGCAGGCCCTGGTTCTCATGGGAGACTTCAATCGCCCTGATATCTGCTTGGAGAGCAATATAGCGGTGCACAGACAATCCAGGAAGTTTTAGGAAAGTGTAGGGGACAATTTCCTGGTGCAAGTGCTGGAGGAACCAACTAGGGGCAGAGCTCTCCTTGACCTGCTGCTCACAAACCGGGAAGAATTAGCAGGGGAAGCAAAAGTGGATGGGAACCTGGGAGACAGTGACCATGAGATGGTCGAGTTCAGGATCCTGACACAGGGAAGAAAGGAGAGCAGCAGAATACGGACCCTGGACTTCAGAAAAGCAGACTTTGACTCGCTCAGGGAACTGATGGGCAGGCTCCCCCGGGAGAATAACATGAGGGGAAAAGGAGTCCAGGAGAGCTGGCTGTATTTTAAAGAATCCCTATTGAGGTTACAGGGACAAACCATCCTGATGTGTAGAAAGAATAGTAAATATGGCAGGCGACCAGCTTGGCTTAACAGTGAAATCCTTGCTGATCTTAAACACAAAAAAGAAGCTTACAAGAAGTGGAAGATTGGACAAATGACCAGCGAAAAGTATAAAAATATTGCTCGGGCATGCAGGAGTGAAATCAGGAAGGCCAAATCACACCTGGAGTTGCAGCTAGCAAGAGATGTTAAGAGTAACAAGAAGGGTTTCTTCAGGTATGTTAGCAAGAAGAAGAAAGTCAAGGAAAGTGTGGGCCCCTTACTGAATGAGGGAGGCAACCTAGTGATAGAGGATGTGGAAAAAGCTAATGTACTCAATGCTTTTTTTGCCTCTGTCTTCACAAACAAGGTCAGCTCCCAGACTACTGCACTGGGCAGCACAGCATGGGGAGGAGGTGACCAGCCCTCTGTGGAGAAAGAAGTGGTTTGGGACTATTTAGAAAAGCTGGACGAGCACAAGTCCATGGGGCCGGATGCGTTGCATCCAAGAGTGCTAAAGGAGTTGGCGCATGTGATTGCAGAGCCATTGGTCATTATCTTTGAAAACTCATGGCGATCAGGGGAAGTCCCGGATGACTGGAAAAAGGCTAATGTAGTGTCCATCTTTAAAAAAGGGAAGGAGGAGGATTCTGGGAACTACAGGCCAGTCAGCCTCACCTCAGTCCTTGGAAAAATCATGGAGCAGGTCCTCAAGGAATCAATTCTGAAGCACTTAGAGAAGAGGAAAGTGATCAGGAACAGTCAGCATGGATTCACCAAGGGCAAGTCATGCCTGACTAATCTAATTGCCTTCTATGATGAGATAACTGGCTCTGTGGATGAGGGGAAAGCGGTGGACGTGTTGTTCCTTGACTTTCGCAAAGCTTTTGACATGGTCTCCCACAGTATTCTTGCCAGCAAGTTAAAGAAGTATGGGCTGGATGAATGGACGATAAGGTGGATAGAAAGTTGGCTAGATTGTCGGGCTCAACGGGTAGTGATCAATGGCTCCATGTCTAGTTGGCAGCCGGTATTAAGTGGAGTGCCCCAAGGGTCGGTCCTCGGGACGGTTTTGTTCAATATCTTCATAAATGATCTGGAGGATGGTGTGGATAGCACCCTCAGCAAGTTTGCAGATGACACTAAACTGGGAGGAGAGGTAGATACACTGGAGGGTAGGGATAGGATACAGAGGGAACTAGACAAATTAGAGGATTAGGCCAAAAGAAATCTGATGAGATTCAACAAGGACAAGTGCAGAGTCCTGCACTTAGGACAGAAGAATCCCATGCGCTGCTACAGACTAGGGTCCGAATGGCTCGGCAGCAGTTCGGCAAAAAAGGACCTAGGGGTTACAGTGGACGAGAAGCTGGATGAGTCAACAGTGTGCCCTTGTTTCCAAGAAGGCAATGGCATTTTGGGATGTATAGGTAGGGGCATTGCCAGCAGATCGAGGGACGTGATTATTCCCCTCTATTCGACATTGGTGAGGCCTCATCTCGAGTACTGTGTCCAGTTTCGGGCCCCACACACAAGAAGGATGTGGAAAAATTGGAAAGAGTCTAGCGGAGGTCAACAAAAATTATTAGGGGACTGGAACACATGACTTATGAGGAGAGTCTGAGGGAACTAGGATTGTTTAGTCTGTGGAAGAGAAGAATGAGGGGAGATTTGATAGCAGCCTTCAGCTACCTGAAAGGGGGTTCCAAAGAGGATGGATCTAGGCTGTTCTCAGTGGTAGCTGATGACAGAACAAGGAGTAATGGTCTCAAGTTGCAGTGGGGGAGGTTTAGGTTGGATATTAGGAAAAACGTTTTCACTAGGAGGGTGGTGAAACACTGGAATGCGTTACCTAAGGAGGTGGTGGAATCTCCTTCCTTAGATATTTTTAAGGTCAGGCTTGACAAAGCCCTTGCTGTGATGATTTAGATGGGGATTGGTTCTGCTTTGAGCAGGGGGTTGGACTAGATGACCTCCTGAGGTCCCTTCCAACTCTGATATTCTGTGATACCTTCCAGGATAAGACAGATTTGGGCAAGAGGGAGAAGAAAGGGTCAGCTGATCCTTAGTATTTCACGATCCCTACATAATCCTCCAGCTAGGCGTTGGTATTTTTGAACATTGTCAAATGTAATTTTAATTTTCCCTTGCTAGCCACCTGTCAGCTCAGACTTCATTTTTCTCCATCAAACGTTTCATTCACAGCATCAACTGCTGCGGCTGGTTCATGCTGCAATTATAGGCAGCGTTGTGTGGCAGCAGGAGTGTGAGCAGTGTCAGGCTCTGCAGCATAATTAGCCACACACTGTGTAAACTGCCTGGGCTATTCCAGAAGTCAGCACTAAATCCTGGCCTTTAGGCTGAGGGCTTAATATAAATATATGTTGCAGCACAAAAGTTCTCCCTGATGTTCAAATGCAATTGAGATTGAGTAAAGTGATAACAGACCCATATGGATCATCTAATCCAGTTCCCCACTGGTGCTCAGAAGCCCACATGACCACAGGCCCTTGTTGTGCTGGGCATTGTATGCATACAAGCTAAGAGACAGTCCCTGCCCTGAAGAGCTCATTATCTAAGTAGACAAGACAAAGGTTGGGAGAAAGGAAGTGCCATCCCTGTTTACACATGGAGAACTGAGGTATAGAGAGACTATGTGACTGCCCCAAAGACATACAGAACGTCTGAGAGAGGCAGGAATTCAATCCTATCTAGGTGCCTTAACCACAAACCCATCCTCCGCTCCATTTGATTATCTCATTCATATTTGTTTGAGCAAGATTTATACATGCCTGGAATAGACAATTACCTGTGATAAATGTGACCTGCAGAAGAAATTGTCAATATCTTACCACATTGAACGAGATATGCTGAATTATTCCAACAGCTAAGCTAAGAGGAGCTTTCAGCAAATTATGATTTAAAATACCTGTTACTACTTGCTCATTGGCTAATAGTAGGCAGAGAATTTTGTGTTCATCACTGATCCTCTAGGACATCTGGAGATGAGAAAGACAGAAAAAAATGCCCAGAAGGAGTGGTGGGAACCCTGCATAAAAATTTGCTATTTCACTTGTGTCATAAATATAAAGGGAAAGGTAAACCCCTTTGAAATCCCTCCTGGCCAGGGGAAAGCTCCTCTCACCTGTAAAGGGTTAAGAAGCTAAAGGTAACCTCGCTTGCACCTGACCAAAATGACCAATGAGGAGACAAGATACTTTCAAAAGCTGGGAGGAGGGAGAGAAACAAAGGGTCTGTGTTTGTCTGTATGCTGGGTCTTGGCCAGGGATAGACCAGGAATGGAGTCTTAGAACTTTTAGTAAGTAATCTAGCTACGTATGTGTTAGATTATGATTTCTTTAAATGGCTGAGAAAAGAATTGTGCTGAATAGAATAACTATTTCTGTCTGTGTATCTTTTTTGTAACTTAAGGTTTTGCCTAGAGGGGTTCTCTATGTTTTTTTAATCTAATTACCCTGTAAGATGTCTACCATCCTGATTTTACAGGGGGGATTTCTTTATTTCTATTTACTTCTATTTTTTATTAAAAGTCTTCTTGTAAAAAACTGAATGCTTTTTCATTGTTCTCAGATCCAAGGGTTTGGGTCTGTGATCACCTATGCAAATTGGTGAGGCTTTTTATCCAACATTTCCCAGGAAAGGGGGGGTGCAAGTGTTGGGAGGATTATTCATTGTTCTTAAGATCCAAGGGTCTGGGTCTGTAGTCACCTAGGCAAATTGGTGAGGCTTTTTACCAAACCTTGTCCAGGAAGTGGGGTGCAAGGTTTTGGGAAGTATTTTTGGGGGAAGGACGCGTCCAAACAGCTCTTCCCCAGTAACCAGTATTAGTTTGGTGGTGGTAGCGGCCAGTCCAAGGACAACGGGTGGAATATTTTGTACCTTGGGGAAGTTTTGACCTAAGCTGGTAAAGATAAGCTTAGGAGGTTTTTCATGCAGGTCCCCACATCTGTACCCTAGAGTTCAGAGTGGGGGAGGAACCTTGACAACTTGAGTATCAAACCATGATACGTAGAGCAAGAAATGGATCCAAATGAAAACCTGGAAACCAAACTTTGGGAGTATTTGAAATAATTTTTGCAAATATCCCAATCTTTATTGCTAACCCAAAGCTTGCACTGGCAAGGTGCAGAGGCTGATATAAGCCAGCTCTCTTTTGAGGAAAGGGAGCAGATCCCAGATCCTAAACTTTAAAGTTGTTCATTCTGAATCCCAATCCAGATCTGTATTCAGTATATGTTTCCTACCTTCTATAATTTACAGACCTAAATCACCAGATTATCCATGAACAGTGGTGCACACTTTAGTATATACCCACTGCAATCACCTTGGAGAATGCTACAGAATGAGGCAGGAGCAGTGTAACCATCTATCCAGGTCATATTCTGAGTAAATGGGGGTATGCAGTTTTGATTGCAGGTAACAGAATCCTCCACTCCAGGATCATGAATGGCAGCTCTGTCTTTCACCATTCCCCATGTAGTCTTCACCTTCAAAACTGCTGTAAGTCATGAAGTTGGTGCACAGTTTTTTCCACACAATGGGGTTGAAATGGAGCTGTGTAGTCGTTCATCCACCAACCCCACCCACATTCCTGAACTCTGAGCTCCCAGTCACCTCTTTCCAGTGCTTTGGATGTTGCAGTTAATTTTATCTAGTAACACTTTGCAGGATCAGAGACTTTGGCCCAAACGCTTAAGCATGTGCTTAACCTTAAGCAAGTGAGTAGTCCCGTTGAGGTCAGCATTAAGCACTAGCATAAGTCTTTGCAAAATCAGAGCTTAAATAAATAACCAAGTACATCCATAACACTTTAGTATTAGATATGTAACAAGCAGTCAAACATTACCAATTATTTCCCATTATACCATTCTTAGGAATTATGCAAATTAGCAAGAATAATGCTAGTTATTCTAGTTCTAGTTCTCCATTCTCAACAATAGGTGGCACTAGCATTTGATATTTTCTTTACATTTACAACAGCTAGATTTAAAGTCTGCCTGAGTCCTGAACTCGTTAATTTACTCATCTTCTGTTCTATTTTTCCCCCCTTACATTGTAGCTGATCATTATGCAGTGTTAGTGTGGACTATATGTATTTGAATATTTTGCCAGCCTGCTGTTACAATCATTGTTACAAGAATGTGGTTTCAGGAATTTAATGGTTTATTGTGTGAATCAGGATAGTGAGCTCTACAGCTTTGACTGTTTCAGGGTTTTAAAATTTGATTCACTGGCTAATGCCAATTCAGCTTGGTTTACAGCACATACGAGTAAGCCAATAAAATTTAGAATAATTCAATGTTTAAAGCCTGCATGCATAAATCTCTTAAAAGTGTATATTCAATGTAGTTTGGGGAAATAGTTAAAGAGCAGTTCATTGTGAAAACAGAACCTATATTATGCAATACTGCTAAGATCAGTGAAAGTTTGGGTTACCTGTCATTCAAGTGCCAATTATGCAGAAGTTAGAACTGCCTCGGGCTAGTATAACTTGTCAACTTTTTGAGTTGTTCTTAATTGATAAAACCATACATTTTTCTTTTTGCTTTATGAAGCAGATTCTGCACTACTTTCTCAGTTCACTTTCCTGAACTGCAATTTCTTAAAGTGCACAGATTTACTCTTATACTTGAACTCCATGTTCATATATGATTTTTGAAAAAGACCCTTCTAAAATAACTTGTATATGCATTTTCTGTGACACTTGGGAGTGTTAAAGGCAAATGCTATATGCCATCCATATCCCCATGGCCAAGTCTGATATATAGGCCTGATACAAAATCCGTGAAAGTCAATGGAAGGACTCCCTTTGAAATTAATAGGCTTTGGATCGGTCCTAAATCCTGTGTAACTCCATTTCTTCAGTGGTGTTACCTTGAATTTTCACTGGGGTGCAAGAGAGTTGAAGAAATTGTTTGATCCAAACATTTTAGGACATTCAGTGGACTCAAATTAGCCTTTATCCCCAAATGAGGTACAAGTTCTAAATTGAGTATTAAAATGCATGAACTTTTCTTTACATGTATTTTTACTGTCTTTATTCACCTGTTTTATACATGCAACATGTTAATGTTTCCCATTTTTCTATAACTAAATAATTCCAAATCATACACCTAAGGCTGAAACTTGTTTAACTTCAGATTTTAGGTTTCTTCCATGTATTGCAAAATCACCCAGTGTGATGCAATTTTGTTTTCAACAGCAGACTGTGCAAAATAAGTATTGGGTAACTACCCAGAATGTATCTTTATCCTTGCATGTACTTAGCAACCTTGTAGGTCTGATTGACAAAAAGAATTTGTCCTTGTAGAGCAGTTTAGCAAGACAAACAGTCGGGGGGGTGGGGAGGGGGAAGAAATGAAGCTCGCTTATATTTGGCACTCAGTAGAGGATTAACATGGACAGAATTTAGTAAGCCTATTGTACAACTGCCGACTAGCCTGTTTTATATTAGGGATAGTAACATACGCAACATTTGACTCCTTTCATTTTTTAAGGCTAGCTTATTGGCTGCTCCTGTGAAGATAGTCAAGGGGTTTGGGGAGAGGGTGCTAGAAACCTTCTCTTCAGGCCTCTGCACAATGCCACAAGATGCACAGCTGTGCAAGTGCAAGGTATGCTTCTTTGAGCTTGCTTTCAGCCAGAATACATGACATAGTAGCTTATAAAATAAAGAAAAATAATACAAAACAGTGAGAGAAATGGAAGAAAATGCCAGCCACATCACCTTATGCACTAGTGGAAGGTGTTTAGAAGCTGTGGTGATGAAGGTGGTAAAAGAATCTGAATTAGTTCAAGACTCTTAATTCCAGGCTAGTGCCGAAAGCGGTACTAGGTTTTCCAAAGGGAGGTACTAGGAGTGCATGCTGCAAGCTCTGAAGTGCTACTTTGTGCCCCCAGATGTCCGCAGGAACTGTAAAGGAGTTGTGAAAGGGTTCTGCAGTAGATACAGCTCCTCCTGGAGACTCCAAGTCAGGAATTCCTCACGCTTAGGCAATGCGGACCAGTACGGCAGTTACACCCCCATACTCCCTGACTCTGCTGGCCAATGATGGAGAGGGTTGTGGAGCCATGGATTTTTCCTCCCCATCGGCTCAGGCAATTTAGGAATAAGAGGGAACCGAGAATAGACTACTCTCTCCAACAACATCTGGTCAGTCCCTGCAGAGTGACACAAGAGAGCGAAGGAAGCAAATTGAGCCCTCTCCTGCTCTGTGTATCCAGTGAATGGCTGGCCAGAATATGGCCATGTGTTCTTGGACGCTAATAACTGGTCCACACTTCCTCAGAGGTCCTAGAGCTCGTGACCAGATTTTTAAAGATATTTAGGTGCCTAAAGGTGCAGTGAGGCCCCTAGTCAGATTTTCAGAAGTGCCTAGGCACCCAACTCCAACTGAAATCAGGTTAGTACCTAAATTTTAAAGATTAATACCTTTCAAAATCTGACCCCTTATGACATAGTGCTTCCTGGTGCTCACACTGAAGAGTATCCGAAGAGCCATAATTTAGCCTATACTTTTTAGGGAGTGGCAGACAATGACATGCCAAAATGTAGAGCAAAACTAAAACTGCATGTAAACGTTGCTCAGCCATTTCACAGCAACACTATGGTCACTGTAGCACTGTTTGCCTCCACTGATCTCAGGTGAAGAACATTCTTATGTCTTACAACTTAGCCCTAAGCAGTATTTCCTGTAGCAGCCTTTGCAAGTATAATTCCAACAAATGCTCAGAAGTTGGTGGAGGGGAAGCGAGTTTACATCCAATAAGGGTAGTTTCTGAGAGGGATAATTTTTGTTCTGGTTTTGATCTACAGTAAGTTAATTAAGTCATTATGTGATCAGATTGTGTAATTAAAGCATTTCAGTCTGGGTCACTGCTATCCCAACCATTATTTCCAATGGAACATCTTATGAAAGATACACAATCTACTCATGACACCTCTGTAATTAGTGTCTCCTTTCATACTTCTGATAAGTGCCCTTAGTTTGATAATTTCTAAATTAAACTATTACATTAACAGCTTATGTGGGTGTTGAATTTTTGTCATCTCACAAAAGCCTGAAAGATATTGACCTTCTGAAAATCATACAAGGGACAGCTTCTCTGGGTTTTATTAATGGTGCATTAAGGGACATGAGGATGCCCAGTACCTCAGAAGATGAGATCTATTATTACAACTATCCTATAGCTGAAAGAGTACAACGAGGAGTATTTTGATTCTATGCCCCCAGGTCCATCTTTATGTTCATCAAAACGTGAAGTGAAATAAAATATATTCATCCCAAATATCCTAAAAATTTAAGTCAGCGTTGTAGATTATCTATAACAAATATAGTTTGGGCAGCTGCCCAAAATATTTAATCTATTCTGACATGCAACTTTATTGTTAAAGATAAAAAGTTGTAGTCACAGATCAACACATACACTATAAGACTGTATGGCACAATCTTTTATTATCTTACCCTCTTCCAACAAATGTGTTGTTGGATATCAGTTTGCTAAACTTTGTTAGGGTGTTACCATTACTTTAAGAAATATAACCAGAATAAGTGACCTGGAGAATTGTGGGCTCTCTGCCAGTTTTTAGAACCCCTGAATTGTGGGACTGGAAGGGATCTCGAGAGGCCATCTAGTTCAGTCCTTTGCACTCATTGCAAGACTAAGTATTATCTAGACCATCCCTGACAGGTGTTTGCCTAACCTGCTCTTAAAAGTCTCCAATGATGGCAATTCCACAACCTCCCTAGGCAATTTATTCCAGTGCTTAACCACCCTGACAGTTACGAAGTTTTTCCTAATGTCCAACCTAAACCACCCTTGCCGCAATTTAAGCCCATTGTTTCTTCTTCTATCTTCAGAGGTAAGGAGAACAATTTTTCTCCCTCCTCCTTGTAATAATCTTTTATGTACTTGAAAACTGTTATTATGTCCCCTCTGTCTTCTCTTCTCCAGATTAAACAAACCCAGGTTTTTTCCCCAATCGACCCCCATAGGTCATATTTTCTAGACCATTAATAATTTTTGTTGCTCTTCTGTGGACTTTCTCCAATTTGTCCACATCTTTCCTGAAATGTGGCGACCAGAATTGGACACAATACTCCAGCTGAGACTTAATCAGCGTGGAGTAGAGTGAAAGAATTACTTCTTGTGTCCTGCTTACAACACTCCTGCTAATACATCCCAGAATGACATTTGCTTTTTTTGCAACAGTGTTAAACTATTGACTCATATTTAGCTTGTGGTCCACTATGACCGCCAGATCCCTTTCTGCAGTACTCCTTTCTAGGCAGTCATTTCCCATTTTGCATGTGTGTAACTGATTGTTCCTTCCTAAGTGTAGTACTTTGCATTTGTCCTTATTGAATTTTATCCTATTTACTTCAGATCATTTCTCCAGTTTGTCAAGATCATTTCAAATTTTAATCCTATCCTCCAAAGCACTTGCAAACACTCTCAGCTTGGTATCCCCTGCAAACTATATAAGTGTACTCTCCATGCCATTATCTAAATCATTGATGAAGGTATTGAACAGAACTGGACCCAGAACTGACCCCTGTGGGACCCCACTTGATATGCCCTTCCAGTTTGACTGTGAACTACTGATAACTACTCTCTGGGAAGGATTTTCCAACCAGTTTTGCACCCACCTTATAGTAGCTCCATCTAGGTTGTATTTCCCTAGTATGTTGATGAGAAGATCATGCGAGACAGTATCAAAAGTCTTATTAAAGTCAAGGTATGCCACATCTATTGCTTCCCCACTATCCACAAGGCTTGTTACCCTGACAAAGAAAGCTATTAGATTGGATTGCCATGATTTGTTCTTGACAGATCCATGCTGACTATTACTTATCACCTTCTTATCTTCTAGGTAATTGCAAACTGATTGCTTAATTATTCGCTCCATTATCTTTTGGGGTACTGAAGTTAAGATGACTGGTCTGCAATTTCCCGGGTTGTCCTTATTTCCCTTTTTTTAGATGGGCACTATATTTGCCCCCTTCCACTCCTCTGTAATCTCTCCCATTTTCCATGACTTTTCTAAGATAATCAGTAATGGCTCAGATATCTCCTCAGTCAGCTCCTTGAGTATTCAAGGATGTATTTCATCAGGCCCTGGTGACTTGAAGCCATCTAACTTGTCTAAGTAATTTTTAAATTGTTCTTTCCCTATTTTAGCCTCTGATCCTACCGCATTTTCACTGGTATTCTCTATGTTCTACCAGCAGAATGGAATACTCCCAGAGACCCTGTTAGGTAAAATTTGCCTAGAGCTAATCAAATTGTTAATCACAAGTAATATTCATGACAGGTGTTGTACATTCTTTCAGTTCTAAAATTGTTCACACACCAATCCCAATTTGTTTGAATGTATGCACCAGTCTAAAATATTTGCTGAATAGCTTGGATGACTCATTGTGGACTGTTCAGATTGTGGTGACTATTCCTACTTCATATGGTGTGTTTGGTCTAACAATTAGATTATCCGAATAACAGAGGCCATAGAATTTCATCCAGTTACTTCTGTATTGAGCCCAATAACTTGTGTGTGATTAAAGTGTATCTTCCAACAAGGCATCTAAGTCTTGATTTGAAGACTTCAAGAGATGGAGAATCTATCACTTTCCTTGGTTGTTTCTTCCAATGTTTCGTCACCCTCACTGTTAAAAATGTGTGCCTTATATCTAATCTGAGTCTGGTTTTAGCTTCCAGACATTAAGAACATAAGAATGGCCATAATGGGTCAGACCAAAGGTCCATCCAGCCCAGTATCCTGTCTACTGACAGTGGCCAATGCCAGGTGCCCCAGAGGGAGTGAACCGAACAGGTAATGATCTAGTGATCTCTCTCCTGCCATCCATCTCCACCCTCTGACAAACAGAGGCTAGGGACACCATTCCTTACCCATCCTGGCTAATAGCCATTAATGGACTTAACCTCCATGAATTTATCCAGTTCTCTTTTAAACCCTGTTATACTCCTAGCCTTCACAACCTCCTCAGGAACTCCTTGTTCCACGTTGGTTCTTTTGATGTCATATGTGACTGACTTTTAAGCTGGCCCACATGCCTTATGATTTACCTACATGCAACATTGCTATTCACGTTACTTCTGAATTCACAGTCCATTTTAAATCAAGTATCAGCCTCAGGTTAATGTGATCTTTCCAGCTCTCCGGGCTGGTTTTTTTTGTTTGTTTTTTATAATCATATGTATGCCCTGGACCTGGAATTTTAGCATGCACAGCCATTTGTAGACGCAAGTAAAATTTCAACATTTAAGTACCTGATTTGTGTTTATATCCACAAATTAAGTTGTTCCACATCAAGATTCTGTTGTTTGCAGACACAGGTGAACTGCTTGCAAAACTCTTTGTACAAAAGAGAAAGCCCAACTAAAACTCCCTATGAAATGTCAGTTTTATATCTATATATCTGTCTTATATGGGCTATGACTCATGTTAACCTCAGTCTAGCACAGGTTGGCTTTCTTTAAAACAAAACTATTGATCTGTTGTACTGATACATTTTTAAGGTTTGAAACACACACACACACACACACACACACAAAAACAGCCACATTTCAAAATAAATATCTGAGGGCCTAACTGCCTTTGAGCCGCATGATAAGCTATCTCAAAGAATGAAGCTTGAGTTTCCATTACATCCACTGTTCTGAGATTAACCTTTTAACACACAAGGCATTTCAGCATTCCTGGAAAGACTTTGCATTTATTTGTGCTCCTTTCAGTAGAGTTATAGATGAATAATTAACAAGAGGGAGGAAAAGAGTATTTATAATAAGAAGATTTAGAAAAATGTGATGTTTGCAGTGTTAAGTGGGCAATCCCTGTAAAAATAATACCCTGGAGGGTGCTAAGAATGTCAATGTCTGGCATACAGACAACACAGCTGATAGTAAGAAAAAGGTCACCAGTTTCTAAGGAACTGAAATAATTTATAAGATTTCCATTTAGGGTCCCAAATTTAGTTTCTTGTGTACATATTTAAAAAAAAAAAAACAAGTCCAAGTCCATGAAATAACTGTGGCCCACTGTGTACTACCTTTACCATTTTGGCAGTAACTTTGATTTAATAGACATACATTGAGCAGTACCTTATTTCTTGAGTAAGATGTAAAATGAATTTAAAGGATTACCCAAGGATGATTTGACTAAGGAAAAGATTTTAGTAGTAATTTTAGAAAAAAAAATCCTGAAATCATAAGCAAAATATCATCAAAGTCAATAGGATAGTAAGATGTACCAGCAGAAGGATTAGAATATGAATCAAAGGAAGGGGAACTAGTTTGTAGAATGCACTGTACCTAGTATACTGGGACATGCCATAGGACTTTTCATTTGAGAACTGCAGTGTTTTACAAAGAAGGATAAGTATCATCAGTATTTTATAGTCAAGGAAACTGGGGCCAGAGAGCTTAGGTGACACCTACAGTCACACAATGAAACAGAAGCAGCACTGAGAATAGAACCAGGTTGCCTGACTCCTACTCCAGTGACCTTTCTACTGGACCACACTGCAATGTAGGGCAATTAGAATGAGCACACATTTTAAGAATCTGTAGCAATTTTCTTATTTTCTTTGTCATATGTTGAATTTCCTCTGTTTTTAACCATATGTTGCTTTGCCTGTCTAATATAGAAGGAGGAAAGCTTTGTTTATAAAATAGGCCAATAGGTGGGGTATAGTCTTACCACACATGACTTTGAGGAAATTAAATGGAAGCATCAGTTGCATGAAGGAGCTTGATGGAGAGGAATGATATAAAAACTGTTCATGCTAGTAAATTGTTTAAAGTAAGAGATGAAAGCATAAATATGAGAGATGGAGAACATATAAAGTGTTCACATAGACTGTATTGCTGCTCTGTACTCTAAATGGGACTACAGTATCATACAGGAATATCAGCACTTACAGAATGCAGTTGGCCACCAGTGCTCTTATACCTTTGCTCCACAAATAACACTGATTGCCAGTTTAGCTCTGCAGTCAATTCAAGGTATTCAATAAAGCCAGGGACCCTGGCATCTACAGGGATGTCTACACTGCAATTAAAAACCCCTGGCTGGTCTGTGCCAGCTGACTTGTTCTAAGGGGCTTGGGCTAAGGGCCCCTTTAATTGTAGTGTAGATGGGCAGGTTCAGGCAGGAGCCCAGGCTCTAGGATCATGCAAGGTGGGAGGATTCCAGAGCTCGGGCTGGGGCCCAAATGTCTATACCCCATAATTAAACAGCCCCTTAGTCTGAGCTCCGCAAACCTGAGTCAGACATCATGCCAGTTGCAGGTGTCTATTTGCAGTGTAGACATCCCCTTAGAGCCTGCCTCTCAGTTCAACCTAATACTTGAGATCTCACTTTTTCCACCCTCTTCCAGGGACACCAGCTGGGTTGCTTCATCTAATAGCCCCTAGGTTTATATATAGGTAAAGTATTTCAAAGGTGGTGTTAGTGCCTAGTCTGTAACTGATACCTTACCCAGAGGCAGGACACTCTCAGCAGAAAGCCCTTGTCTCTGTAACTTGCTTCCCCCATTGCTCCAACAAAGCCCAAGTTTGTTGACTTTCAGGATCCAGTGGAAGGCCAAATTTCTTACCCGGATGAAGTTGTTTCTCTTCTCTTGGGAGCTTCTTTTGGTTCTTCTCTTTATTAGCTACAAAATTCTGTGATTTCCCCCGTTGTTGTCCATGCCATCAGAGCCTGGGCTGGGCAGATTATACATTAAAAATAAGTCAACATTGAAGCAATTAATATAAACAAGTTCAGACAAATGGGCAGGCAGAGTTTCTTGCACTGATTATCTGTCTATCTTGCCCCTTTATCATTATGTTTAGTGCAAGAGCTACATAAACAGTGTAAAATGTACTAACTACATATCCAACCTCAGTGACACTGGTGTAAATCCAGAGAAATTTAACTGGAGTCACTCTGGATTCACAGTGGTGTAAGGGAAGGTCAGAATTGGGACCCTTGTTTCTAAGGAATCTGATTCATTCAGAAATCTGGCAGCTTCCTGTGTCAGGTGAAAACAACGAGGAGTACATGTGGCATCTTATAGACTAACAAATTTATTTGGGCATAAGCTTTCGTGGGCTAAACCCCACTTCATCAGATGCATGGAGTGGAAAATACAGTGGGAAAATATATATAGCAGTACATGAAAAGATGGGAGTTGCCGTACCCAGTGGGGGGGGGTCGAGAGTTGCCTTACTCAGTGGGCCCACTTTATTTGATTTGTCTTGACCCCCCACTGGGTAAGGCGACTCCCATCTTTTCATGTACTGCTATATATATCTTCCTACTGTATTTTCCGCTCCATGCATCTGATGAAGTGGGGTTTAGCCCACAAAAGCTTATGTCCAAATAAATGCGTTAGTCTATAAGGTGCCACATGTACTCCTCGTTGTTTTTGCTGATACCGACTAACATGGCTACCACTCTGAAATGTGTCAGGTGACTCTCCCTATTAACTCACATAGTTAATATGCTACCCCTTTCTAAGATTAAGGGCTCAGTTATGGTGCTTATAAGCCTATGCCCAGTTAGAGAAGGTTAGGAGGCCCACAACCTGAGTGCTGATGCCTGGAGGTATTATACCTTTCACCTACAGATACCTGAAAGGTGCCTGGGGAGGGCCACTCCTTTAGGCACCTGTTCCACAGGTGGAGCCAGTGCTGTCGCCGGTACTGCCATCTTTACATGAAGGTAGGTAGGGTTTGTGCAACCCTCTGGAGGTGCTAGGCCTGTTAGCCATCTATTTGCCTTCTGCTTCCCAGCACTTGTAGGGAAATTATGTCCAGCTGCCAGGTTGCACTGGATGAAGATGGAAGGCAATCCTCATGCTTCCTGCTTATAAAGTGCACTCATACATGGAGAAGCATAATATCGAAGAGACTTTTAGTGGAAAGATATAGTGAGAGCAATATTAGGTCATATTTACTTAACACAGGTTTCATCTTACTATAAAGTCATTAGTATTTTGCTCTTGATAACAGTGGGCTGAACTGTCACTACCTTTGGCAAGTGCTTTCTATAACATTATTTCAGATCATTTCTTCCACATTTTCTTGAGTGCTTTGGCTAATGCATTTTTAAGTTGAGATTTTTAAGTAATGTTCATGCGCCTAGCACAGTCGCACAGTGGACAACCTGGAGACAGTGTGAGCTGTGCTCTTGGCAACCAGGATGGCTGACAGCATGCAAACAGCAACAGACAGTTCCATGCTCCCCAGCATGTGGTGGGGCATTGGGATTGCATTAGTCTATTCTTGCCGCATTCCAGTACATTAAAATAGCCACTCATTGCTTGTTTCTCAGCTGGGAAGGAGGTGGGCAATATTAGAGCCTTAGTCCATCAAATCCCTTGAGCTGTAGGGCTATCTGGTAAATCACTCCATATGCTCTTTGTATCTGTTTCCCTTTTGTAGCTCTCAAAGGGACATAACTGCAATATTTGGCATATGATGAAAAATAGGAAAATACAATTCAGCCAAAATATTTTAATACAAGAAAATGTATTAAAAACATTCTACATTAAAAACAGTTTTGTTTAAGAGGTTTCTTTAGCCACTATTTTTCCCCCAGGAGGAAATGGGCTCTTTTACCATAAAGCTAGGATTTGGGGCTGTCTTCCACCCTGTCCCATGATAACTCTGGTACCAAGTATAATAGACACCAGAGATAGGGTGACCAGATGTACCGATTTTATAGAGACCGTCCCAATATTTGGGGATTTGCCTTATATAGGTGCCTATTACCCCCCATCCCAGTCCCGATTTTTCACACTTTCTGTCTGGTCACCCTAACCAAAGATCTCAGAAATACGACTATTTTGGGGCAAGAGGAAGAGAGTCGTGTGTGTCGCTTGTAATGGTCCTCAGTGGTCTGTGTGTGGCCAGTTCCTCTGTAACTCAGCTAATCTAGTCTCCTTCCTCTTGTCTGTCTTGTAGATGGTTAGTAAATAGTATAGTGCCTTGGAATAGGCTGGTCTACACCTCTTATCTTTAGTGCTTAGTCTAAATGAATTGTATCAACAGGCCAGTAAATCCTAACTCCCAGTACCAAAGGGCTCCAAAATCCTTTGCAGTTTTTGTGCCGTAGATAGCATCAAAAGTGACACATCATCCTCAGAGACAGTGACTCACAGCTTGGATGTTGTTTTTTCTGTTTTTTTTTTTTTTTAAATCTTATCTCTTAACTGTATCAAACTGAACAAGTTGGAGGCACAACCCCAAATGGCTTCTTAATTGCCAGAATAATTACTTCATAGACCAAAAGCAGATATGAAAAATGCTCACATCAATTTCCGCTCTCAGTGACTTTCCCAGCTCTGGAAAAAGTCTTGTATCCTACATTAGAGGCTTCAGGCAGATTTTGTAATAGATGGTCAGACTGTCTCTACCCTTATGATTTAAAATATTTATTTTGTGATAGTGTAGTGAGTCTATTATTACTTTCCTCCCTATCATCTCATTTCTGCTATATAAATGCTGGGCTATCCATTGTAACTTTTTGTCTTGGCCCCAGTATATTTATCTTGTTTTGGAAACTTTTTATTAGGGCAAAGTTACAGTACTACATCTTACATCACATATTACTTATTCAGGATCAGATTACTATTCAAAGAACCTGGCGAAGGATTCTGGCTTGCTGGCTAGGGAGCTCTCCTCCTCTGAGCATGCATAAGCTGTTAGGATCAGGGCCTTACTATCTGTAAGATGATAGAATAACTCCAAAATAAAGAACACAGTTGCACTTCAGAAGGTTTCTTCTTCAAGGGATAATGTTTCCAGCAAGAAAGCAAAATAAATGACTATGCACTAAGCAGAATAGGAAACAGACCATTCTCTCAGCTTGGGGTCCAGTCCACTCCTACAGCCCTGGGTATGGGATCCAAATGCATCTTTCCCCTGTGCCTCCCAAACAGCCAAATTAGGGGCATCTGATAATGAGGAGGCCTATGCCCCAACCAAGTAAATCCTCGCTTCTTCCTTGAGTGTAAAATAAATAAATAAGACCTTTGTAGTAGATGCCTGTCTTTCCCCACTTTGCTCCAGCAGCACAATGAAGAGGGGGAGGAGATTGTAGTCCCTTTTAACCCCTCCAGTGCAAGCTGCTGGCTTTTAGCCACTCTGAGAGTTCCTTCCCCCCAGTGAGAGTATAGCGCAGGGCTGAGGTCAGAGCATGCTCATTGTTCTTTGTGGGTATGCAAGATTCATCCCAAAGCACGTGAGCACAGGTGCAGCCTCAGTGGAGCTGCGCCAGAGGCATTATTAGTGAGAGAAGTTTGAGGGAGAGGAAGCAAAGAGCTGGTTGCTCTATGATTTCAAGGAGACAGCAGGTAGGAGCCTGTTAGTGGGGTCAAAAGTGGGAGTGTGGAAAGAGGCCTGTGACCTGACAATGGAGTTAGAAAGAGGCTGGGGGCTCTGTCCTAGCGAGGGGGATGAAAGGGGAAGCCTATGACTCAGTGAGTGGGAAAGAGGTGGGATACAGAGTGGAGGTGGGGCCTGTTTGCCCATTTTAGGGGGAGCAGCAGTGGGAGTACAGCAAAGGAAGGCAGCAGAACTGATTTACTGAGGAAGAAAGAAGAACCTTGGATTGGCTGGATGATTTCATTTGGGAGTTCAGATATAATTGTGTGTGTGTATACGAAGGGGGGGTCAGAAATAATTTTTCAGGAGGAGGAGGGAGTAGGGGTATCTAATTGCCAAGACGACCACTAATTTTGAGCACCAACTGCTACTGAGCTAAATTATAGCACCCCCTCCCCCCATCAGCACCTAGGTAAGGGGAAGGAGAAGCTGAGCTGAAGTTTAACCCCTTGATCTCCAGGGACCAGGTAGTGCCTCTGCAACCTGGCATTCTTTTTTTGTTGTTTGTTTTAAAATCCTTCTCCTATGCTCCCCTTTCCTCTTCTGTTCAAGCTCACACTTTCCCACCATAGATTCAAAGCACATCTCAATGTGTGTGCTTTCCACAAACGCTGCTTTAGAGGTTCCCTGCTGTGTGAAATGACACTTCCAAAAGCAGCTCTTCTTACAGCAGTGACTGACAGGTGACACTTCTCCGACAGGTGCCGCTCTGCACAGTGGGATGGCGAGTTGTCAATTGCTAGTGGCAGATAGAAAGAGAGAGAGAGAAGACCAACCCCGCAGAATATTACAAAGATCCCTATATGCAGTACTGTTTGTTGGGCATGTGCGGGTTCAGCTTAGGGTGACTCTTTGCCTCTTCCCTTGGAATTTTGGTAGTTATATCTACCAGTTATACATTCTGGGTCAGACTTTCCTCCCCCACCAGGGGAACTCTGTTGTCTTCAGTGGAGTATTTGCACCCGTAAGAAGAGCGCATACTGTACATAGAGATACTACTTTCATGTAAACCTTAAGTTTTTCCATGTAGTTAATGAGGTGCAAAGCAAATTAAGGAACCCAAAAATAAACTGTTACACCTGTGCTGTGGAGAAAAAACAATTTTTTTACAACATTATCTATCTCCCTAAAGAGAAAAGCATTGTGTATTACTGTGACTGATATAACAAATGACCCAACATTTGTCACAATAGGACTCTGAAAAATTTGAAAATATTTCGATGCTAAAGAGTTAACAGCATTTCTTTGCTCTCCTAATCAGATATCTGCCTTCCTTTCTGTCACACCTGGCCAGTACTAGTGGCTGATGATAAAGCTGCTACTGAAAACAAGTAGCTCTCTTCATGTGTGTTCAGTCATTCCACAGCTATGAATATTGTCTTGTAGAGGAAAAGAGTTTCAATAGTATGGGTTGATTTTGATAATCATCTTACAATACAGGAATTTGAAGAGTGGTAACATTCAGAGAGGAGAGAAAGAATTGTTTTGAGTAGATTAGGGAAGTATAATTAGAATGGTTGAAGTGAACCAAATAACATTTTAGGATGGACTTCAGAAAAAGCTCTCCTAACAGTGGGGTTGAATAGAATATGAAATAGCTGTGTTTTGAGGAAAGTATTGTAAGTCACATTGCTGACTTTACTGAAAAACTAGACTGGACAAAGTACTCAAGTATGTTCTGTAGAAAACAATCATCTGGCATGGAGATGGAGTAAATGATTTAATAAGATGTCTTTTTCCTTCTCTAATTTTTGAGATTCCCATGATTGATTGACAATTTTCTGCTTGCTAGGCTTATATTCACTGTTAAAATTCTCAGGCATAAAATTACTTGGCGTCTGAATCTAATGTAATTACAAGGGGTGTGCCAAAGCTACAACAGTGTTGCCTCAGAGAATGGCTTTGAAATTTTAAGATTTGTAGTTAGGGCTCAATCCTACAAAAAGCTACTGGCAAGCACTTCCTGCAATGTACTTAGTCCCTTTATTGTAAGGGACTCAATGGATGCTGAGGGCATGCAGCTGGGAAAATTCAGTGTCTAGGAGCACACTTGTAATTTGCGCCCTAAGGCCCTAATCCTGAAAACATCTACATGCAGTGTAACTTTGCTCGCTTGATTAGTTCCATGGACTTCAGTGGGGTTACTCTTTTATGTAAAGTTATGTTCCTTTTTGTCATAAAAATGTCAGGACCATTTACAACATTCGCTAATCTTTACAAAAGCTCTGTGATGTAGATATGCCGTTTACAAACTGGTAAACTGGGGCATGGTGACTTGCTCAAAGGCACACAGTGAGTCAGAGTTGGGAACAGAACAAGGTCTCCTAACTCAAACTTTCCCCATCAATAAGAAAACATTTGAAGTGTTCTTTACCAAATGTTCAATAGAGGGGTTGGGTACTTTAACCAAAAAAGATATAAAAACAAAAAGCTTCAAAAAGGACCCCACGCCACAAGGACCTGCTTCTGCAGGCTCGTATGTGGTTTAATTTTACCGATGGGAATGATCTTAGTGACTTCAATGGGATGGCTCAAGCAAGAGAAGTTGTGTGTGCTTAAGGGTTGAGGCTTAAATATTAATATGAGACTAAAATGAATACATCCCCATGCTGCGTGTATGACACAATCCACTAGCTCTCGCAAAGGTGATTTGGTAAAACACACCAGAAAGGGTAGGGCTGCAATAAGAGCTGGGGGTGTGATTCTTAGTTCCAGGAGACACACCTGCATTAGTTACCGTAGCTGCAACAGCATGGGGTGGTGGGACAGACAGACAGACTAGCTGCCCAAGTGCGTACCCTTCTGAGGCTCTAGGCATGTACTTGGGGTAGACTAGTGCCTCCTACCACTGCAGCTATACTCTCTTTTTAACTCAGAGCTAGCATGGGCCTGTCTCCTCAAGCTGGGAATCACCCCCAGCTCCACGTGTAGCTATACCCTTACAGACGTTCTTGGCCCCTCTCATCCCTTGCCTTCATTTTTTTTCATTCTCTAGTAAGACTTTACTGTTGCCCAAGTTCAAAGACATAGTCCTGCCCCATTTATTTCAAGGGTGCAACTAAAGTTGACTTTTGCCCATGTAGGTTCTTTTATGGCTCCCATCACCATAGTATTTGACGTCAGTGTGAGCAGGACCGAGCTTCAGGTCTGGTATCTAATCTCTCTTCGGGTACGTCTATACAGCAAAGAAAAATCTGCTGCTGGCCTGTGCCAGCTGACTGGGCTCACGAAGCTGTTTCATTGCTGCACAGACTTCCGGCCTTGGGCTGGAACCAGAGATCTGGAACCCTCCCAGCCCACAGGGTGTTAGAGCCCAGGCACCAGCCCTAGCCCGGAAGTCTGCACCTCAGTGACGCAGCCCCACAGCCTGAGCCCCAACCCCCGACCCCAAGCTGGCTGGCATGGGCCAGCCGCAGGGTTTTCCTTGCTCTGTAGACATATCCTTATTTTCAGCCTTGTACAGAGTAAGGCCTCACCCTGCAAAGCCAGGTCTTTGCTTCCCCAGCTGAGGCTGAGCTCAGTTTACTCCAGCACTGTTGCATATTTGCTACCATAACCACAGGGTGTGATGGTGGAGGGAGCCATGCTCAGCAGTGACCCTGGTTGTTTCCCTTATCCTAAAGGCCAGCATGAATCATTTCAGCTGGAGCTGGGAATGTACTGATAACAAAAAAGTGCCATTTATCCACCATCTTTGTGCCTCCGAATATCTCTTTGTACCTGCCAATCAAACAAATGGCCTGTCCTTTTTAGGGAATGAAACTGCCTATGCACTCTGGGCTGTGTATTGCCCTTGATGAGCAACTCCCATTGACATCAGTGACAGTTGCACCATAGAGCAAAGACATAACGTGATGCTTTTGTCAGGATTCGCAAGCAACAAAACTGGTCTTTTGTTCAGTTGCCCTCTGCCCTGTGTAGCTGCAACTCAGAAAAGACAGCTGTCATCTTTTCAGATATCCTTTCGAAAACTGAATGTGCAATAATAAAAATTTTAAAATATCACTAGCATTTTCTGCAACATCAGAACACTTTTAATCAACAAGAAAAGAGGAAAGAGGGGAAAAAACCCACCTCTGAGTGGGTCAGCTCCCAATACTGCTGGATTTTATGTTAGGATCATTTTAACCCTCAGGAGGGAGAGAGGAAGGATTAGGGCTTTTTCTCCATCATTCTTCCAGCAAAAACCATTTCTTACTTTAAGGATTCAAAATGTGTTTTAGATAAGTAGAGTCAACATCATACTATTTGGACATGACTACACTAGAAACTTTTTTGCTGATATAGTAATGTTGGTTAGGGCGGTGGTTTTTGATGACATTTCTAAACTTTCAGAAGCCCTAATGTAGATGCAGTTATATCGGCATAAGAGTGCTTTTCCAATAGTTTATTTTACTTGGGGAACCAGCCTACAATTGCAAAAGGACTGGAATAGCTAAAGGGTCAAAGCTTTCCTAGGCCTTTTCTACACTACAAATGCTACTCCTGGGGACATTCTGCACCAAAACATTAAAAATTCTACGCACATTATTTTAAAATTCTCCATATTTTATTTGTCAAAATAACACTACATAATCATGCCAGTTTTAATTGTTTTGGTAATTTATTTCAAAATACTTGTCAGCAAGTATGTCTGTAACAATACAGACATACAGAAAAATTCCCCCAGGAGTACAGAGTTAAAGAAACCCCTATGATAACCCAGTGCCTGTTTCTCTGCCCGCTTCCCCGCCCCCCCAGAGCCCAGGTTGGGGGCCAGACACCTACAAACCCTCTCCCCTATAGCCCAGCTGCAGTGCCCCCCCAGCCAATACACCCAAACCCTCTCCTCTCCAGAGCCCAGTCATGGGCCCCCGCCCCAGCCCAGGTACCTGCTGCCTTTCTTCCCCACAGCCCAGCCATGGCCCCCTCAGCCCAGACACCAGCCCCCCTCCCACCAGAACTCAGGGATCCAGAGGGAGGAACAGCCTGATGCTTGGTCCCAGGCTTACCTGCGTGCTACCCTCTCCGTCCCTCAGGGCATTCTGGGAACTGCAGCTACCGGGAAACCTCTAGCTCCCTCTTCCTCCCCACTGTAGTGTCTTCTATGTGCGAGCTGGGCTCTGCCAGATCCAGTGGCCCCTTGTAGTGGCCAGCAGTACTGCACTGCTGTGGGGGAAAGGAAATTCTGCATGCACGTTAATTTCTGCAACATTCTGCATTGCACAGTGGTGCAGCATTTCCCCAGGAGTAAAATGATTTGCGAGGATAGCTCTCCGAATATAGCTGTCCCAGCAGAGCCCCCTAGTGTAGGCTCGGCATACACCAAAAGAAGGAGTATTTTTGACTGCAAAGTAACACCACCTCCCCGAATGACAGTTGCTATGCCAACAGTAACACTCTTGTGTGTGAATTTTTTTCATACCCCTGACTGACATCACTATGCCGACAAAACTTTGCAGCATAGACCTATCCCCAGTGCAGACCTGGCCTCTGAAATAGCATTAGAGAAATAATACATAAAGGTAGGTGTAACTGCAAGGGCATGCATACAATTGTAGTTGGGTTCAGTTCTCATGTCAAACAATTAGGTAAGTAGCTCGCACAGGAGTAAGCTGCTCAGGGCCAGCTGGGGGGGTTGGGTAAGGAAGTGACACACTGTAGTATCATTTCCATAGGTCCTGCTTCCTGAAATAATGTCACAGCTACAGTTGTTTGGAAACTGAAAAGTTCTAGGGCAGTTTATGGTATTAAGCCACTACCCGTGTTGGGGAGTGGGCAGTGGTTAAAGATTAAAACAAGAAAGGGAGCTCTCACCTCTCCAAGGGAGAGGGAGGAGCTGTGTGTGAGTGCTACTTACTCAAGCCAGGAAACGAGGGGGAGTCACATAGTGTCCACTAGTGTGAAGTTTGGTTACCTGCCTAAGTGGGGTAGGCCCTCATGAACATGATAACGTTGACCACACATTTCTGCACTGGCTCTCAGTTTACTTCTGAGTGCAGATAAAAGTGTTGGTTATCATCTAAAAAGCCAAGAATGGCTTGGAAACCTCCAACATCTCTTTTTCTGTGGTTGTATTCCACAGGAAAGTGCTTTGCTCTCTTCCTGCAGAACAGCTGAGTCCCAGTTGTTTGTTATGCTGTAGCTTTGTTAACATGCTTTTATTTAATTTGAGTGCATTGCCAGAGAGCGTTGACTACACCTGGGTAAAAAATTTTGGCCAAACTTTATTTATTTATTTATTTTAATGCAGATTCAGTGACACTGAAATAATTCAAAATTCATATCAGTTTTGCCAAGTTGCTCCAGGTAGGAAAAAACCTAAAGGAAAAGAAAATCAAAACGTTGCATTTTGACATTTTAAAAATGAAATGGTCTGATTTTTCCAGTGTAAGATGATTTTTCATTTCAAAATTTCCTGTTTTTCCTAAATAAAAGTAATCAAAAATGGTTAAAATCTAAACGTTTAGATTTTGCCAAAATGAAACATTTTGACCCGAAACAAACATTATTTTGTCTTTCGCATTCACCACAAATTTAGAGATTTTTTTTGTTCTGGTGAGGTCTGAAGCACATTTTTTTTTAATTGCCAGTGAACTGAAAAATCTGTTGTTTGCACAGCTGCAGTGTGTAGTCTGTCAGTCGGTGTGTGTGGCAGAGGCAGGCCTGAACTTTATTTGTACGAATTCTTTGAGTTGTGCCGGTTGTGGGCAATTGTTGCTCTGAATTTCTGTTATGAACTCAGATATGGCAATGAAGGCACAATATGAATCTGAAAAATAGCATTTATATAGTTCTTGACATTTATTTAAGTACCAATTACTGTATTATTATTATTACACCCATAAACTGACCTGATGTCTTAGATAATTTGTAATCTCCCCTAGTTATTCGTTGTACTAAAGATAGGAAAGCATAGGGGATACCATAAACACTGAGTTAACATTATCTAGGACAAACCTAGGACCATTTGACAAGTGTACATGGCACTATCTACCTGGGTTGGTTAATGGAAATACTTGACACACCCAGACTTTGTTAAAAAGGCTTTCCTTACTTCCCAGGGTTTTCTGGATTTGTACATACTTAAGATAGTGGAAATCAGCCACGAACTATAGGTGAGTTGCACTTATCAAACATAACCTAGCATTTATATAAACTGAATGGGGACTATTCATTCTGGGTGTATCTCCACTGAGGCCAAGAGAAGTTCATCAAGGATGAAGGTCACCCGTTTTGTGTAAATGTAATGTGCTTGTAAAACAAATGTTTTCTTCAATGTTTCTGTAAGTATCGGTAACTGATGACATTCCAATTACAGAGCTCTGCAATAGCAGAATAGGCTTGTTTAATCACTTCTTTTTAAAGAAAAGCCAAGAGCTTTCATTTCCATTTGCTTGGTGTTTCTTTTGTCAACAGGGGGCTAATGAACAAGAAGTTTCTTCAAGGTCAGATTGGGAAATCAGGTTTTTTTGTTTTGTTTTTTAAATAAAAGACCTCACGCCTGAGCACTGATACAGCAAACGTTGCCACCCAGGGTTTTCACTTATTTTTCTCCTAACAATCTGGTTAAATAATAATAATGACACCCTGACACACATCATGGGTTAGCAAACTAATGTCTGCTCTTCTATGCTGAAGCATTAGTGACTGTTTTATCCATCCACAGGTTACTTTAAAGGTACAAAAAATCCCTGTTCAACAAATGATAAACTCCTACCGAACAGCAAGATCTACTTTGGGTGTTTAACAAAAGCCTGGTGTAATAGAAAAAGATTGCATCACCATATATTATTTCCTTTCTATTTTTCTGCTGGTCGGAATCAATAATTGGAATCACTCTACCCTTTAAATTTCTCATTATAATTCCCACTGACTTCAGGGATAGTTCTTGGTTTAAAATAAAATTTTAAAAATTGCCCAGGTAGACAATAGCTAGTAATATGTCAGTTACTGATGGCTCCTGCAGATACTTCTGCTGTTCAGCCACTGAGAATTTTAAGGGCTTTTTGAGATTTCTTACTAGGCTCAAATTGCACTGCTGTGAAGATCTGAGCATTTATCACTCCAGACCTGTAGTAACACATCTGATTAGTACATCCTGTTGTGTTTAGCAATAAATTTAGGGTTCTCATTACATTTCTCAGCACACAGAGAAAAAGCTTCTCACAAAGCTATGGCAATTATTAGAAATATTGAGTTGCATGGTTACCCCACACTGCATCAGCAAATAGAGGCTTGTTGTAAAACGTTGTTGTTACATAGCAAGCTTAAACCAATGGATGATCCTAAGCATAGCCTAGGTGGTTTGGGGGACTATGGCCCTCAAATACTGGTCTACAGTGCTCTCAGAAGCTAGGCAGTCCTGATTTGCCACCCAGTGACCTACTACCTGCTGTCAGAAGAGCAGCTGAACTCCGATAGAGGTTGCCAGTCCTGGGATCTGATTGGTGAAACGTTGGCAGTCCTGATTGGTCCCCAGCTTCTATTAAACCCAAGCACAGGAACTTGAAGTTGTCCATGCAACTGGGTTCTCCCTGCATAGGACTGCTCCCTCTGCAATACCTTCTCCTACTACCTGCCGCTGACCTCCTGGTAACCTGACCCTGCCTGCCGTCCAACACCTGACTCTCCGTTTGCCCTCAGGCCTGTCTTGGACTCTGACTTCCTCGTATCTGATATGGCCTGACCCCTTCTCTGACCCCTAAATCAGATTGCCGAGGCCCTGGTCATGACAGGGACTGACTCCACACCACACCTGGGTTGGAGCCAGGGTCCTCACTTACCTGGTTTTAATTTCTGAATGAAAGTAAAGTATTTCTTTTCCTCAGCTTCATACTGAAGGTGTATCTGTCTTTTCAACTCCTGCCACTGGCTCTTGGGACTGTACTGTCAGGGTACCTACACAGGCTGCAGGTTAATGGCCATGGGTGTGCACCTCTATGAATGGAGAAGGCAGCTGAGACACAGCTGTCTGGAGAAGGGAACGTCACTTCTAGCAATGTGCACAACAGTTTAAAATGCACATTTTAAAGTTGTGCTAGGAAGCATTTATTTTTATTTTACTGACAAGTTCATAGAGGGTAGGTCCATCAATGGCTACTAGCAAAGATAGTCAGGGATGCAACCCCATGCTGTGGGTGTCCCTAAGGCTCTGACTGCCAAAGCTGAGACTGGATGGCAGGGGATGGATCACTGGATAATTGCTCTGTTCTGTTCATTCCCCCTGAAGCATCGGGCATTGGCCACTGTCGGAAGAAAGGATACTGGGCTAGGTGGACCCTTGGTCTGACCCAGTATGGCCATTCTTATGTTCTTATCATGTCTTGATTTTTTTAAAAACTACATCCATCACAATGCCTCTGGGAGCAAGTACCCAAATAATTATGTAGCAGTACAAAATTAGTTGAATGACCTCGTGTTACATCTAAGCCCTATATTTAAGCTCTAAGTAGGGCCCTAACAAATTCACAGTCCGTTTTGGTCAATTTCATTGGTCGTAGGATTTTAAAAATCGTACATTTCATGATTTCAGAAATTTAAAGCTGAAATTTCATGGTGTTGTAATTGTAGGGGATCCCCAAAAAGGAACTGGGGGGGCACAAGGTTACTGTGTGGGGGTTGCAGCAGTGCTAGCCTTACTTCTGCGCTGCTGCTGGCGGCGGCTCTGCCTTCAGAGCTGGGTACTCAGCCAGCAGCCGCCCCCCTCCAGCTGCCCACCTCTGAAGGCAGCGCAGAAATAAGGGTGGCAATACCATCAAACCACCCCCCCCCCCCCACACACACACACAGCCCTCTTTTGGGTCAGGACCCCCAGTTTGAGAAACACTGGTGTCCCCCAGTGAAATCTGTACAGTACAGGATAAAGGCACACAAAAGACCAGATTTCACGGCCGTGAATTTGGTAGGGCCCTAGCTATAAACAAAGATATTTCTTCAGAGGCGAAGCCCAGGGGCCCAATCAAAACCTGTGCAAGTCAAGGGAAAGGCTCCCGTTGACCTAATGGGCACTGAATGGGGCTGCAAATAAATAGTGTGGCCAAATTCACTTCTGCTAACTAGACTGAGGTTAATGGCATTACACCAAAGATGTATCTGGCCCATGGACTTTATCAGGTGCCAGTAGATCAGTGCAAGAAGTAAATTCTTACTTAAGTCATGGTTTTTCACGGAAAGGGTTCGGACCCAAGCCCAAACCTAAGCACATCAGCTGCTCTGTTGTTACAGTGGCGCATGAGGAAAGAGTTTGGTAGAAAACTAAGACACAATTCATGTAGAGCTTTAAAGAACATTCTCAATACCATGATTTTCACCTGGAAATGTACCAGAAACCATAATTTCCTCCCCCTCTTTCTCTATTGTAAAGCTAAAAAATATAGATAACTTATGGTATTAAAACTTGTGACTTGCACTGTCTAGTATATTAAGATGAAGGTGAGAACAATTTGAATGTAATTGACCTGCGTTGGTAAAATTGGTTACTTGCCGTGATTGCAATATAGATTTGAAAGTACATGATTCTGTGTTTAGGAAAGCGTTAAGTGCTGAAGCATGGAAACCAAATTCTGCATTTTGGAATATCTCTGAAACCAGCTGACCATGAAATGCTTTTCATTTGAATGTATAGTATGTCTGTACATAACTCCAGCTTTGTATTTATATCTGTGGACATATGCTGCTAGATTTCCATCTTTTGTTCAGACAAATTGCTTGAGCTACCATTGCCAGAGCAAGCCGTTTTCTTTTTCTTGAAAGCACCAAGTGCATAGGACATGATTTCACCATTGTGTGGTTAACTGCACCTCTGACCCCTCTGTGTTCTGCTCAAGGGCACCCCTTAAGGTCTCAAGCCTCCAGCTGTCACCTCTCTATATGTGGGGACTCATGTCCCTCTCCTTCCAGACTGGGGAGTTAGGCTGGCAGTCCCTCTCAATTCAGTGACTATCCATTCAGGTTTGATCTTAGTCCAGAATCTGGGGTTTCCCCTCTCTCTTGGGATGATGACAGGGTTACCAGTGAGCAGCCAGCTTTCACAAAACTTTCATTTATTTTAGGACAAAAGTATTACAGAAAAAACATAAGAAAATGATAAACCATCTATATACATGGTAAACTCACTGGCTGTCACCCATCTTTCCCAAGGAGACCCTATATCTTCCACAAAGAGATACTAACAAATTCCAATCCTTCAAAGCCTCCCAGCAAGGTTTTGCCCTTTTGGTTACAAACTAATGTGAGTTATGGATCAAAATGAGGATCACTCAGCCACTTCAGGATTACCCTTTACACCACAAGCTCTTTCTTTGTCTCCTGGAACCTGGTCTGAACCAGTATATGCAATTTCCCCGGTCTCTGGAGTTGTTTACCTGTCCTGGAATCACAGTAGTTACTGCCCCCTGCCCCATTAATTTTAGTTCTTGGGGAAACTCAGTAATCCTCCCCCATGAAGCTAGAATACAGTCTTTAGCTCACAAAGACACATATAATATTCTTAGATACAAACGTTAATGGCTAATCCTTGGACACATAGTGTTTGGCCCATCTTAATAGAATAGTCTTTTCAAGTTTCCATACTTCCAAACTCTTGCATTTGTCACACATGGCACACTTATACATGAGAAATCAGTTAGAACAAGGGTTCAGGAGGCCCCCTTTTCCAAGAGAGATTCCTGCATAAATCACCTTCTTTTTCATCCAAAATCTTCTTTATTGCTTGCTTCTCAATATGTGTCATTGAGCATGCTGCTAGAAAGGGTTCTGTAGAACACAGCCCACAATCTGAGAACCACTAAGACCTGGAGTGTGAGGTGTTTACTCATGTTGGAGAGAAACATTCATTTAAATGGAACTACTCACATGAGTAAGGGCTTCACAGTCTGGTCCAAAGTTAGAAGATGGACCTCTTTGGTGTTGTGAGAAAGAATGTATAGACATAATCCTGATCAGGAATTTATCAAGTATACAGGTTAGTTGGAAAACAGGGGATTGAGATGAGCTCATTGATGATGATCTCATTTTTATCCCTACACAGAGCTCCCGAAAGGTGTGCCATATCTTGCTGAAATCTCATGTTCATCTGCTGATTTGACTGTATGCCTTTTTTGGTGGAGCACATCTATACATATTTGTAAGCCAAGACTTATGAGTGGGAATTTTGCCTGATTTCCACAATTTAGTAATTTCTCTTTTGGCTGACAATAAAGCTATGTGAATAAATTGCTGCAAATATTTGTCTGGCAGGGTTTCATTTATATTCTGCTCTACAAAAATGTTTGAGGATAAATTAACAGCCTTGTCAATTATACTGTGATCAGTGTGTTTCCTACAGACCTCCAAAAGTTTTTAAGAAAGGGCATGTACACATCATGTTTATCAGCATGCCACCTGACATCTTGCATGCCAGCTGTTACATCTTGGCGAGGACTGAGCAGAAACTGGCACTGTTTATTGACAGGTGGCAGACACAATGTAGCACCTAATAATGGAGTATGGTGGCTAATACATATAGCGACTTCCTAGTTTCTTGAAATAAACCTTGTCCTTCGTTGTGCAGCTAAGATCTAGATCAGTCTTCTGTGCCCCCACCATTCTTTTGAATAGGTGGACTGATATTAACTGATGAGGTTTTATGATAGCTGTCAAGGACAGTGCTTCTTGGTTTTACCTAATGGAGCCTCGAAAGAAGCTGGCTAGTGCATGTCAAAGATGGATGTAATGAAAGTGAGACATGTACGGCTAGATTGCCATTCACCCTTACTCAGTTGCACAGGAGAATAAGGGAAGATGAGGACCTCTTCATACCCCTCTTCACTGGGGTAAGGTGTTCTCAGATTGCACCTGGAGAACAGGCGCGGCCCACTCTAAACAAGTGGGTAGTGAATGTAGCTGAGTAAATGACAGATTTTTCAGTTTGCTGTGTTTTTTTTTTTCCAAAAAAATCAAGACCAAAAAAAAATAAAATAAAAATCAGGTTGACTTAACTTGAATGTGAACATTACAAAAAAATTTCAGTGAACTGGGAAAACAAACAAACAAACAAACAAAAAACCTGTTTCAGCTGAAGGAAATGTGTTTTGTTTGATTTGAAATAGATTTTTTTCCCCATTCATGTTTGAAAGACCCAGGTATACAGGAATCTTTGTAACTTTTATCCTAATGGTTAGGGCACTCACCTGGGAGATGAGAGACATGTGTTCAATGCCCCTCTTTACCTGATGTGGAGAAAGGATTTGAACTTGGGTCTCCTACATTGCAGGAGCATATCTTAGCCTTTGGGATATTCTGGGGTGAGGTTTGCTTAGCAGAACAGCTTTAACAGCAAAGACTATGTATTAAATAGTCCTTGGACTAGGGACTTGAACTTGAGTCTCACATAACCAAGGACAGTACCCTAACACCAGGCGGTAGATGCATTCTCACGCTGCTTTCTTGGCCCAATGACTAGTCATTGTCATTCATAGTGGCAATTAATAGTCATTCATAATGACAATAATTAGTCATTGGGCCAAGAAAGCAGCCTGAGAATGACTCTACAGCCTGGGGGTTAGGGTACTCATTTAGGTTGTGGGAGAGCTGACTTCAGCTCCCTTCTCCACCTCAGTCAGAGGGGGAGATTGAATGTGGGTCTCCACCACCTAGGTGAGTGCCCTCAACCAGTTGTCTAAAATTTATAAGAAAGACTCCGACTCCTCCTGCCATTTTGTAAATGGCATGTAAGTCCTAGATGTGGGGCGGGAGAAAATGTCTGAAACTATTCAGTGAATTTGTGTCAAATTTGTGAATAGTTTGGGGTTGACCAAAACTGCATTTTTCAGCAAATAAACTATTTATCCAAACAATTTCACCCAGCTGTAGTGGTGAGTGAACAAAGTTGGGTAGCTGAAAGAGCACTAGCTCCCTTCCTTGCTGGCCAGAGTAGCCAGCCAGGTGCATGAGAAATAACGGGAATGAGCTGCAATCTGAAAAGGGGTGTGGTAACTTACTTCCTTTCCTTCGTCCCAAGTAAGAAAGTAGCAGGGGAGAAATAAGTTTGCTGTGATGTAGAATCCCTTCCTGGAGCTCCTTTTGGGGTGAGGCAGCTGAGCTGCTCAGTCTAGGCCCAGGGCATTAACCATTCTGTTTGTCATTGTTCAACAGATATTAAGTTGTCCATTGGAATGTAAGATATAAGTGTGTGTACTGAGCTGTAGTATAGGGCAGTGACTGGATCTCCCCTTTATTACATGGTGTAGAGCAGCTGCTTGATCTTTCCTTATTGCAAGGAGGTGATATAGTGCAGTGGCTCTCAACCCTTCCAGACTACTGTACCCCTTTCAGGAGTCTGATTTGTCTTGCATACCCCAAAGTTTCATCTCACTTAAAAACTATTTGCTTATAAATATGCAGACATAAAAATACAAACGTGTCACAGCACACTATTACTGAAAAATTGCTTCCTTTTTCATTTTTACCATATAATTATAAAATTAATCAACTGAAATATAAATATTGTACTTACATTTCGGTGTATAGTATATAGAGCAGTATAGACAAGTCATTGACTCTATGAAATTTTAGTTTGTACAGATTTCGCTAGTGTTTGTTTTGTAGCCTGTTGTGAAACTAGGCAAATATCTAGATGAGTTGATGTACCCCTTGGAAGACCTCTGTGTACCTCCAGGGGTACGCATAGCCCTGGTTGAGAACCACTGATGTAGTGGGATTTGCTTTGACAATCTTACCCCTTTTCCAATATTTGGAAATAAGTATTCCAGATGTGTACTAAAGAAGATGGCTGATCTTTCAGATGTGCTGGAATTTCATACAGGGGATTTAAACACCAGGGTTATTCCTTGCTGTTTTCTAGTTGTATGAGATGCAAATGTAGCTAAGAGGTTGAAACTATGGTAAAAGAAACTGAAATTATTCAGTCATGAAATGCTTCTAAAATCAGGGGCATCTTAACTGAAGTAACTAAAAGTAAAATAATTCTAACAATTATTAGTACCTACTAAGATTTAATTAAGTCTCATGTTTTCATTGTATTAGATGCTGATGGTAATGAGCTATATTGATATCAGAAGGTACCATCATTCAAAATTAATTCAATGTCTCATAGTTGTGGCAGCTGAGACCAAAAATGACTAAATAATTGGTACAATTACTAATTATAGAAAATGGTTCAATGGCTTAGTTAAAATGCGGTTCTCTTCTGATAAAATGGCACATTCTTAACATATAATACTTGTCTGTATGCTGAGTCATGTTTACTTACACTGCATTATCTCTGACTCTGGAGAAGAAATGTGTTCCTAGTCTCAAACTGAGGTGTATATATACATTGTCGGTGTGTCTACAAGTTTTCAAAGAAATTTAATTGAATACTATTGGGCCAAATCCTCAACTCCTCTCTAGATTTTCAATTAGTCCCTTCTCAGGCAAACTGTTTATTTCACCAAATGATCACTGAGTAATAACTAAACAAAGATTTTGGGATTTGGATTATTATTATTATTTAAATACAGAGGTCCATATCCTCAATGGTAGAGTAATACTCACTTATAGAATTGCACAGATTTATTGGCGCACTGCAAGTAACAACTCCAGGATACACAGGCAGGACTTGACTTCCTCCTAACCACCCCAGATCAGATGTAACATACAAGACAATAACATAATATTAAGATAAAATACTGTTGGTGAAGGTTCTGTCTGCACTGATCATTACAATTTTCCCCACACTCGTTGAATATGAATTTAAACAAACTCCCAGGAATCCAGGTAGTATGCGATCCATGCAGGTTTCCATGTTGATCTGCCCCCAGGAGTCCTATATTCAGCTATCACTCCTAGCTGGATGTTGCTTATCAGTGAGTGCAGAGTTCATGTTCTCTAGGTCAGGCCTATCTGTTGTGGGCAGTCTGTCAGTAGAAGACTGTAGTCTATTGAGGTCCTGAGGACACCACAGCACTTTTTCCTACATAACCAATCCTACACCTCTCCTTTCTTTCAATGAATCTGTACACTAGCTTTCAGTGCACTAGGAAAGGGTGAACTCTTGCTTTTTTGTATCAGCAAAGATAACTTGTTTAGTTTCTTAATCACTCTGTAAGGTCCCTCAAAAAAAAAAGAAAAAGAAGTAAGTTTGGAATTTTCCCCAGGCTGGGTTTTTTGTTTTTTTTTTTACAGTTGTGTAGCCACACCTTTTCTCCTTCCTGGATGGGTACACGATTCTTCTTTTCCTTGACATCTTGTGCCTGGCATGCTCACATCCAGTTAATCTGTTCCTCCACCTTCTGGAATGCTGCCCTCAGATCACTAAGATAAGACTCCCCATTGTCACCCAGCTGTGTAGGTGTAAGTGGCCTTGCCAGTTCTTGTTGCTTGGACATCCAGTCAGAGGATGCATGGCTTTGTGGAGTCCAAAAATAATCTCATAAGGAGAGTAATGGATAGTGGAAAGCCAGGAAGTGGTGTCATATACAAAGATGACAAAAGGAATTTTCATATCCCAGTCTTGTTGAGATAAGTATGGACTCAATGGTGCAGTTTTACTCTCTCCCTTCCCCCATTACTTGCAGGGCGGAGAACTCTGGTCCTCACCTTGGTTATCTGGAGTTGTTGGCAACCCATGTGTAATAACCATGATTCAAAGTCCTTCCCTTGATCACTACAGCTGCAGCATGAGAGCTGAACTGGAACACGACATGTTTCATCAATGCATCCATAATTGTCTCAATCCTGAAACCTGAAAAGCTTTAGAATCCTTTCCACTTTTTCAGGTTTACTCTGAAACCTGAAAAGCTTTAGAATCCTTTCCACTTCTGTCAGATGTTCCTTCCATATTTTGTAGAAACAAATGAAGTTCTCTAAGTATGTGAGGATGTCTTTAGTTCTCAAAACTTGTTTTAGATCATTTAATACCCTTTGAAACATCCCTGGCACGTTCATGAGTCCGAAAGGCATTCTGCAGAATTGAAACAGTCCATAGGGTGTCACAAAGGCTGTTTTTTCTCAATCCTCAGGTGTCACTTTCATCTTCTGGTATCCAGACACCAAATCAAAACTACTAAAATATTTTGCTATTGATATTTTATCCAGGGTGTCTGCTACTTCAGGAAATTTGTAGTTATCTTGAACTCTCTGAGAATTAAGTCTCCTATAATCAATGCGTATCCTCAAGTCTCTGTTGGGCTTTTTCACAGTCACAGCTGGGGATGCCCACGGTGTTGTAGCTTGCTCAATCAGATCATCACACAGCATGCAATTTAGCTTCTCTTTCACCGCAACCTGACATGCCAGTGGAATCCTGGGGTGTGGGGGTGGCTCCCTCACAGAAATACTCCAGGATTTAAGCACAATCTGCTGTTGCACTCAATCATCTCTCCCAAGTTCTTCATTATTCCCCGAGAACACTCCAGCAAAGTGTAAGAGCAGCTGTTCTAATTGCTTGTATTCATTGACTTCTGTGGCTATTTCTGTCAAGTCAACCCATAGCTCTTTTACTGACTGGGCTGCTTCACAGCTCTTGATCTCTGCCCCGTGAGAGGTTTTGAGACACCAGCTACACAGGACACTGTCCCCATGGTCTGGCTTTTCGGTAACTGCTCTTCCTGGTCAGTCACATTAATTACTCTTGCCCAGAATTCCCCCTTTTGTACAGCTTGAAACGTAGTTCTAGTAAACCACTATCCCGACCGAATATTCAAACACTCCTACTGGTTCACTGCGGTAGTCCTTTATCCTTAGGGATTTTGTTACTTGCTGATCTGGCTCCACCACCTCTTTATTCCAAGCCACTACCAGAAGCAGTTCCTCTCTGTCACTTTGTAGGCATCATAAAAGCACCTCTGTGCCCCATGAGTTGCTTCCCATGGTCCACACTTCTTTCTATCCATATTCAGCAGGGGTATCTGAATAATGTCCAGGACAAGTGTGTTCTGTCAACAACCTAGGAGTTCTTGTGAAACCTTGGATGAAATCCACTCCCCATACAACAACACTAGAAATATTGGTTACCACTAATAAAGTCTATTTAGTCTGCAGAGACTCCAAGTTCAGAGAGATCTGGGGATTTCTCTATCTGCAGTGGCTGATGGATAACAATTACCAGTTTAAGTCCTGCATGACACATTTTCTTTGTCTTTAGCACTGGTGGATGTCTATCCGTCAGACTGATTTCAGATCCTGAGTCCAACAACACTGTGATTTTCCAGCCATTGATGTCTCCAAGACGCATGGGAACCGGTACCTGGACAGCTCTTCACATGGGCCATTCTAATAGCTGCCGATGGCGGATCTACTGCCTCAGCAACTTCTGGTTTCTCTTTCTGTGGATTCCCTTGGCTTTGGCATTTCCATCTCCAGTGGCCTTTGCCTCTGCACTGCCTGCAAATGTCATCTGGCCTGGGATGCACACTGGAAACAGTCTCTCTCATCTCACCCCTGGGGTGCCAGTGGATAGATTGCACCTTGGCCTCCTCCCATTTTTAGCCACTTCTTTACCAGTCTTTTCTCAAAGAGCTGCATCTGGCATAAAGAAGACACCTGAGAATGATCAGCTGATAGCTTTAAGGAAACCCCAATTTCTGCTTCCACATTTTGAAATCTACATATAATCTGCTCCATAGGTATATCCCATATGCTCTCCTCCTTCACCAGCAGGTTATGAAGTTCTCCTGCTAAACCATTTATAGATCAACTTTTCACACAGGATTCTTTCATAGTTTGCCACTGAGCGTAAGCCCCTCTCTGGATTGCCAGCTCCAGATTAAACACAACAGGTTTCACTTGAGACATCTCAAGGCCAGGATGGCTCAAGGAAAGCCCTATTGAATAGTCTGTGCAATACACACAAATAACTACACAGGGGTTCCCCTTCCTGCCTGCTTTCCCTTCCTTCCAGTCTTTCAAAAGGGCCAATCTCTTCTCACCGCGGTCCGATAAATGTTTGTGTAACTCCTGCTCCCTTGGCTTGATTTCCTAGCATCCCTATATCAGCTTTACTTCTGGCATCTGATTTGTGGTTCCTGACCTCCAATTTGTCTCCTGCCTCTGACCCCTGGTATCCTGATCCAGTGGGCACTTGACTGTGGACTCTGGCTCAGACTGCTAGGTCTGGCAGCCCTCAACTCAGCCATGACAGGAAGATGTGTTGCTGTCACCACTGCATTGCTTTGATAATCTCAGCCACAATCTTTATTGTTGCGGATGGTGCGGGGATGGGGAGAAAAACCTTTCAGACTTTTGCTGGGCTAGCAGCTAGGGAAAACCATCTTTTTTACTGAACGGACCAAATTTGATATTGTATTGCTGTAATTGCTAAACCACATTATGCCACTTTTATGGTCTGTGAGAGTAGTGCAGCTATCATACCCCCACTTCTTCCACAAACCTTCCTGTGTGTAAAAAGCAGCACATACTTTATTTACAGTGTCTCAGTCCCTCCATCAATATATATCAGTGCATCCACATCTTTGCACTATTTTTCCAGCTTTCCAGCCCCTTCTCAGGGAGGATAATGTATATATACTCAGAGGACCCCCTTTGCCAGCCTTGTTCCTGCCGCTGCCCCAGCATTTCCTTCCTGTGCTCTTTTTAAACCACTTGCCTGTTTAATGGGCTAATTGGCTCATTAATGTCCTGACCCCAGTCTGGCCTAGTAATCATGCACACCCCTAACCAATTAGACCTTCTGGAGTGAGCCTAATAGGTATTAATAGTGACCAGAGGGCTGATGCAAGCTTCATCTCTCAGCATAGTCACCTTCAATTCAAGCTTCACCTGAACATTACAAAGTATAACAGCACTTCAAGGCAGTTGGAAGAGTGATTTAATATTTCCACTCTTTATATTTTTGGGAATTGGCATAATGCTATGTACCACTACTGGCATTACACAAAGATTATTGCTAAATACAAGGCCAAATCATTCAGTCCAAATTCCCAGGAATTCCAATGAGAATGTAACAAGGTGCACTGTTCTTTTAAGGTACAAAGACAGATCTTTTGGGAATTGCAGTTCCCAGAGGGTCATGTGGCTGCCAGCTGGAAGCAAGTCTACTGGAGGAAGCTGGTGAGGCAGTAAAAAAGTTGCAAGTAACTCAGAACAGTTTGAGACCCAGGGAGATTCCAAAGATGGCTGAGGGAAGAGGCCTGTGACTGGCACCGGAAAGAGATTGTGATCTAGCTTAGAAAGAGCCAGAGAGACCAGGATGAAGTAAGTCCTGGTGCAGCACTGGAAGGAACAGGAGCAGCAGCAGCATCTTGTTGATATGAGCTGTGAAGAGGACTCAGGGAAGGAACTGGGGAGGAGCTCAACAGAAGTTTGCTAGGAAAAAAAGCCTAAATAAGCCGCAGAAGAAGTGGAACAGGGCCATTTGGAGTTTAAGTGCATAGAATAGGGTCCATGGGTGAGATCCCAGAGTAGTGGGAGGGCCAAGAATCCTCTACAGTACCAGTTTGTGGCAGTGAAAAAATCCCAACCACCAAGAGGGAACTTGGAAAGGAAAGCACAGGAGATGACAAAGTGGTGTTATGTTTTAGAGAAGGTGGACGTGCCCCAAGAAAGGACTGTGACCCAGTGAAGCGTTTTGTAATCAGCCTGCCAGACTGATTAGAGATATGGGGTTAGCAGACCTGACACTTAAATTGCAGGTGGAAGTCTGAACAAATGAACTAGCCCAGGCTTTAATTTTTGGCTTAAAGATAAAGCAAATAATGATATGCAGATCTCTGTGCAAGAGACATAGCATACACGATGCTAACAGACTAGTGATAGTTTGAAACAATTTGTTGCTGTATCAATCCCCTGGGGGAAAACATGACTATCTTTCCTCATTGTTTGTGTAGAGCCCATCATTCTTGTATGCGAGTGCTGATACCTATTGCCTTGTTCTGCCATTTATTGGATGAATATATATGCAAAATCTAGCTCAGAGTAACCAGCTAATATGCTGTGCAAGCTGCTGTATGCTTTCTTGCTAACACCTGAAGAAATTACCATTTTGACATAAAATGTGGCTGTTAGAATGTATTTTGCTGGTCTGCTGAAAGATATTTATTATCTTCCTTGTCCACTTAAAAAGAGAAGAATTCTTTGCTTTCTTTTGTGTATAAATCAAGTCTGATAAAGAAGAGAAATATTATGCACTGTTCTCTCTAACCCAAGAGGAATATACTAAAAGTAGGAACGTTGTCTTTTACAGTAAAAAGAAAAGGAGTACTTGTGGCACCTTAGAGACTAAACACATTTATTTGAGCATAAGCTTTCGGCATGCATCCGATGAAGTGAGCTGTAGCTCACGAAAGCTTACGCTCAAATAAACGTGTTTAGTCTCTAAAGTGCCACAAGTCCTCCTTTTCTTTTTGCGGATACAGACTAACACAGCTGCTACTCTGAAACCTGTCTTTTACAGTGTGAAGCAAGGAACGCGAGTAGAGAAAGTAGAGAGGAAAAGTCTTGCTAACTGTTGTCTTTGGAGCAATAATAATTAAGCACCAAACTTTTTAAAGGGCCTCAATGCAGCCTCCAAGTTTGTGTACCTTATGTCCACAATTGATGGTATTTAGGCCTAAATTTGCCACTACAAAATTGCACTCTTTGTGACTGCATGTAAAATTATAGGTACAAAACTGAAGGCTGCTTAAAAAAAAATTGTCTCAAGTGTCTACAGCCAAGTTTTAAAGACCAAACTATCAAACAAAAACATGAAGGGAGTTTAGTAAGAGCTCTTCAATGTGCAGTGTGTTAGGAGACAAAAGTTTTTCAGCCTGTCAAGAATTTCACGTTCTATTATTTGCATTACTGCAATGTCTGAAGGCCCAGCTGAGACCAGGGCTCCATGGAGATCAGAGCCCCACACGTAAGTGACAGTCTCTGTCCCAAAAAGCTTACAATCAAAATAGACAACAACCCTCCCAGATATAAAGAATGCCATCAGAATAGCAAATGACAACATCCGTATCCAATGGAATAACTAAAAACCTGTGATACAAACAACTCCAGACTCTGTGTGTGTTTGAAGTTTCGTGGCTTGGGCCAAACTCCTGTTAAAAGCATTGAAAGATTAGGCCTGCTCTCTTTCTAGCTATCTCTGATGCTATATTTTCCAGATTTACCCTTTCAGGAATGTTGTGTACAACAGTGTAACTTCTTTAAAAAAAAATCCCTCTCCTACACCATGCATACTCTTAACAAAACTCACCACTTTACCTCCTTCCATCTTGTAGTCCCCTTCTTAGTGCTCCTAAATCTACTGTCGTTGTTGTAAATACATTTACTTACAGAGGAATTGAAAATGGGGAAAGATTGAGGCCCACCGAAATGTTTCCCCTATAATTGCAGGAAATTAAGTATGTGGAATACACCCACCTCATCCTAACACATGATCCCTGCTCAAAGCTTGAACGAAAGGAGAAACCCCATAAGGCCCATGCCAACAGGCCCTGAGGGAAAATTCCTGCTCTGCTTGAGTAACTCCGGAAAGCAGAATAGTAAAATCATATGTACATATATACCAGATGCACCAGTGGACCCAGAGATTACTGTATGACATAGACAAATTATTTCACCCTCAAAATAAGAAGCCTATTGACTCTGGCAATGATACACATGCATCTTATTGTCAGAGCTCTTGATTATAGTGAGGATAAACTCCCAATTTCACAGCCACCTCTATTAAACTTATTACATGTCATTTTCAAATGTGCATTGCTGTTTATATATTCAAAAATATGGGAAATATACCTAGATAAACCAAAGCACAGGAACTGTAGTGTGTCACCTTTGCTTTTGAGCCAGGCAGTATCTCATCAGGTGTGCCTTACAGCCCAGCATACTAAAATCTACCTGCTGCACCTCTGAAAATATGAATTTTAGTTGCACTGAAAACCGTGAGCCAAACTCTGCTCTAAGTTACACCAGTGTAAATCTGGCATCATTTCCGAGCAGCATGTGACTCAGTGTATTTTCTGCCCTGAGTCGAATTGTCATGCATTAAAGGAAATCCATAAATGGTCTAAAATCATTACAGGTGTTCCCTCCTTCTTTACTAAAATGGAAGACTTTGTGGAAGGAGTGGTGATCTGGTGATACATCAGCCTTTGATGTAAGAAGGCTGAGTTTAAATTTTGTCTGAGATCCAAAAGTGAAAATGAGTTTGGTGATTTGATACATCCACGTTACCAAATCACCACTGTGTGGTTCAGTTTATCATCAGTGGTTTTATGCTCTCTCTTCAACAGTGACTCAGGTGCATTGTCAAAGCAAGGGGGAAAAAGAACATCTGGCTTTGCTGCAGGAACATATTTCCTGGGTTTTCTTTAATGTCATAATCAGCAAAGAAATTAAAGCTCTGACAATCCAGTATGGGATAACTTTTCACCCAATATTTGAAACACACATTTCCCAATGAATTCTCAGAATGCCAGTTGCCATGTTTCAATGTGGCAGATACAGGAATCAAAAGATTCAGGACTGGCAAATTTCATATGTCTTTGGAGGAGATATTTAGGAGCAGAGGAACACTCATTGATTGCTACTGGAGGTGTTTTAGTTGTGGTCCTTTTAAAAGTTCATAAAAACAACATTAGGTACTAGTGGGAATTATTCTGCTGATAGATTTATAGAAGTGCCACTGATGGATCTAACTGACTGATCTGTCTAGATTTGGAGAATAATGGTAACAAAAATGATTTTTAGTTTGTTCATGTTGTTTTAACAAAGCAAAAATGTATTATCTATAACAGTATCATAACATGACTGCTCTTCTGCAATCATCTGGCACTTATTAATGGCAACCATTTTAAGAGGTAGTATCTGTATGGGATAGCAAAGACAGGTTTAGAGTAGCAGCCGTGTTAGTCTGTATCCGTAAAAAGAACAGGAGTACGTGTGGCTCCTTAGAGACTAACAAATTTATTAGAGCATAAGCTTTCGTGGGCTACAGCCCACTTCATTGGATGCATAGAATGGAATATATAGTAAGAAGATATTTATATATATATACACACACACATACAGAGAAGGTGGAAGTTGCCATACAAACTGTAAGAGGCTAATTAATTAAGATGAGCTATTATCAGCAGGAGAAAAAAACTTTTGTAGTGAGAATCAAGATGGCCCATTTAGACAGTTGACAAGAAGGTGTGGGGATACTTAACATAAATAAATAGATTCAATATGTGTAATGACCCAGCCACTCGCAGTCTCTATTCAAACCCAAGTTAATGGTATCTAGTTTGCATATTAATTAATTAAAATAATGGCTGGGTCATTACATTACAGAGTGGGGAGGGATAGCTCAGTGGTTTGAGCATCGGCCTGCTAAACCCAGGGTTGTGAGTTCAATCCTTAAGGGGGCCATTTAGGAATCTGGGGCAAAAATTGGGAATTGGCTCTGCTTTGAGCAGGGGGTTGGACTAGATGACCTCCTGAGCTCCCTTCCAACCATGATGTTCTATGATTCTAAGCCAAACCTAGTGATATGTCTAGTGCATATGTGGAAATGACTGGGAGTTAATTTAGGAGCCATTTCAGCAAGGTACTTAGGCACATGCTTAATCTGAAATACAAACACTTTGGGTATGTCTACATTACAATTAAAAACCTGCTGCTGGCCTGGACCAACTGACTCAAGCTTGCAGGGTTGTTTGTTTGTAGTGTAGATGTTTGGGCATGGCTCTAGGACCCTGTGAGTTGGGAAGGACTCACATCTCAGACTGTAGCCTGAGCCTGAATGTTTACACCAAAATTAAACAGCCCCTTAGCCTGAGCCCCGCAAATCTGAATCAACTGGCACAGGCCAGCCGCGGGCGTCTAACTGCAGTGCAGACACATCTTTTGAAGCCAGTGGATAGCTCCCATTGGTGCTGGCTCAGGCCCATGAGCATTCACATTGACATCAATAGGACTGACTGCTCACAGGCTTAAAGTGAGTTACCTTGCTGAATCACAGCCCTTCATCCCGGAACAGCATCATTTAAAGTCAGTAGGAGCTTTGTCATTGACTTCAGTGAGTGTAGGATTAAGCCCTTAGTTCCCCAGCTGGCTCTTATTAATGGCAACATGCTCATTGAATTAATCTGGAACAGCAGTTTTTTCAAATGTTGGCTCTATTTGTTGTATATCAAATAGTGGGAAAAGTATTATTTTTAAGAAAACTGCTACAAACAAAGTAAAACTCTAGATATCCAAATATTTCTCTACTTAACAATGAATAACCATATTATGTACAGCCTTTCTTCCCAAAGGTCTGTAAATAGTTTACAGTCTTTGTATGGATCACTTCTCTCATTCCTAAAGGGTAGTCACCTCTCGAGTGGGATGTGGCAGATCATAGAATCTCAGGGTTGGAAGGGAGCTCAGGAGGTCATCTAGTCCAACCCCCTACTCAAAGCAAGACCAATCTCCAATTTTTGCCCCAGATCCCTAAATGGCCCCCTCAAGGATTGAACTCACAACCCTGGGTTTAGCAGGCCAATGCTCAAACCACTGAGCTATCCCTCCCCCCCAGATGTTTAGCCATACCTAGCAACAAAATACCAGAAGTGAAGAAGAATGTGGTATGCAGTTGATACTACTGCGGGAATTTAGGTAGGTAGAAGGAAAATATCAAATTCTAACATAGGCATCTGTGATGGTCACCATCTTGATTGGCACATGGGGATTGAACTGTTGACCTCCAGTGCTAAAAGCATGAGCTGCTGTAGACTGAGTAGCTAAGTCTTACAATGTCTGTAAAAGACTCTTTTCTTTCAAGAATTAGGCACTGAGTGGGGAACTGTATCACACACTGACCAGTGGGTTACCCACTTATTTTACAGTTACTTAGGATCTGTGAAGAGGTTTGGGTACTATGGGGCGTATTCTTTACTCTGTCCAGCTTTTCATGCACACAGCATATGGGATGGGGCTGTCAAGGAGCTGGTATGGTTTCCTGATTCTGTGTTCTAGCTGCAGGGTGGCTAGAGCACTCTGGGTCCTTCTTTAACTTGCACCAGCTAGCAATATTCCCTAAGGGATCATACACCAGCTGGAGATTGAGAGAGTGCTTTGCACTTCAGATACTCCTACTTCCTTTCCCTTTGTGCCCCAACACACCCCATGTAATTGGTGGTGGGGGAGGGGGAGAGAATTCCACTCCCTTGCTCGAAGGATAGAATGTGTCCCTGTAAGTTGGAACTGTCATAGCTAAATAGTAAATTAACTGAACTGTTACAATAGAGAGCCTCTGTGAACAGCAGTATTTTTAGCTACTCTCTCCAGCAGTGGAGAAATTATGCTCTGCAGAGGTATTACTTAATCAGGTTTGATTATAGCCACCACACAATTTAGTCTTTTATATACTGCCACTTAGTCTAGACTACTGGCTCACACAATATTAATGCAATTCAGATTAAAGAAATATTGTTGGAAAATTCTCAAAGCAACCTTGTTTATACTCAACTCCTTCTAGAACTGAAATTAAAATGCATATTCTCCATCTGCTGAATAGTGACTTCAATATAAAGCATTTAAAACCTTCTAAGAAGTCGCAGATTGACATTCAGCCAGGTTACAGAGAAGCAGAGTCTGAAGTTATACATGAGTTACTTTCTTGAACCAAGAGACTACTACAGAACGATTTCGCTGAACACTTGTTCAAAATATTTAATGGATTCCATTTGTCTGTGTTCATACCCATTTTTTTGTATTCCCTTTCAAGGGAACTGAAACAGCAGATGATAACAAAATATAAGAGCATATTCATGGAATATAGATTTTGAATTAAAACAAAGTTTTCATGCCAGAAATCTGATTCTATAAAAGTAGAGCTCCCCCACCATCTGGGTTGCAATTTACTCCTGTCAGAAGCATTGGGTATCAGTGATTAGGTAAAGAGTGTAGCTGTCTGCACCAGTACAAAGTGTCCACAGAAACTGGAAATCTTACAGGGTCTGATCTAAAGTCCATTGAAGTCAACGGGATCCTTTTCATTGAAGTCAATGGCCTCTGGATCAGACTAGTTGCTCCTTTAGGTAATGCTGAGTGATAGTGGGAAGAAGGATGTGAGAGAAAAGGAGACATGGTGTTAGTTGTGAATGTTTAGAGCCACTATTCAGGGTGGCCACTAGGGGGCATCTATCAAAGAGGTAAGCATTTGTGTAAATAGGAAATAAAGGCAGTCTTGCATTCAACCCAACCATTCTGGGTCTCTGTAATCTCAAGGACACCACAGAAAGCACAACATTTCTGGAGGGAACCAAGAGAGGCAGAACTCAAAGAATTGTCTTCAGCCCTTCCCTTTCATTGGGCTGGCCCTCCAGCAGCACACTTTCCCCTGGAAGGACAGAAGAGAAAGCAGTGCCTGAGACCAATTGCATAGTACAAACTGCCTTCTGTTCCTTGGATGTGATCCACTTTTCCAGCCATCGAATATTTGCCTGGCCTGCCGAGAGAGACACTAAGCACTGTTTCAGTATTGCTTTCAGAGAAAATAATGAACTGAGCCCTTAAAAAAACCATGAATTTGGCATATCCATGAGATTTTAAATAATGATATGTTATATTTTCAATTTGTCTTCCAATGTCATAACCATTTGGGTTCATGTTTCAAGCTTTTCTCTGCAACCATCAGGGCAAGAAACGTAGGTCCAGCTGCACAAAAGGAGTTAGGCACCAAAGTCCCAGTTTTGGCTCCACTGTGATTCACAAAGCTGTAGGCTCCTGAACTCATTTGGTAGCTAAGTTTTCAGAGTGTTTCTGCTTCTGGGCATGTGCACTGCTGCCTCACTCAAGGCATCCAGAGTATGTCTACATAGCAACTAGACTCCCGCAGCTGGCCTGTGCCAGGTGACTTGGGTTCTCAGGGCTCAGGCTGCAAGGATGTTTCATTGCTTTGTAGACTTCCATGCTCAAGCTGGATCCTGGACTCTAGGAACCTGCAAGGTGGAATGGTCCCAGAGCTCAGGCTCTTCAATTACACAGCAATGAAACAATCCCACAGCCCGAGCCCTGCAAGCCTGAGTCAGCTGGCATGGGCCAGCCTCAGGGTTTTCTTTTCTTTGTAGGTATCTGGGGGTATCTGCCTAAGCCAAAGGGCAATTCACAAACCAAGGGGGCCTGGTTTGGAAGGTGAGCTCAGAGGCAACCTACTAGAACTCTTTCAAAATCTAGCCAGAGGAGAAGATGGTGGTGCCCACCTTATAACTTTCCCTCATGGTTAGAGCGCTTGCCTGGGCTTTTGGAAGCTCAGGTTTAGTTCCCTCCTCTCTGGAGGCGGTGATGGTGGTGCCTTTCCTCACTGATTAGAGCATTTGCTTTGGAGGTGGGAGACAGAGGTTCAGTTTCCTGCCCATCTACCAGAGGGGGAGAAAGGATTTGAACAGGAATCTCCCACCTCTCAGGAGAGTGCTCTAACCACTGACCTTTGGGATAGTCTGAGGTGGGGCTCCCTCAGTATCTCCCATTGAAGCTGTTCTACTGTGGATAATGGAGTGATTAGAAAAGAGGGACTGGACCTTCCAGGTAGGTGCCTTAACCATCGGTCATTCTCTTTCTCTCTCCCTCTCTGGCCCTGTCAGGGTTCCTTCCCCACTCTGAACTCGAGGATACAGATGTAGGGACCCGAATGAAAGACCCCCTGAGCTTATTTCTAGCAGTTTACGTTAAAACTTCCCCAAGGCACAAAGTTTTTGCCCTTGGATTATGTAAAACGCTGCCACCATCAGGTGTTTTAGACAAAGAACAGGGAAAGAACCACTTGGAGTCCTATTCCCCCAAAATATTCCCCCAAGCCCTACACCCCCTTTCCTGGGGAAGGCTTGATAATAATATCCTCACCAATTGGTACAGGTAAACACAGACCCAAACCCTTGGATCTTAAGAACAATGAAAAATCAATCAGGTTTTTAAAAGAAGAATTCTATTTAAAGAAAAGGTAAAAGAATCACCTCTGTAAAATCAGGATGGTAAATACTTTACAGGGTAATCAGATTCACAACATAGAGAATCCCTCTCTGCAAAACCTTAAGTTACAAAAAGACACAAAAACAGGAATACACATTCCCTCCAGCACAGCGAATTTACAAGCCAAAACAAAGAAAAACCTAACACATTTTCTAGCTAGATTACTTACTAACTTTACAAGAGTTGGAAGGCTTGCATCCTTGATCTGTTCCTGGCAAAAGTATCACACAGACAGACAGACAAAAAACTCACCCCCCCCCCCGATTTGAAAGTATCTTGTCCCCTCATTGGTCATTTTGGGCCAGGTGCTAGCAGGGTTACCTTAGCTTCTTAACCCTTTACAGATGAAAGGATTTTGCCTCTGGCCAGGAGGGATTTTATAGCACTGTATACAGAAAGGCGGTTACCGTTCCCTTTATATGTATGACAGCCCCCGTGGCTGAAGTGTTTGGCAACACTGCTGTTTTAATGCATGTCAGAGGGTGCTGAAAGGAACCAATTGCTCTAGTCTAAGCAGTCCATGAGAAGATTAAGAGTTAACTTGATCATGATCTACAGGTACCAAGGATGGGGGAGAAAGAAAGAGATTCTGATAGCAGACAGCTCTTTAATCTTGCAGGAGAAAAAGCATAATGAGATCTAATGGTTGGGAGCTGAAGCTAGACAAATTCAGACTAGGAATAGGATGCAAATTTTTAGCAGTGAGAATAATTAACATTTAGAATAACTTACCTAGGGATGGGGTGTATTCTCCATCATTTGAGGTCTTTAAGTGAAAACTGGAGAACTTCTTAAAAGATATGCTACCTACAGCTCAAACTGAAGTGATGGGTTTGAATCAGAAATTATTGGGTGAGGCTCCTTGGGTTGTGTTAGGCAGAAGGTCAGACTAGCTGATCATAATGGTCCCTTTTGGCCTCAGAATGTATGAATTGGTGCATGACTTTTATACCATGCAGGGGGTACAAGCCCTACCCAGGCCAAGAGGGAATTAATGAAAGTTTGTGGGCCAGATGAACCCCCCTCCCAGCCACACCTGCTGAAAGTGTCAGGCATGGAGAGGGAGTTAAAAGGAAAGGTTTGGTCAGTTGGGGTCTGACTAGGAAGGAGAACAGATCTCTGCTCCTCTTTCTGTGAGGGAAGCCTGCGCACAGCCAGGAACCTGAATCTGCATACCAGCTAGATGAACCTCCCTGGGGAAGGACATTGACTGGGCAACTGTTTGTCTGATGACAAACCCTGAAATGAAGGGCAGAGTCCTGCCAAAGATTTGCTGAATAAGCCTCTTTTAGTTTCCTTGTTTTGGGACTTAAAGGGAGTGGATCTGGAGAGCCTTTTAGTAGGGGGTTGTAACTGACCGTTATTGTCCTTGAGGCTGGGTGAGTATGCCATGTTGGGATGCAAGGGGGTGCCATGGAAGCAAATGATAACCAATATTTCTATATTTTTCTGAAGTTTTGTTGTTGTTTCTTGTATTCTTAAACCAATTTTATATTTGCACAATATGAGACTTGTGAAATACATTCATTAGAACTGGCTCCAGTTTTTCAACTTTTCATAGTTTTATGTCAGAGTTTCTCTGGAGGATAAAAGGGAAAAAATTAAAGTAACGTTTGTAACTTTTCTCCCCCTGCTTTTTCTCCCCCTGCTTTTTCTTCCCACTCTGATGATTACTCACATGCTCTAATTTCCACTGCTGTATGTTGCATAACATTGTAGAAGAAAGAAGAATATACAGAAATTAGAAGTAGAATGTTTTACAGAAGGATTATTCAAGAGAGCCATCCTGGGCCCAGTGAAGAATTTTCATTCTGTGCCAATAGTTCAGTCATTATTGGTTTTATGTTTTCCTAGAACTTTAGTATTTTTCACAAGTTCAAAGTATTATATATATTAAGTCAGTAGTTACTATATTAAATTTCTTACGTTTTCTCTTCTTTGATATTTAGCACAGAAAACATGCTGCATAAATTTGTACATACATTTTTTATTTATTACTAGATTTTGTTGAAATAATCCTTTTTTCATTCTTATTGCAGATCTCAGATGTTTTCCATATTTTTTTTCTAAACATTTACGATTTTCAGGTCTGCTGCTAATAATAATGGGCCAGATATTCCGCTGGTATGAATGAGCAAAGCTGAGTAAAGCTCATTCACCAGTTGAAGATCTGGCCCATAACTTCAAAAAGTTAGTTTATTGGTAACATACACTTGTATACAACCCAGGGATCTAATATTCGTGAAAATTCACCCTTAAACTATTGAGAAATCCAGAGCTCCCTGATCATAAGCTTACTTATGATAAACATAAATGCTGTGGTTGGGATTGTACAACTCCTACTTATGTTGGAGAACAAGGTGGGTTACTCCTCCTATGAGTAAATGCTCACCAACAGTCTAGCTGTACACATGCACGTGCACACATGTAGGGTTGGAATATCACTGCCACCAGAGACTTAGCTACAGTAAAATAATATGACGGGTATAACTTCATTGATAATAGCTGTAATGTTGATCAGGTGCAAATATTTTTGCCACCATGTTGTCTAATCTTGTGGCATAATTGCGTGTGTTCAGTCTATACTACAGCTTGCTCTCTTGCTACTCTAGATGGGGAATTATGGGTCTGAAATGCCTCTGTAGACATTCCTTATGTAAACTGCTTCTAGACAAAAAATGGTGCACAAGTGGCCCGTCCCCGGGGATGCATACAGAGTAGATCCTCCTGCTGTTTGCAGAGCCAACTGGCTGATCATGCACCACTCATTGTCTGCTGTCTGTAGAGCCAACTAAGCACAGTCGGGTGCTTGCATCTGACTCAGTCTATGTTCCAGACTTTTCCTCTAGCTGCCCTCATCCCTGCAGGCCCTTCTGTTGCTTCTGTTGGGAGTTCCCTGCTGCCACTTTTGCTCTTCCTTTAATCCTTGCTGAGTCGTGGGGGAAACGAAACTCAGCCAAGAAATCCTAGGACCATCTGAACCCTGGAGGGGGAGGCTGCAGAAAGAGGGAGAGTAGGAAAGAGGGTAGTAGGAACACTTGAGTGTGCTGACAGGAAAGAGGGGACAATGGATGGATAAAGCAGGAGATTGGTTTGTTTGCCTCATTCAGGGTTTGGTGTCCAACATTGTAGGCTTGTATTGATTATCCCCATTTTCCATGTAGGGAGACTGATAAGCAATGTTAAGTTTCATTGTTTCCTTGCACTCCCCTCTCTGTCTGTGTCCATCTGTTGTCTCTTTGTCTTATTCTTAGCTCGGAAGCTCGCTGGGGCAGGGATTATCTTCTTGTTCTGTGTTTGTAGAGCACCTAGCACAATGGGATCCTGGTCCATTACTGGGGCTCCCAGGCACAGTGGTGTGGAAATAATGAAGTGACTTGTCGATGGAGTTACACCAGTGTAAGGCAGAGCAGAATCTGGTCTCAAGCCTCTGGACTCAGTCCCCTGCTCTACCCACTAGAGCCTCCCCAAGCTACTGTATCTCTTTATCTCTACCTAATTTTGTAAAATATTGTTTCTTTAGCAGTTGACAAGAGACACAAATGGTAGGATAGGGCAGTGTGATGGTTCTTGGGGTACCCAGGACTGTGAGTCATCCTGTTGTCTCCTGCCTTCAGATAGAGGGTTTTCCTTGTGGTAGTGGGTGTCCGCTCCCTGACACTGCCAGCCCTTCAGTTGCTCAAGCACTCTTCTCTGGATTTATGTCAGCCCTTCCTTCACCTTGCACTTTAAGAATAGGTGCACCCCAATCCCTGAGTTCCCCTGTGATCTCCAGCCCCTGACACTGGCTACTCATAGAAATTCCAGGTGCCAAAAGTTAATGGAAGCCCCCCTCCATGAGGGGTTTTCCTTAGGCTATGTCTACACTCCACAGCTTTTAGCAACATGGCTGTATTGCTACAGCCATGCCGTGAAAAGTCATGCAGTGTAGCTGCTGTTTGTCAAAAAACTTCCACCCCCAATGAGCAGGCGTTTGTATTGTCGGCAGGAAAGTGCTGTTTACACTGGCATTTGTTCTGACAAAACTTCTGTCTTTTGGGGGCGGGTGGGGGGGAGGGTTAACACCTCTGAAAGACAAAAGTTTTGTTGTTCAATTGCCAGTGTATACGTAGCCTTAGTGTATGAACCCAGGGTGACTTTCTCTACACTCTGTTATACTGAAAACAGTCTTTTGTTTCTATTCACAGGTAGGGCAAACCCAGGCCTTCATGTAGAGTTTCTTTGCTACCTTTAAGTGGTTTCAGTTGTTTGTTTTTGTCTCTGATGGTTTTCCAGTGACTGTGGCAAGGGTAGACAATAGAACCTTGCATTACCTCCCCTGCTGACGAGGAAGGGGTGAGAACTCCCTCTTGCTCAAGTGGATCATGATCAAGACACATTGTCTCCTGGTGACAAATTTCCACTCTGTCCATAAAGTGGCCTTTCAATATAAATGCATTATCCCTTAAATATTATCCACACATGCATCTTCCAATGATTGAGTCTTGACAAGTTATGAGCTTTCTGTAGATACCTTAAATGTTACTCTTTATAGATAAATATTTTATAAGAGATATTTGGTGTCGTGAGTTGGTCAGGTCTTAAGTGAGAGCTATTTGTAAATAACAGGGGACTCTTTGCCAAGGGATGTATGTGTCACAGCCAGTGAAACCTTCTTTATTACATGTGAGTTCTGTTATCTGTTAGGGTCTGTAAATAGACCAAACAATGCTTATCCATAGAAACTGAAGTTTAAAAAAAAACAACACTGTAAAGTTGTTAATGCTGAATTAAGAATAAATCGCAGACGAAATGCATTATATGATACTGGACAGAATAGGAAAGTACACGGTTACATCGTGGGAAATGGAAAATGACTTTTTACTTGGAACAAGTGCTAAAACTGCCACTTGCAGGTGTGGCATTGGACTAAAGCACATCAATCTACATTTTGTGCCTGACTTTTTAAACAATACAGCTCCCAGTGGGTACAATGTGTTTCAAACATAATTACTAATCTTTTGACTGAAGTGTGCAAAACAGGCAGTTGGAGACCTAAAAGCTAGAATATGAACCTTCAATTTAGTTCTCAGAATTGACTGTGGATTCAAAATTGTTCACTTGCAAGGGCTACTGGCCCTCTGACACCAGTTGTTAGCATGTTTTTTTAAAAGATGCGGCTGACTTCTGCCATATCTACACTACCACTTATGTCAGCAAAATTTAGGTCAATCAGGGGTGTGAATATTCTACCTCCCTGACCGACATAAATTATGCTGGCATAAGTGGTAGTGTGCACAGCACTATGTTGGCAGGAGAGCTTCTCCCGTCGACATAGCTACCGCTGCTCATTGGGGGTGGTTTAATGATGCTGACGGGAGAACTCTCTCCCGTTGACATAGAGGGCCACACGAGATCTCACAGCAGTGCAGCTGCGTCAGTACAATCTAGTCTATGTCTAGCGTAGACATAGCCGTAGGCTATGCCTACATTGGCAGGGTTTTTTCGCCGACAGTTTGGTCAACGATCGAAAAGTGTTTTAAAGGAAACCATTGTTGCATGTTCATACTGTCATCTCTGGCAGCGTAGCGCATCCACCCGTGGGGTAGTCGGATCGACAGTGAGAGCAATGCACTGTGAGTACCTATCCCACCGTTCAGCTCTCCACCTTCTGCTGCTAGGTGTTGTGGGAAGGTGGAGCAGATTGCAGTGCATTATGGTTCTGGGCTCAGTGTCCCATGATGCATTGCTTTCTGTCCCAGCATTCCATGTGCTTCTGTCTTCAGTTCATGGCATTTTTCAACATCCCTTGTTTTCTGTTCGCCCCGCCATCTCAATCTGCAGGAATGGATCCCGTGTTGCTCTCCAGTGCTCTGCTAGCTGTCATTAGCACATCATGAATTGCAGTGGAATTATTCTTGAAGTTACGAAGACAACGGCAGTCACAGTTGCCTGATGTGCTGTCCAACATGGATAGCGGCAGCATTAGATTGCTTTTGGCATTCATGGAATGGGGGAACATCGCTTCTGGGCTCGGGAAACTAGCACTGAGTGGTGGGATCACATTGTTATTCAGGTCTGGGATGATGAGCAGTGGCTGCAGAACTTTCAGATGTGGAAAGCCACCTTCCAGGAACTCTGTGCTGGGCTCTCCCCAGGCCTGCAAGAACAAGGACACCCAAATGATTACTGCCCTCTCTGTGGAGAAGTGTGTTGCGATCTCCAGATTGCTACTGGTTGGTCACAAATCAATTTGGAATTGGGAAGCCGACCATTGGGGCTGCATTAACGCAAGTGTGCAAGGCCATTAATTGCATCCTGCTGTGAAAGACTGTGACTCTTGGCAACATGTATGAAATTATGGATGGCTTTGCAGAAATGGGTTTCCCTAGCTGCGGAGGGGTGACAGAGGGTCCGCATATTCCAATTTTGGCATTGGACCACCTTGCGATGGAGTACATCAGTGGTTTTACAGGCACTTGTGCATCACTGTGGACGTTTCACTGACACAAACATGGGGTGGTCCCGAAAGGTGCATGACACATATGTCTTAAGGAACATCAGCCTGTATAGAAAGTTGCAAGCTGGTACTTTCTTTCCAAAGTAGATTACCATTATGTCATGGCTCATGAAGCCGTACATGGGAAACCTAGATAGCAGTAAGGATCGGTTAAACAATAGGCTGAGTAGGTACAGGATGACCATGGAATGTGCATTTGGAAGATTAAAGACCCACTGGCAATTCCTTTATGGCATTTTAGACCTCATGGAGGAAAATATTCCCATGGTCATAGCCGCATGTTACATGTTGCATAATATTTGTGAAGGGAGGGGTGAAAAGTTTGCTCAGGAATGGTCTGCTGAAGCAGAACGCTTGGCTGCTGATTTCAAGGAACCAGATACCAGGGTTATTAGAGGGGCACAACGTAGGACATTTAGAATTAGGGAGGCCTTGAGACAACATTTTGAAGATGAAAACTAATATTTGTTGCTATGCTTGGGACTGCAATGCTTAATGAAGTCAAATTTTGGTAGGGTAAGAAGCCGTTGTGATTGTTCAGACCTAAGATTCAATGTAAGCAACTGATTAAACTGCTTGTTTACTTGCCGCTCCCGTCTGCTATCATAACTTGCATGGAAACAAATAGAGTGCTTATGGTTCAAATAACTTTGCTTTTATTGCCAAAAAACCACAACACCACACACACTCGCACACAATCTTGGGGGGAGAGGAGGTACCAGGGGAGGGCTGACTTTCAGAGCTGAGCATTAAATCCAGCTTTCATTTGAAAAGGTGTCTGTGGGGGTGGAGTGAAGGAGACAGTGTGAAGTCCCAGAAATCGGAAAGGAATGCGCAGATGAAGTTTGGGGAGGTGTAGTGGGGCGGTCACCCCGCTCCGGCCCTGAAGGGGTTAAAACAGCCCTGCAGAGGGCTGCAGCTGGGGAAAACAGTAAATAGGCTGATTGGGGAAGCAGCCACAGTAGGGCCACGCCCCAATCAGGCCACAGCTGGCCCTATAAAAGGGCTGCTAGGAAGGAGCTAGGTCTGTCTCTCTCTAGTTGTGGAGAGAGACAGACCTGGCTGCCTGGGAGCTGAGCAAGGTACCTCAGTAGAGCAGCACTGGGGAAAGGCAGGAGGGGCTGGGGAGTTCCAGCTTGGTAACTCCCCAGGCTGAGGCCTTGGATAAGGCCCAAAGCAGGTACTGAGGCTACAGAGGTGTAGCCCGGGGTTAGGCGAAGGCAGCAGGTCCAAACCCTCCTTGCCAATGATGAGTGGTTTACAGACTGCAGTCTGCCCCACTGAGCGGAAGGCCAGATAGTGACTGGCAGTAGCCACTGAGGCAAGGTGGGGATAGAGGGGTGGGGGTTCCTCTGGGAGGGGAGACCCAGAGTGTGGGGGCACTGTCAGGGGCAGCACCCCGAGGTAAAGGGGCATCGGGGTCCAGGAGGGACATGGGGCCAGCAGCAGGTGAGACACCAGCCTGCAGAGGGTGCTCCATATGCTGGAGAGCTAATTTCCTGGGTGACCAGCAGGAGACACCACACCGGTGAGTCTTGCCTCGCTACAGGAGGGTATGGGAAAGCGTTCTGAATTTGCTGAAGGGGAGAGCGCGTGTATCTGCTCAGTCTGGAGCATTATGAGGGACTGCAGCCTGTTGGTTTGCTGCGCCAAAACGTTTATCAGCCTCTCCATGGCATCCCTAGTGTTCGCCTCATTTTCTTTTCGTTCGTGCTTGTCGCTTTCTCTCCACTGCCTGAGTTCTGTCTTTTCTGCATCTGACTCCTGCAGCACCTCCCAGCATATCTTCCTTGATCAGTCTTGGGCGCTTTCTTAGCCAGCGGAGATGCTCTGCTGATTGGGTGGGGGGGGGGGCGCTTTTCAAGGATATAGCTGCAGAAGCACAAGGAACACAATAAACAGAAGCATTGTTAAATACACATACAGCATTGAAACACTACATTAAAATGCTGGTGGTAATACACTGCTGGTAACATACCTATCACTTTCTCGCTGACCTTTCACGAGCACAGATGCCAGTGATCACCCCAAGCATGGTGAGTGTACCCAGGGGTGGTGGGGGGGGGAACATTGTGCATGTGAGGAAAATCAATGTGAAAGGGTCACAAGGCACTTATCGGGGGGCAGTACTGTAAACTTTCCCACCGTTTTTCACAGGCAGGGGTCATTGTAGCAGATATCTTACTACTGAGGGGAAGCAAGGGTGCATCTACTATACACCTGAAGCTTCTGTCCCGGTCCCTATGCTGCTCACTTGTGTGCTGCTCTAGTCCCTGCCCAAGTGATTGCAGCATGGTGTGGGAAAGTGTCCCTCAATGGGGTAAGGAACAAAGCAGCTCTGCCAAGGAACCTTTGGCAGAAAATTGCCAAGTACTTTCAGGAAAGTTACCTAGAGATCTTTCTGGAGGATTCCTGTGAAATCTCGGTGTGCATCCACACCCTGTTCTGCCTAGCTGCACGGGGAAATGCCCAGCACGCAGAAACAAAGCCAGCCGTGTACATTTCTCTGCCCTCAACCCACCTCCGCACTTCACAAAGCAAAACCACTTACCGGGGTCTCCTTTTCTGCTTCTTGCTTGCCGGAGAGTGACTGCCAAGACTGGAAAGACTCCTCCAGAGTGGAGAACAGCTCCTGACTGCACGCAGCACTGGGCGACCCCACCATGGGTCCACATCATCTTCTGTCTCCACCTCTTCATCCATGACTTCCTCTGGGTTAGGTCTAGTTTCCATTGGCTCCAGCCCCACTGAAGTATCCATTGTGCTCTTGGCAGTGGAGGTGGGGTTGCCACCCAGGATAGCGTCCAACTCCTTGTAAGAACAGCAGGCCTGGGGCATAGCACCAGAGCAACAGTTTGCCTGTCTCACCTTCTGGTACATGTGTCTCAGCTCCTTCACCTTTGATCTGCACTGCACTGCGTCCCGAACATAGCCCTTTTCATGCAAGCTGCCAAAATCTGGCCACAGGTATCGAAATTCCTACAGCTGGAGCATAGGTGGGACTGGACAGGCTCCTCTTCCCATATACTGATCAGATCCAGTAGTTTTGCATTGCTCTAAGTGGGAAAGGGTTTGCTGCATGGAGCCACCATGGTCACCTGGGAAGATGTTATGTGAGCACTCCACACCAAGCAAATAGGGAGAGGAATTTCAAAATTTCTGGGACTTTAAAGTGGGAGAGCAGAAATTTGTTTACCTGGCTGCAGGGCAGCGGAGTTGCAACTGCCAACCAGAGTGATCAGGATGGGCATTGTGGGATACCTTCTAGAGGCCAATTACAGCAATAAAATCAGGCACAGTGTCTATACTAGCATTACGGGGATAAAAGTTTTGCGTAAAAAGCCTTATGACTCTCATCGGTTGGTTTTATTATGTCGTTGAAACGTAGGTGTTCTGTCAGCGAAAGTGGCTTGGCAGTGTAGACAAGGCCTTAGTCACTTTAGTGACTGTATGTTCCTTCTGCTGCGTCCATATAATGAAAATATATCATTATTACTGATAACTCTCTTTGATTTTAACTGTTTTCCTAAAAAAACCTGCCAATTTTTTGTTTTCGTTTTCCTTTAGTGAGGTTAAAACCAAATGCTGTTAAGAGTTATGTAATGCAAATTCAGCAGCTGCAGAAATGTGGTAATCAAGTTTGCCATTGTTGAACAGGTAGTAAATTTTGAATGCACATATATCTTTCCACACACGTACACCCCTAAATCTAGTTATCTCTTTATATTATATGTATTCACAATTGTATAATTATTTACTGTTCCACTGGACGAGGGAAAGTGACAACTATATTTACAGTGGAAATAATTAATCGTAGTGGAAGGTTTTTCTGTATCTATAACTGACCCATCCTACTCCCATTGAAGTCTTGGGACCTTGTATGACCATAAATCTAGTTTTGAGAGCTAACTGCACTTGAGAGTGAATGCGGGGGGGAAGAGTTACACAAAGGGGTCAGCACTGGAAACAACAAGCCATTAATTTTTTTATAGAAAAAACATTGCAGGCAGAAGTGGGGGAAAATAACTAGTTATCCTAGTGAGTTACAAAAAGCTAAATAAATGTATTTGCTGTTTACAAGCAAAGGGCCTGATCATGCCATAGAGATTCCTGGGTGGATCTTTCCCTGCACCTGATGGAAGTGGGGAGTTGGCTACATCTGTACATAAAGCCCTTACCTCCCCCATGAAATCCACAGGGTTTGGGGTGAGAATTGTACCCCATTATGCCTGGGTTTTTTACCTTTAGCTCCTTGCCCTGGGTTTACCACAGGAAGAGATGGCTTGCCCCATACTACTGGAGGGATGCTAGATGAGGAGATGATGATGTGTGAATTATTACACGATACAGTGAAATGGCAGCAATGAGGATGGTGCATATAGTGAGAGTGTGTCTCACGTACATAATGTAGTGAGATGCTCATGCCGAGTGTAATTCATCTGCTTCAGATAGTCTGCACCAATTAAGCCCCTACCTTTAAAGGTAGCCCTGGGAAAGCATAAGGTAGTGGTATGTTATAACACAGAAAGCATAGTGTACACACAGCATAATGGAATACTAGTGTGTATACTATAGTGTTGTAGGAAACTAGCAGAGAGTATATGGCATATGTAATATAGTGGGATCCTAATATTTGCAAGTCAATCAAGTGATTATTCGCTCTAGCAGGTATTTCCACAAGCTGTTACTATTTTTCTTTTTAAACTGCAGCTAATTTGCACGTACAAAGGAGAGAAATTCTTTCTGGCCTTTGAAAACATCAAAGAAAGGAAAGTGGCCGGTTTACGGGACTGATGATGAGAAAGTGGTGAAAGGAGCTGCCACTCATTGGTTCAATCCAAGTCCTGGTCATAACAAAAAGCTGTGAGCATTCAGGAATTCTTTTGTGGCCCTTGTGAAATGACTTCATAGCACCAGTCCAGTCCAGTTCCTGGCTGATTATGTGTAGGCATCCCAAACACCAGAGTCTCAGCTGGCATCCTAGTTGGCTTTCTGAGCAGAGAGGTCAGTGACTTAATAATCCTCTTGTTCCACATGTGATCTCTCCATGGATATGGATCACAAACAAGGGCAGGACTCTGAAACCTATAAAAGTTAAACAGGTCCCAGCCGGTCACATGGCTGCTTGAAGGGGAATAGAAGGAAGGGTGAAAGCTGGGTGTATCTTCTCCCTGTTCTAGTTGTCTAAAGCAGCGAAAGCCTCTGCAGAAATATTGCCTAGTCATTTTTCAGTTGGTTTGCCATTTGTTTTGTGATACGTTGATGGATAAAAAGGAGCAAGTCTTTTTTTTTATTTAAAGTCAGCTTTATTTCCATTCCTTGGCTATGGAAACTGCCCACCACCCTTGCACTATCTCTCTAGGGCAGTGGTTCTCAGCTGTGGTCCACCGTTTGTTCAGGGAAAGCCCCTGGCGGGCTGGGCCGGTTTGTTTACCGGCCGCGTCTGCAGGTTCAGCTGATCGCGGCTCCCACCGGCTGCCGTTCACCACTCCAGGCACATGGGGGGTGCGGGAAGCGGCACGGGCCGAGGGATGTGCTGGCTGTCCTTCCTGCAGCCCCCATTGGCCTGGAGCGGCAAACCGCAGCCAGTGGGAGCCACGATCGGCCGAACCTGCGGACACGGCAGGTAAACAAACCGGCCTGGCCCCCCAGGGGCTTTCCCTGAACAAACAGTAGACCACAGTTGAGAACCACTGCTCTAGGTACTTATATGGTGCCCACTCCTATAAGAGCAGTATTGGGATGTTTCAACTTCTGCTACCAGTGTACCAGATAATTTGGATGGCTAATTGTCAGACTTTGGGTGGCTTGTGAATGGCACACATGACTCCTTGCTGTTTCTATCTTACATTTGGTCACTTAAGTCACACTTAAGTTTGGCAGAATACAATTTTTATAATTTTAAGCCTTTTTATCCATTGTATGCACAACTGTGAACATTTAATATGGGTATTAAGTATTTTTTATTTGATTTAATTTTTAAGTTGTGGAAAATTATGGGGCAGTGGTCAGACAATATTTTTAAAGACAGTAGAAGTTGAGATTCAAAAAATTAAAGCTTTATAACTGTTAAAACACAAATTATCAACATCACATACCAAAATACACAAAACTGCTTAAATGAAACTCTAATAAGCTTTCAAGCAGCACATTTCTTTCTTTGCCTACCTGAATATTTTTTTTTATTTGTGTGTTTACAGTGAAATCCTGTTTACCAGCGCTTACTGATTAAAAATCTAATTCTTCCAAGCCTAGTCATATTGTATTGTTTCTGCTTCCTGACTGGATGACTGGAACTCTTTAAACCATAGAATAATAAACCAGGATTAGTGTGTTTCTGTTATAAATTTACAGGCCAATAATCATTAATACTAAATCATGAATTTCAATTCTCTGCATAAATATGAGATTCCATAAATATAGCTAATCAGACTCATGGCTCTGATTCATTGATACATTCACAAATCAGTGATTCTCAGGAAAAGGAGTAGGAAACTGATTAAGCTACACAGACTGTCAACATGACACTGATGTGACAGCTTGAGAAGCTGATGTCAGAAACAGGTTGTTTTATAACTGTCATTTTTTCCTGTGAAACGCTCAAGAGCATACAAGATTGCACCCTCTCTCTCGCCTGGTGAGTGCTGGTAAAATTACCCAGGGCTGACAAAGGGTAGCCAGTAACAGGTGCAGCTGAACCCAGTTTAAAAGCAATTATAGAACTGGCCAAACCTGTATTCAGCACTATTACAACAGCCATGGATAAGAGGTGCTTGGAGCATTTTGCAAAAGATGCTGAGCCCTATTTGTCCAGGCCTACAATTGCAGTTAAACTGTACTCAGCATTGTTCCAGCAGCACTTGTGCTCACCGACTGCCAGCAACCGAGAAGACCTCTCTCTCTCTCTCTCTGATTGTTTATTTGTATTACCATAGCAGAGTTCTACTTAAGAGCTTTACTCATGGACCAGGACCCCGTTGTGCTGGGTGCTGTCTGAACAAGAAGATGGTCCCTGCCTCCAAAGATTTCCTACTCTGAGTAGGAGACAAGAGAAAACTAGACAGATAGGGGAGTACAGGGAAACAAGTATTAGACAATATATAACTTGTTATACTCTGTGGGTAATAAGGTCATATTCCTTCACAGAGTTTTATCACCTCCTTTGAGAACCTTAAGACCTTCGATTACCATTATTAACTTTAGGGGATGCCTACAGTGTAAGTGGATGTACGACTGTAGTGTGGGCAGGCTTATCCACGCTAGCTACCATGGGTAAAAATACCAGTGTAGATATGGGCTTCTGTATGGGCCAGCAACCAGAGTACAAACCCACTGAGGAACCTGGGTGTGTACTCTGACCGCTAGCCTACGCGGAAGCCCGTGCCACCACTTCTATGCTACTGTTGTTACCCAAGGCAGCTTTAATCTAGCTCTGATGGTATGCCTACCTGTGCTACGATCACACCTTCACTTGCAGTGCAGCCAGACCCTTAGTGAGAGTTGACGGTGCCCAGCATCTGGTTTGTAATTGTTAGGTGGGATTTTCCACAAATCCTAAGCGAGTAAAGCATCTAACTGAAATTAAAATTCCACAGGAGTTGTGCCCCAACTTCCTTAAACTCCAGAGGAGATACACCGATGAGTGGGATTGTCAACTTCTTGCACTCTTCCACTGTCTCTTCTCCTGGTTTCTTTAGCATCTGTTAACTGTCACTTCCAAGCCCTCTCACTATTAACAAAAGTATGTGTGTGCGTGCACGTTTCCACATCAGAAATAGTTGAGGCAGAAAATTTACAAAGCACGGTCCAAACCCAGAGAGATTGAAATGAAAGGCATTTTCTACTCCGATACCTGAAATACAAGGAAGTGTGAGACAGCTACTCCCTCAATCATCAGGTTTCATAACAGCCTTCTCAAAAATCAATGAGGAGAAACTGTGCCTAACCCTGGGAAAGAATGAATTGTGCTCTGTAGCAACCTGAAAGGACATGGTGACAAATAGACTTTGGGATACCTGTTTGGGTTTTGATTGATTGGGAGGATCACATTTACGTATGACAGATACCTGACAGCCTGTCTTTTTTACACTGTGGCATCCCCTTGTATAGCTTGTTGTGCCAACAAAATCATATTGAATTATATAAAAACCTGCAGGAGAACACTTCAACCTCCCTGAACACACAGTAGCAAATGAAAAGGTAGCCCTCCTGCAGCAAAAAAACTTCAGGACCAGACTTCAAAGAGAAACTGCTGAGCTTCAGGTGTCAGAGTAGTAGCCATGTTAGTCTGTATCCGCAAAAAGAAAAGGAGTACTTGTGGCACCTTAGAGACTAACAAATTTATTTGAGCATAAGCATTTGTGAGCTAAATTTGTTAGTCTCTAAGGTGTGCCACAAGTACTCCTTTTCTTCTTGCTGAGCTTTAGTTCATTTGCAAATTTGACACTATCAGCTCAGGATTAAATAAAGCCTGTGACTGGCTAGCCAACTACAAAAGCAGTTTCTCCTCCCTTGATGTTCACACCTCAACTGCTAGAAGAGGGCCTCATCCTCCTTGATGGAACTAACCTCATTATCCCTAGCCTGATTCTTGCTTGCATATTTATACCTGCCTCTGGAAATTTCCATTACATGCGTCCGACGAAGTGGGTATTCACCCACGAAAGCTTATGCTTCAATACATCTGTTAGTCTATAAGGTGACACAGGACTCTTTGCCGCTTTTACAGATCCAGACTAACATGGCTACCCCTCTGATATTGAATTAAGTGAAACTAAATATGAATAAAAACATATTTGTCACTGCACTTAAGCTGACAGCTGTAGCAATTTTCACAGAGCAGACACACACAGCTTGATGACCAAGAGGGACGCTTGTGTGGATTTTTAATTGCAGAGTTCTGTTGCAGAGGCCACCGATAATGGGCCTCTGATGTAAGAGGGACTAGGAGACATCAAAACCAGGTGGTTTGTTTGTATTTAATAAGCTTGCATCATTAGCAACATCTAACAGAGTTAAGGAAGAAGCTTTTCAGACTTTCTGGAGGAAGCAGAAAATATTATTATAAGTGTAGGATAGAAATATTCAGGGTAGGATACAAATCACTTGGTAACCCAAAATGTGTAAATGTATTATAGATATTGTAGGGGGAAAATCATTGAAAGCCAGTAGCAGCGGAGGGGGTGTGTGTGGGGGAGGGTACTTTCACTTTCACCACCTTTTATTGATCATAATGATGGCTGCTGTCAGAAATGGCACAGACATAATAGAAATAAGCTGTTCTGATTTTCAAGTACAGTGTAAGATTGAGTTTTTGAATTCTTACTGAAAACTCTGACCTATAACTAAGGCTTGCAAGAAGCATAATAAGCTCCACATCTATTCTTCAGTTTCACCGTGAGCCATCTTCAAATCTCTGATCTTAACTATGGTAAAGGGCACAACTGTGGAAACTTTGCTCTTTGAATAGGTCAATAAAGATCTTTCTCATATTCCACTTATATTCATTTGTATATGATGAGCTGAAATTCTGTGTGTTCTTGGGTGGGTAATTGGACCACTCACTTTAAAATACATTACTCCTTGGGGGATTCTGCACCAAAAATTTCAAAATTCTGCATATTTTATTTGTCAAAAGAATGCAATATTATCACACCAGTTTCAATTGTTTTGGTAACTTCTTTAAGCTACAATACAGAAAAAAGTCACAATAGCTATTCAGCATTTCCTAAACACATGAAAGTTAAGTTCCAAACACTTGTTAACTAATACCCTGCATTCCAGTTATGATCCTGGATTTTCATTTAAATTACATTACAGAACAGCAAACAAAAAAGTACAATGTCATTTTAAATTGCTCAGACTTTCACACATGAAAGTCATACAGTTTTGCTAATCATTGTCCTGGACCTGGCTGGGGACTTTGGGAAGTGCTTGGTTCTGATTATCCTGACATTTTATTGACTGTTTGGTAAAAGTTTTATTTGCCCTCAAAGCCTTTCTTTCTAAAAAGGGTAAGTAAAATAAATCCTGAGCTGTAATCTAACCCCATTGTGCTACTTTGGCACAGGAAAAAAGTGAGAAAGCACATAGATCTTCCTAGCTGAGGATTCCCTTGCTGTCATTTATAATAAGACTCCTTTACATCGCTCTGGCAATGTAGGGGCCTTAAAACTTCCACAGGTTTTATGCTCCTGGGGGAATTGACTGAGAATGGGAACAGTTAACTAACAATAGGAACAATAAGAAAAGGAGTACTAGTGGCACCTTAGAGACTTGGAAAAGACAGGTAGTCACTGAGGCCTGAATTTTCTACCCTCTCTTACTCTGCACATCCCAGATGTAGCCAATATTACAATATAAATATGTTCTTTTCCCACATCTTTTCCAAGATCCATCTTCTTTTTTCTGTCCAGACTGTTAATATTTTCATTCTCTCCCATCTTGGTTATTGTAATCTTTCTTTCTCTAGCCTTCCAATGGCACCTCTCGGGTCCATGTATAATACAGCTGCTAAGATAATTTTCCTTTATCACTCTGACTACATTACCATCCTCTTGAATAGTTTTACCACATCAAGTTCAAGTTTCTTGTGCTTATTTTCAAGGACCTTCATGTCTCTCTCTCCTTACCTGTGAGCTCTTGTTTCTATGTCCCCCCGCCTCCTCCTCTTAGCTAAGAGTGCTACCCTTTATGCATGGCATGCCCTATGTCACAGGTCCACTCACTGCTAGGGTGCCTCCTCCTGGCTGCTTTGGGAATTAGCTCTTTCCAGGTCTGACACCCACTTCTGCCACTTGTGTGCCCTGCCACCTCTCTCTCACTCTCTGCAACTCCAGAGGTTCTCCCTTCATGGTTTGACCCTCTGGTCAGGTCACTATGGTGTTTTCCTCCTTCCGGGGTTTCAAAGTCATTCCATGTCAACTGCCTCGGGGAGTCTTCTCATTCACTGCCCAAACTGTACCACTTCCCCACTGGCTGGTAGGGGAACTGGGATCCACCCTCTACTCCAGGTTCTAGCTCAGGTACTTCTAATCACCAACCAAGGTCTGCACCATCTTAAACCTGAGCCTTTTCCTCTCCTCTAGGTTTCCCTCCTCTCTCTCATGTCCACAGAGTGACTGTAGGTTCCCTCACTGCAGCCCCCTTCTGCTGCCAGCTTCCTGGCTTTACACTAGTGCTGCCTGTTCCCTTTCAGCTGGGTTCCTTCATCATTCAGGGGATTACTTACCCACCTAATTCCCCCCAGCTGTGATCAATCTGGTTAATTGGCCTCTCCTCACCCTCATTAACCCCTTCTATCTAGTATGGGATGAACATCCCCATCATACCCTTCTTAAAATGATCTGTAAGACCACAACAATCTCCTCCTCCAAATCTTTCCTGAAGACACCCATCTTCTACAATGTCTATATGTGACTGGTGCTTATTTGGTCTATTTACAATGGTAAAGAATTCTATTAGCTACAGAATTTCCTATAAACCAATATTCTGCTGATAGACCCACAGAATAAAGTGCCATTGGGACAGAATCTGACCCATAAGGAGTAGATATGACTCTAAATGCACAAGAGGAATTGATCAAGAGCAAGTAGGTGCCTTTTATTACATAGTCCATTTTAATAGTAGCACATCATTTTAATATCCTTTTATGACTGCAGCAGATCTCCAGCACAATAATATATAATGATTGGTACTGAACTGACAGTTGAAATTAACACATATTTCACAAAAGGATTATATCTTTCCATGGGAAAAAAAATTATATTCCAGGCCTGCCACCACATGGGGCAGCAATTGAATTATGAAAAGAAAATGTGCTTATTTCAGCCATCATTATGTTTTTCTATTTCACGCTCGTTTGTGTGTGTTTTCTCTTGAAACTGAGGGTTTTTTAAAAAACAATTTCATTATGAAAATAGTTTTTGCACTGTTGGGAGGCTGGGATAATTTAAATCAGATGCAAACTGACTGACTTGGATTTCAAAAAAGGCTTTCAAATGAATGAATCAGTACCTATAGCCCATGCATGCAACTGTGTTTTCATTTAACCTTATAGCTACTGAAAGATATTGTAGAAGAGATGCATGAAACTCAAATGAACATGATGCATTTTTAAGACCAAAATTAAGGAGGCAATATCTGTGAGAGCAGCATTTGAAAATCATCTCCGGTTTCTAGTTAGCCATAGAAAGGGGTTTCTGGAATTGTGACAATTAGTCCCCTCACCAGGTACATCAGAGACTCACACAGATGATACAAATACACCTTTCCTTCCTCAGTTGTTTAATCTGGTTGGCACTAAAAGCCTATTCACGTCACTTCTAACCATTTAAATTCAAGTTAGCTGATCAAAACTGGGCGGGGGGGGCGGAGGGTTTAAAATGCATTATGAACAATAGGTTAAGCCTTGGACTGCTGATTAAATCAATTTCTCTGAGATAAAAATCATAATAGGCACTGGCTGTATTTATCTGACAGGAAACATGTCATTGGTAATGTTTTGTGCTGTTTTTAATTAGTCTGATTGTCATCTTCCAGCAGGGAGAGTGCCGGTCTGGGTGAATGGAATCACTTATCGATCGAGTTGTCAGGCCTCTCGGGCACTTGGTAACAGCAACATTAGTACATAAAATCAATGTGACAATGTATTTATATGGATGCTCCCCGGATTAGTCAGATGATTTGAAATTTTAACAGAACCAGCTACATGCTAGATACCATTTCCAAGGTTGTCAAGTTCTGGCTCAACAGGTTTAGAGCCCTGCAAGGATAGAAAAATTGGGATCTGCATCCGATCCGTAACCATGATAATTAACTTCTATCCGACCCACGTTCTTTATATGTAGTCGCACCCTATCTCACTGTATCTCTCAGGAGGAGGTCTGTGTGCACGCACGTGTACTGTATAAGAAAGCTATATAGGGATTAATAAATACGCACACTATTGTTTACTATTTCATTGTATTTTATTTTAAACATCAGTCTTATTATACAACAGGCATCAGAACAAATAGCCCTTTTGATAAAAAATAATAAAACAAATGTCTCCGATCAATAGTGCTCAAAATCACAAACTGAATTATAAAATAGAAAAGTCAGCTGCCTATTTAGCTTGTGGCTTCTACCAGCCCTGAATTGCAGGACGTCGTCTTCAGTGTCTTCCTCAGGACAGCTGATTTTCTGTGAAATATTACGGTGTCGAAACATTACAGCATTCCCAGTTTCTGGTGTAGGTGAAGTACAGTTCCCACGAATTGTGTAACCAGAAACTGAGGAAGTGCTCTCGGAGGGTGCACTGGATGCAGGGATGGAATGCACAAACTGGTGTGCTTGTGTTGCCTCCACCACTCCAGCAGTTGCACATCTTCATTTTTTGTCAGGTTCAGGGTGATATACTTTGACGCTTCGTCGTCACTTCCATACTTGCTATATGAATCCTCAAACTCTGTTGTGACCATTTTGTCTCCTTTGGTGATGGTGTCTGTGTAGCAGCTAATGCAGATTCACTGCAGGAATATTCTTGGTCTCTTGATAAACTTCCTGTCTCTCATCTTTAGTGAAAACTTTCATCCCTTTCATTCACGGGTGTGGGAAAACTGCTACTCTGTGCATAGGCTTGATTTCAAACTTTTCAGTGAGGCGTTGCAAGGCTTTGGATTGAACTGACTTAAACCAGGGGTTCTCAGACTGGGGGTCATGACCCCTCAGGGGGTCATGAGGTTATTATGCGGGGGGTCGCCAGTTGTCAGCCACCACCCCTAAACTCCACTTCGCCTCCAGCATTTATAATAATGTTAAATATATTTTAAAATGTGTTTTTAATTTATAAGGGGAGCGGGTCACACTCAGAGTCTTTCTGTGTGAACGAGGTCATCTATACAAAAGTTTGAGAACCACTGACTTAGATTATCCGTATCAGTGATAGAAGGATGGAGATGCTTTTTCAGCCTTCCATGCCACATGGGCACCAAGTGCAGACTGGGCTGTGATGACTGCTGTAGCGCATCTGACGCTTCCCTTAAGGGCTGCAGGAACTCTAGTAAGATGCTGAAGGTGTTGTGGTCAATGCTATCAATGAGCTGAGTATCCCCCTTTTCTGTCAAAATATCAGATATTCTGTCCCACTACTCCTCGATTGTCTTAAACATGAGTAGTTTGCTGCTCGTTCATGTTTCTACATCTCCTTTCAGAGACTTTTTTTTCCCGTCTGCTTTGAAGTCCAGATCTCCTGATGTAAGTAATGAGATCTTGGCATATGTGGATCAGTTTGGTCACTGCTTCCTCTTTCTGGTTTCCAGGTTTGGTAGTGTGGTTGAGTATGGTATTTATAATGTGCGCTGAGCAGCTTATTCACACAAAGGATTTGAGGGCTGCAACCGCGTTCCCTCCTCGGTCCATAACCAAAACTATCGGGTTGGTAATGCCGTGTATATCAAATCTTCTGAGTGCTTGAATAACAGCAGATCGAATGTTCTCTGCAGGTTTTGGTTTCCCGCTGCCAAACTGAATCACACAAAGCACCCGCTCCACCATTTGGAACGGTTGTGGCTATATGTAACGAACAGTTAATCCCAAATAGGCAACTTTTTCTGTAATCCTACGTACACGGATCGAGGTTAACCCCTCTATCCACTGTGCCAAGAATGTTTTTCAGCTCCATGGAGATTTGTTTTCTTTTTACTTCTGCCACAAGCTCAGCATGACGGGCTAATGTTGTGGAATGTGATATTAGCGCACGTGCATCCATTTGACCATATTTGGCACCCATATTAATCAAATATTGAGAATATGCAAGGAATCCCTTACCACTGGCTACCTCAAAAGGTCTTATGTCTGTTGTTACAAACTGCAATAATTCCTGACTCATAGTTGTCTTCATGTCTCGTGTGATATTGACACATTTCTTGGTGAATATCTTCAGCAAACTATATCCCGATTCTGATCTACATTTATGTTTAAGTAAGTCTGAAGTACCAGTTTTATGGCTAGTAAAAGCAAAGACTTTTTTTCATGTGACACATGCAACATATTCATCCACAGTATCACCATTTTCATCAATAAGAAATCTGAATGTATTCTAAATTGGTGATTTGCCTCATTTCCCTTCAAACTGTATGCACCACCACTTAATTTCTTTTGAATGTATTTCTCCATTGGCTTTTCAAATACAGAGTTTGGGATCTTTTCTGGAGGCAACCGGCAAGGAAGTGCAGAGAGGTGAAGCAGTGATGATTTCAATTGGTGCTGACGAACCGACAATGGGATATAAAAGCAAAGTGAACTTTCACCGGTATTAGCTAAATCTGAATAATTATACCTGCATTCATTCTGCGATCCACAAAGATATAAACAATATTAGCGCATCCTTGGATGAAGAGGATATACGCGGATTTGCAGGGCTTATGTTTAATGATGATCATGTTATATGGTAAAACACATACACACATTATGTCTGAAGAAAATACAAACTAGGCTTATCCTTATTGAATCCCAGCCAGGTTCCACTTTAGCCAATAGAAGCATTCGGCATATGTAAATTTCCCCTCTGTTTTCAGTAATTATTTTTATTTGTTTCCTGTTCATGCAGTGTTGCTGTGTGCTATTTGTGTCCCACCCTAGAGACAGTTGCATTTCAGTGGTGGGTGAAGTGATCTTTGTCTGTAGACCCAGATTATTCCCTGTGGCTCCATAATATAAGGAGGGGAAAGAGCTTCCTCTTACCCAGTGTGCTCCCTCATGTGCCCTTTGTGGCCCAAACCACTGCCACGGGGGAGGGAGAAGGAGACAGAGCCCGAGCCCACACCCATACACAGTGAGCAGCAAAACTAGCTAGACACACAGTGGGGAGTATGCTGTGCCCACTGAAGGAGTGTAGCAGCAGGAGCTTTCCCCTGTTTCCCAGCAAATCTGCTGAGGCAGTGTTTCTCCCAGTGTTTCCACAGAACAGTAAAAGCATGATTGATCCAATAGTCTGTTGAGGTATTGGGAATGAAAGATGCTCCTAAAGCTAAGGGATCAAGGAAATAAGGCATAAATTTTTAACAGTGAGGGTAATTAACCTTTGGAACAATTTACCTAGGGTCATGGTAGATTCTCCATCACTGGCAACTTTTAAATCAAGATTGGATGTTTTTTAAAATATATGCTCTAGTTCAAAAGGAATTATCTCAGAAGTTCTATGGCCTGTCTTATGCAGGAGGTCAGACTAGATGATCACAATGGTCCCTTCTGGCCTTGGAATCCATGAATCTATATGTTTTGTGCAGTACCTCTAGTGACATTTTTATGGTGTTGTAGGCAAGTGAAGTTAGCGAGGGTTCACTTGGTTTTTTGTGATACAACATATTTCCCATTTCTGTTTTTTTCTTCAGTATTTTCTTTCTTCTTTTGCCCCTCCTTTATTCCACTAAAACATCCCATCCATGTTTATTTCTCCTCCATTGTCTCATTGCCCACTCCCTGCTCTTCCCTCACTCCATCCCCTTAGCCCTACTGATCCTCTTTTCCCTTGCGTGCCCCACCCCAACCCGTTTGCCTCACATGTGACCCTCTAACTTACAGAGGGTCAAAACCAGACATGCCAAACCCGCAAAAAAAATGCAGAAATAGGGCTTATTTTTGGCTTAATTGGCTTTTGAGTTGCTTGTTGGCTAGTTTTTGGTTTGTAGATTGTTGCTTATTGTAGCTTGTTGCTTCTTTTGTTTGATCAGCTCCTGGGGAGCAGGAGCAGGCAGGGGCAAGCAGGGGCAATGGGGGGAGAGAGTCAGGGATGCACAGCGGGCCCACCATAGTCCCAGACTGCACGCCGGGGGGATCTAGTCACATAGTGTTGGGCTTCTTAGGGATTGATTTGTTTTGGCCTTGTTTTGAAATGGGATTAGCTTGGTTTTTGGCTTTATTGTGAAAGTTGGGATGCTTATTTACCGCGTGAAAGTTGGCAACCATGGTCAAAACCGTTCGTTTCAACACTAGTCCCAGGAAGTAAGTCAGTTTTAGAGATTAATCAAGATTTTTTTTTCCTTTTTAGTGGCTAGAATTCCAGCCAGGGCATGAAATGAACTGATGAGTCTGAGACATAACCCCTTTCATTTATCTTCCTCATATTTTGTCCGTGCATCAAGTGTTTTGTTTCTTCACTCAGTGAGCTTCTTCCAGTGTAATCCATGATGAGTCTGATTCATTCACAGCATCCTTTAATAATAAAGAGGGAGGTAAAGCTATGCCAACAGTAGAATCCATATCATGTTTACAAGAGTTTTACGTATCAAGGCACTGGGGTTACATACGGTAATTTAAAGGAAAAAAGAGCAATTTATACCTAGCTTTCTACTTGGGCAGGTACTAGCTGGAGATATCAAGGGGAGAAGGGTTCTCCCAGGCCACAGAGCGGCTGCAGAGCCACTCCACACAAGCCTGCCTGTGGTAGACCTTGCTGCCTCAGCATACTCCTGATGTGGGAGCAACAGGAGGAACTGCGGATTTATCCAAATGTCAAATCCTGAAGCGTCAGCCCTGTGTGTTGCTGTGTGTGAAGTCCTTCATATCCATCACTAGCTCTTCTGCAAGGGAATCTCCCTGGCCATGGAGTTAGGACTGGATTTGTCTCTTAGAGCAGACTTTTGCCCACTTTCAAGCATTTTGTATGGGCTCAATGAAGTGTTGCCTGAGTAAGGATTCCAGATACCATGGCAACTGCTGTACATTGCAATTGATATTTAGATTAAGATGAAGCTAGATTGCTAGATGGGGCTCATAATAAGTGACATAACAATTGCTGGATTGATTCTTGTGAAGTAAATACCAGAAATTCCTAAGCTAGTCTCAGGCTCTGAAGCTGTTATAACTAGTTGGGATCCCATGTGGCAATCCCCACACAAGCTAAACTCCCACTGACGCTGGTGAGAGTTTTGTTTCTGTGAGGACAGTAGGGTTTTTAGTTATGATGGCTGGTGGTGAAAGTGATGGCTATCTACAGAAGTGTAGTGTAGATTGAGATGAAACATGTGCGGTCGAATGTCAGCGCAAAAAAGAACACTTGTCATCAGCACCTTCGTGTTTAAAATGCCACGATCATCAGCGTATAATCTTCTGGCGCAATATTCAGGAGTACCTGCCTGTACCTCTGTGTGGACAGAGCACCAGACTTGAGTTCAGGAGACCTAGTTCCATTCCCTGATCAGCCACTGAGTCATTGCATGACCTTGTGTTTTATCTTTGTAACCTAGTGTCCCAATCTGTAAAGTGGGGGTAATAAGGCATATCCATCTTTTATAAAGTGTTTTGAGCTCTATGGATGAAAGGTACTATTATTCAGTTCCCTCATTCTGGAGGTCACAACTACATAGGCTTCATTCATGGTCGTCAGATACTTCAGAACCTCTTTAAGGTGAATTGAAACTATTGTAATCATGGCACTTAAAAGATGACAGTATTCCCGTTATAGTGACTGGGACCAGAACTGGCTATTTGGATTATACAGTTTGCAAAACTACTTGCATCATTTCCACTAAAATCTTTTACCTAACAAGTCATTGAGCATCTGCAGTGATGACACCACTGCCACTTCTCAGAGTGAACTATTCAATGTCCCAGCTGCTACACTTAAGAACCTTTTCATATTAAGCCTAACTTTTCCCTCCTCGCATTCAGGGGGTTTATCTTTTTCCTACCAAGAGCTAAGACAGTAAATACCACTAATTCTTGCATTTTATTCAACTGAAGTTTTCTTTTGTTTTTAAAGACAATGATTTGTCTGCTGCGTCTTCTCTGTTCTTGACTCTATGGGTCAGACTCTCAGCTAGTGTAAATTGGCGTAGCTAGCAGCAATGGAGCTATACCATTTTTTATTATTATTAATTTGTATTGTGGTAATGTCTAGGAGCCTCAGTCACAGAGCAAAACCTCACTGTGCTGGGCACTGTACAAACACAGAACTAAAAGACAGTACCTGCCCCAAAGGGTTTTTCAATTGTAGTAATTTACACTATCTCAGTGCTGTAACTTGGCTCCCTCAATCTCTTCACATACATTTTTGTATTCTTGTTCCTCTATTATTTTGTTTCCATTGATCAGATATTCTTCAATAGGCTTTTAAACTGTGGGGAACAGAAATGCACTGATCTTTCAGGTGTTGTCATACAGGGCAATGTAGGGTGAACCACTGCAGTCCCAGTTTTACACGTGATCATCTTATAAGGCTGTTGTAAGAATGGGCATAGTGCTGTAAACTCGTATTTAGTTTGCTACCCACAATCACTCTTGGATGTTTCTCTCTCCTGCTGCTTTCCAGATAGCTATTTCCTCTCAGTAGGTCTCTGTAAATCAAACTCAGCTGCTATCTCGCCCATGTTCAGATGACCCCGACATCTTGTTCCAACAATATCGCTAACCATTCAACATCTTTAAACACCAGAATAATAATTTTTAAAAAACTAAATGCAGTTTCTCCATAAACAAACTTTCCTTGCCAGGTACACGTATCACCACCTTCTCCCCTAAAAGAGTATAAAGAAACCATAGCACAGTTTTGGGAATGCTGTGCTGCTATTCAGTGACATATTTGTCATGACTTTGGCATCATACTGCTATAATGCTGTGTTCTCCAAGTTACATTTTAATGACTTTTTGTGCATTCTAATTATTTCTGAGAGAGTCTATTGGTTAGATACAGAATCAGAAATGACTACTGTAGAGAATATGAACTATCATTTAAATTTTAAAATGACATTTAATTATCAAGACAATTCCAGACTAAATGAAAAAATTTAGTTGCACAGACATTTCCATGTAGATTACGAACTTCTATGTGTGTTAAACAGTATGAATTGTGACATGATCCAGGGAACTTTGAAACCACACCAGTTACTTTGCATCTGGCATTGTACGCCATCTGCATAGTGAAAGCGCAGAGGGCTTTATGATTCTTGAAACTCATTTCAGTGCATAGTCACGTGAGTGCTTTCTATTGTTCGCTAGACAGATGGAAAGCTAGCAAATGTTCCAGAATTCAAACATGATTTGCTTCGGATCTTGTCTTGGTTTTGTTCTGTCTTGTTATTTTGGCAAATTCTGACATCAGAAAATCCATAGTCTTTCTAAAGAGCAACGTAAAGTATAGATGGCCATACTCTGTTTTCAGTACCCAGTGTGGTTGTACCAGTGGAACTGAAAGGAGAATGTAGACCATAGTTTCTGAAAGGACATGTTACTATCAGTAGCCTCACTGCATGCAGTGGTTTGGAAAGAATCTGTGGCCAACTAAGGGAAGTTTTCTGAGCTTCACACCAACAACACATCTTTCCAAGTGCTGTGTCTCTTTGTGTCATAGTGGAACCTCACTAAACTGTAAAAATAGGGAAGCCCTGATGGGGACATTTCAGGTTTGAATACAAGCAACAGCAGGTGGCTGGTATGGTGAAGTCATGATCCGCTTTGGCCAGTGTCATCACATAAATTGCTAATAACCCTGCATTACAAACTAAAAAGAAGCGTATTAAACCTCAGTTGTGACATGAGGAGTTAAACACAGTGAAATTCCTGTACGCAGCAGTGTATTTCAGAAGGAGGAAAAACAGTGAGTAAGAGTGCATTGCTGTTTAAAAAACTCAGAGCTGCTCTGGGAACTTGGGTGATGTCTTAAATACAGTAAGCAATTCACTGAAACCTTGATTTTCCACTGCCCTATACTTTGTGTCATCACTTACACCTATGCAAAGCAACCATTCCCATTTGGTAGCATTCTATGCCCATCTTAAACAGGTATAAATGGCTATGTTTGATGCAAGGCAGGGGACAATTGGGTCTTGTAGCTTTTGAATCAGAACCTCATCTTCTCTAAAGCCTGTTGCATGTCCTTCACCATGCAACATGAGAGGAATATGCTGGAATTGCCCATCCAATAGAGGAATGAAAGGACTGACCATCGGAGGAGAGTTTTTTATGTCTTCTTCTAGCTGCTGTGGATCTCACTGGGGCACAACTGCTTGCATATGCTCTCTCTTCTCCTCTGGATCTTCCTAGAATATTTGTAACCAGAAGCTTTTGCTGTTTAAAATATTGTAATATTTATTAAGCAAGTGCTGCCTCCTGATACCTGTCCCTGTCAGCTGCTTAGAGGAAAACATAAACATATCCTCCTCTGATATCAGCTTCATCTGATAGAGGTTTGATCCTTCAGTGAGGAAGTGAAGGACTGATTCAGTGGGGGAACTACATTTAAAAGTTGTTGTTAATACCTACCTTTTATCAGGAGAGCTCAAAGCATGTGACAAAGGAGGTCAGTATCATTGTCCTCATGGTGAACCTGAGGCAGAGAAGGAAGTGATTCTCACCAGGTCACCCAGTAGGTCAGTTACAAAGCAGGAATAGAATCCAGGTCTCTTGAGTCCTAGTCTAGTGTGCTAGCCACTAGGCCCCCCTGCCACTATTTTTAGCAATACCTTGGATTTTGTACTGAGCCTTTAAAATTGTACAGCTACTGCAACTGACACATGCTTTAATGTGGAAGTGTCAGGGAGGCAGAAGGTACGGAAGAAGAGTACTTCTTTATGGAAGGAATTTCCAGTAGAATTTAATAAAACTGCAACATAATGAGCATTTAATTGCAGGATATTCTAGAATTTTCTGATCTTGTCTTTAGATTCTGTCTGGTCATGTCATGTCCCTTAGGCCTCAGTCCTACAAAGGCTTATGGATGTGCTTCACTTATGCACAGAGTAGTTCCATTGAAATGGATAGGGTTACTTACAGTGAATAAAGTTGGAAGTGGTGGCATTTTGGAGCAGCAGACTTATTTTGGAAGGTCCTTTCCCACTATGATCTCTCTCTCTTCCTTTCATCTCACCGCCTCAGACTGAGATGGAAGGGTATTTTCACAACAGGTCCTTTCACCACTGGCCAGAGTTCTTAGTCTATGTCCTAGGGAACACAGGGATTTTCTGGCATGCCTCGTCCCCTAACATCTCACTACTTCCTAGACTGGAGGTTCTCCCACTAGCCAGCATGCTTTCATGTGCCCCTTTCCCACACAACTTGGCAGGTGAAGAAAGGCAGATTTTTTTTTCCTTTAGGTGCAAATCTCAGACATCTTCTTCAGAAGGTAATTTAAACTAAATGCAAATTGATTGCTTAATTATTTTAAAACACCTAGATGATGATAAGATAAGTAACAGTCAGCATGGATTTATCAATAACAAATTGTGTCAAACCAACCTGGTAGTTTTCTGTGACAGGCTAACAAGCCTTGTGGATAGAGGTGTAGTGGTAGATGTGGTATATCTTTACTTAAAAAGGCTTTTGATACTGTCTCACATGACCTTCTCATAAACAAACTAGGGAAATACAATGTAGTTGGAGCTGTTATAAGGTGAGTGTATAACTGGTTGTAAAACCATTCCCAGAGAGTAGTTATCAGTGGTTCACAGTCAAGCTGGAAAGACATATCAAATGGGGTCCTGAACAGAAATATCCTGTTTTGGGTTCTATTCAATATAATCATAAATTATTTGGATAATGCCATAGAGAATATATTTATAAAGTTTGCAGATGATCCCACGCTAGGAGGGGTTGCAAGCACTTCGGAGAACAGGATTAGAATTCACAATCATAGAATCATAGAATATAAGGGTTGGAAGGGACCTCAGGAGGTCTCCAACCCCCTGCTCAAAGCAGGACCAATCCCCAACTAAATCATCCCAGCCAGGGCTTTGTCAAGCCTGACCTTAAAAACTTCAGAGGAAGGAGATTCCACCACCTCCCTAGGTAACGCATTCCAGTGTTTCACCATCCTTCTAGTGAAAAAGTTTTTCCTAATATCCAACTTAAATCTCTCCCACTGCAACTTGAGACCATTACTCCTTGTTCTGTCATCTGCTGCCACTGAGAACAGTCTAGAGCCATCCTCTTTGGAACCCTCTTTCAGGTAGCTGAAAGCAGCTATCAAATCCCCCCTCATTCTTCTCTTCTGCAGACTAAACAATCCCAGTTCCCTCAGCCTCTCCTCATAAGTCATGTGTTCCAGACCCCTAATAATTTTTGTTGCCCTCCGCTGGACTCTTTCCAATTTTTCCACATCCTTCTTGTGGTGTGGGGCCCAAAACTGGACACAGTACTCCAGATGAGGCCTCACCAGTGTTGAATAGAGGGGAACGAGCATGTCACTCAATCTGCTGGCAATGCCCTTACTTATACAGCCCAAAATGCCATTGGCCTTCTTGGCAACAAGGGCACACTGTTGACTCATATCCAGCTTCTCGTCCACTGTAACCTAAGTGCAGGACTCTGCACTTGTCCTTGTTGAACCTCATCAGATTTCTTTTGGCCCAATCCTCCAATTTGTCTAGGGCCCTCTGTATCCTATCCCTACCCTCCAGGGTATCTACCTCTCCTCCCAGTTTAGTGTCATTTGCAAACTCGCTGAGGGTGCAATCCACACCATCCTCCAGATCATTTATGAAGATATTGAACAAAACCGGCCCCAGAACCGACCCTTGGGGCACTCTACTTGATACTGGCTGCCAACTAGACATGGAGCCATTGATCACTACCCTTTGAGCCCGACAATCTAGCCAGCTTTCTATCCACCGTTATAGTCCATTCATCCAGCCCATACTTCTTTAACTTGCTGGCAAGAATACTGTGGGAGACAGTGTCAAAAGCTTTGCTAAAGTCAAGGAACAACATGTCCACTGCTTTCCTTTCATTCACAGAACCAGTTATCTCGTCATAGAAGGCAATTAGATTAGTCAGGCATGACTTGCCCTTGGTGAATCCATGCTGACTGTTCCTGATCACTTTCCTCTCCTCTAAGTGCTTCAGAATTGATTCCTTGAGGACCTACTCCATGATTTTTCCGGGGACTGAGGTGAGGCTGACTGGCCTGTAGTTCCCTGGATCCTCCTCCTTCCCTTTTTTAAAGATGGGCACTACATTAGCCTTTTTCCAGTCGTCCGGGAATGATCTTGACAAACTGGAGAAATGGTCTTAAATAAATAGAATGATTAAGGACAAATGCAAAGTACTCCACTTAGGAAGGAACAATCAGTTGCACACATGCAAAATGGGAAGTGACTGGCTAGGAAGAAGTACTGCGGAAAAGGATCTGGGGATCAGAGTGGATCACAAGCTAGATATGAGTCAACAGTGTAGCACTGTTGGAAAAACAAAAAAGCAAACATCATTCTGGGATGTATTAGCAGGAGCAGTGTAAGTAAGACACGAGAAGTAATTCTTCCTCTCTACTCCATGCTGATACAACCTCAATTGGAGTATTGTCTAGTTTTGGGTGCCACATTTCAGGAAAGATGTGGACAAATTGGAGAAAGTCTAGAGAGGAGAAACAAAAATTATTAAAATCTAGAAAACATGACCTATGAGGGAACATTGGAAAAAAATGGGTTCGTTTATTCTGGAGAAGAAAAGACTGAGAGGGGACATGATAATAGTTTTCAAGTACATGAAAGGTTGTTACAGGGAGGAGGGAGAAAAAAATTCTCTTTAACCTCAAGATAGGACAAGAAGCAATGGGATTAAATTGCAGCAAGGGCGGTTTAGATTGGACATTAGGAAAATCTTCCTGTCAGGGTGGTTAAGCACTGGAATAAATTGCCTAGGGCGGTTGTGGAATCTCCATCATTGGAGATTTTTAAGAGCAGGTTCGACAAACTCCTGTAAAGGATGGTCTAGATAATACTTAGTCCTGCCTTGAATGCAGAGAACTGGACTAGATGACCTCTGGAGGCTCCTCCAGTCCTACACTTCTATGATTCTATGACAAGAAAGGTCCATTAATCAAGTGATTGGGGATCTTCTTGTACATTTAAATGCCATATTCCAAAGCACAGATATTAGAGATTTTGTTTGTAAAAAGGATACTCTGTTCCTCCTTGCCTGAGCCAAGTTGTAGTTTCACCACGCAAAGTGAATTTTTGCAGCCATTTATAAAGTTTGAAAATAAGGTGGTGTTGGAAATGCTGAGTGACCTTCAACTACAACAGCACAAATGGCGTATCTGTAATAAGATTTAAGAGCCCTCCCATAGATGAGCAACTGATTTATTTTTGATGTGTACTAATTAGACATGAAATGAATGGCTTTAAAGTAACTGAAATGCCTTTTCATACTAGAATTTTTGCTTTGATTGTCAGGTAACAAAACTGTTTCTTTAACATCGGATACTGTCCAATGCTTTGAGATCTGAATTGGCTGTATGCACCATGTTTTAGCAAGCATAAACATCCTAATGCGTTTCTCTGGTCATTAATCTCTGTGTCTTTCACTGAGATAGTATGCTGTGGGCCTGATTCTGGTCTCACTTTTTCATCTTACCAGTGTACCAGGAGAATGAGGACTTCTAGGGCTGATTACTAGGAAGCAAAGGATGAGCTATTGGAACTTTTAATTAGAGCGAGAAGCTCAAACTTCAAGAATCAGTTAGGAACTGTCCAAGGATCCAGGGTTCATCATTTTATTTGGGCCCATCTCTACTTTTAGAGTCTGGTCCTAACCTGGTGAAAATCAGCATAGCTGTGCTGTCAGTGGAGTTATACTGATTTGTATCAACTGAGGATCTGGGATAACATTTTCAAAAGCGCCTAAGTCACAATGGGAATTAAGCTTTCAATGGGAAGTAGGTGTTTAACTTAAGCACTTTTGAAAATCCCACTAGGAGCCTATTTGCATCTATAGACACCTAAATACCATTGAAAATCTGGTCATAAATGTCTATCAATTTTGAAAATGAGAATGAGACACTTTTGAAAATTTTACCCCTGGCACTTAGTATCTCTCTGTCTTCCTCCATCTGTCTGTTTTATGTGGCACCAGTCACTGTTGTACCTAAATGCTGCATAAAATTAGGAGCAAAAAGGCTGACTGTATGCAGATTTATACATCATTCCTATTACTTTTGGAAGGTATTAAAAAACAAAATAGGATAGACAGCTATGTTACCTTAGTTTTGATCATTGTTATCTTATCAAATCCTGTTATGGAAGGGTATGAGGCCACTGAAGTGGCAATTCCACAACTCTGTAATACAGTGCACTAGTCTGCAGTTGGGCTTTAGATCTGTACTTATTCTAAGGGCTAGAAGTCTCTGGAAGTTTGGGTAAATAACTTCTGGTAAATTTTCATTTAGCAGTAACTAAAGGCATTAAACTAAGTTTTTGAAAAACTATAGTGAGGCATCTGATCTAATTTCTGCAAAGTCCATTCTATTAGTTCTATGTACTAATTACAATAGCAATTAACCCACTTGGTTAGACTCATAAGAGTGTCCTGTTACAAGATAAAATTACATAACCAGTATCTAAAATTGCATACACGTGGGGGGGGGGGGTTAATAGTCTGTCCTTAAACTATGATGATAAGTAGGCTATAAATGCAGTCTAATGACCTGATCCAACTCTCACTGTCAATGGAAAATATCCCATTGCTTTCAAATGTGAGGTGGATTAGGCCTTAAAGGAAGTTTTTGGAGACTTAAAAACTGTCCTTTGTTCAAATGATGATTTTTAAAGTAATAAATGCAAAACCCCACATAGCCAAGATAATGTACTATAGATCAATATACTGTAATATACAGGGGTATTATTTTTCTGACTGCATCAGGATGCATATGGGGCTTTTAGCTGATTTCACAATATAAGCAGGAGTACCAGTTAAATGGCAGTGATGTGACAACAGGCACCAGGAGTGACTTGTTGTGATTACAGGCATTACTATCTTTTCAGAGAGAGACAGTTTTACTCTGCTTCGCGCAAAGAGAATGCAGAAGTGCTTTTCCCCTGCTGCTTCCCAGACCCTTCTGTGCCTTAGCTTAGCAAATTTTCCAGTTAGTGTGTTTTTAAATTATAGTCAATATGGCAGATCAGTTGAAAAAGTCAGGGGGAAAAATGGAGTAGATGGTGTTTTTCAGCCTACTGGCATTTGGCCTCTGTCTCTCTTTTCCCTTCTATGCCCGTCTTGCTCTGAGCCGTCATTCAGTGATTTGCTCTAACTCTGGTCCGAACTTGGTGATCTTTGGAACATGTCCCAGGGACAAATCACCATGTAGGTCTGAGATCACTAGAGGATTGTGTATACAATAAGGTGAACATTCTTCACTTGAAATGATATCCCCTGTTGTAGTTCAAGATGGAATCAGCCTCCTCGTTGATCTTGACAGTGGCTTGTGGAATTAGTTAGGCACCCTGTAGCTGTTTTGATGCTGTCTAAATTAACCACAACACCACAGCATCAGAAATAGCTCAAGTTTTGCATTGGGTTGTTTTGCCTTCAGATACTTGGGAACCATGCAGTGTGAAGGCTGGACTCATGGCTCATTCCACCAGGGAGGAAGGAGAGGGGACAAACTCAACCACTCCACAATCCCCATAAAACAATGTGTGGGGTGGGGCACTGCAAGGAAATCTTCACAGATTCTTCCTTCTCACTTCCCTTTCCCATGGGAGAAGGCAACCAGGCACCTAAGCTTTGCATTTATCTATGGGACTGGAAAAGAGGAAGAGAGAGGACAAAAGACAGACCCTGGCTTTCACACTGCCAAGGTGTTAGCATTTCTAAGGAAGCTGCCAGCTCAGCTTTAACAACAGCAGGGCATATTCTGCTGCCACTCACCGCGGTGCAGCTCCCACTGAAATAGATGGGAGTTGTGGCTCTGTTAGTGGGGTGCAAAATGGGGGTCAATAACTGACAGTGCTGCCTTTTATGTTGTTAATCACCAAAGGGCCATAAAGATCAATTGCGTGATTTCTGCTCCCCTGTACACTGATCAAATAGTAACTGACTCCACAAACAGTCTTGTGGAAGTGAATGGAACTGTGTGCAAAGAGTAAATGTATCAGACTCTAGCCCAGCGGTTCTCAAACTGGGGGGCTGTGACACCTCAGGGGGCCGCGAGGTTATTATGTGGGAGGTTGCAAGCTGTCAGCCTCCACCTCCAAACCCTGCTTTGCCTCCAACATCTATAATGGTGTTAAACATAAAAAAATGTGATTTTAATTTATAAGCACCCAAAGGTTTGCTGTGTGAAAGGGCTCACCAATACAAAAGTTTGAGAACTACTGCTCTAGCCCCTAATGAACGTCTTGAGAACCACCACCATCAAAAGAGCGATGTGCTTCTTAGCCCAGAGATGGGATTCACAGTAAAAGGTATATCTAGGGAAACAGGGCAGTACAAATAACCAACCTCCAGTGCAACCACATGAGATAAGCACAGCTGATTCTGAAGCTGCCAGCTAAATGTCTGTTGCTTTTTATAAGAGGCCAGATGATTCTGGCAGCTACTGGAGAAAACATTCTCCACAGCTTAGCATCTGGATCCTCTAACTGCCTGCCTAAGTGAAAGGAGAACAACAGTATGAGGAGGAAAAGGAATGTTATTATTTGTATTACTGTAGCCTAGGAACCTACTCATGGACCAGGACTCCCATTGTGCTAGGTGCTGTACAAACACAACAAAAGAACCGGAGTGGTGCTATTTAGTATTGGCTGGGCTCATGGCAAGCTAGTGTGATGTGGAGTGAAATGTAATCTTAAAGCACAACCAGGAAGATGATGAGGGCACTGTGGGGGAAATTATTTTCCTGGAAGGAACAGAATGGTGCTAATAAGATTTGTACCATAATATGAAGGTCTATATATTGTTGGTTATCACCTAAAGGATAAATATTAATTTGTTTGGAATTCTGATAACTTGGATCAGGATGAATAATTGGTGCAGTATTATTAATATCTGTTGTCAAGGCCAAAGCCGTAGCACTAAATAACAATGAGTAAGAACCTCAAGATTCGGCCCTTGGCTGGCAGAGGCTCAGACTGCAACCCCAACAGCAAATGAGCCAGAAAGCAACCACACCTGGCATCATCTCCTGCCTAGGCACAGAGCCAAGTACCATACTTTGAATGGCAAAATACCTAGCACCAGCCTTATGTGCACATAGTTACCATAACTGCCGATCAGGTAATTGCATGCTTGTGTGTCTAAGTGGCCACTTGAACCTACCTAATATATATGTGCAATCATAACTGTGGGCAAATAGCCATGCAATAGCTCATGCCCGAAGAGTGACAGTAACCCTGTGCAGAGGGCCAGCACCAGTCTTATGCTTCATTAAAATCCCACTTAAGATGATCAGTGGTGCCCAAATCTTGTGCTCACTCTGCACGGAATCTTTTTCTTTTTTCCCACCTTTTGCCCTCCATGCACAGACTGGGCATAACTGGTGTATCTTCATTCAGCCCTCGTGGGATATCACCGTGAAAGGGACAGGAGGGAGGTGACTGCAGGGCCCTGTATCCTTCTGTTCTGGCCCCTTGAGTTTGCCAGGGACACTGGTGGAAACAGAATGCATCACCTTACAGGGGGAGTTAGCATGCATGCTTTCCTTGGGCCATGGAGCACCTCACTACCCAAAGGCAGGCCTCAATGTTAATCACATTATCCAGCTCTTAGTATTTGTAAAGTGCTTTGTGATCCATGAATGAATGTTGCAAAATGAGAGTAAAATATCAGTGAAGTATTAAAGTGTTACTGTGAATTATGCGGAAAGTTTATAGTATCAGTTTATGGGACCCATTTCTTGCTTCCTACCTGCCTAACAGTCACTTCAGAACAACTGCCACAATAAGTATTAAAAGTGAAGTGTTGCTGTGTGATCTTTAATGCTAAGCTTCATCTGTCACGTGGAACACATCTGTACTGTGTAAACTGCTTTGTCAGTATAGAAGTCTTGCCAGGCTATCCTCTTCCTATCCTGTGTACCCTACTGATATGAACATGTTGTCATACAAGCATTTTAAAATAGGTGTCTGGTGCCAACCGTAACTCTTCAGCCTTAAGGTCTTAGACATTTTGACTGGATGCTGCCATCTTCAGTCTGTGGAAGAGGGAGTTGATGTACAATCAAGTTTTCAAAAGTGACTGGTGATTTTGGGGCACTGATTTTGAGACACCTTAAAGGGAAGTGCTTTTGGCTTGCAGACAGCACACTAGACTGGGACTAAGGAGACCTGCGCTCTATTCCCACCTTGACCAATGGCCTACTGAGTGACCTTAGGCAAGTCACTGCAATTATCTGTGCTTCCATTTTCCCATCTGTAACGTGCGGATAATGATGCTCACCTCCTTTGTAAAACAGTTTTGTGATCTACTGAGGAAAAGTGCTATACAATAGCTAGGTCTTTTTATTTTATTGTTATTGATAAATGGACTTGATTTTCAGAGAGTGATGAGCACCTGTCCCCTGAAAATTGGACCCCTTTCAGGTGGCTGAAGTTGGACATGCAAAAATTGAGGAACCTCAAATCACTCATCACTTCTGAAAATCTTAACTCAATATGCCTGTTGATATACAGCTAGGGTCCAATTATCAAAAAGATCAAAGCAACCATTTTCTTGGGTGGAGGAGGGATGTGAGTTAACGTTTCCAGTTGCTACTGTGTAATAGTGACTTCTGGTTACTACGCTCTTCACATATGACATGCAGAATCGCATACATGTCATTCATACATACAGTGCATAGCATTGGCTAGGAAAATAATGTGTCACCATTGTCACTGAGTCTGTCTCGATGTGGTAGTACTGAAATACTTGACATTTGCAGCTCTGAGTAAGTGCCGCAAAATGTTCACTGTGGTGTGACTATTCAGGGATGGCTGTTCCTTTAGAAATGAGGGTATAGCCTAGTGACTCAGTAGGGGCTGTCATGCTCACTCTCAAGGTACACAGAGCTCAATCGAAGAGCTATGTTACTGTAAGACAGGAGTTCTCCACTTGAGGGTGGTGAAGACGTGGCTGGGGGTGGGGTGTTGTATTAATTTAGATGGAATATATGGGTGCAAAGACTCAAAAGTAGGTCATGGCCCTGTCACTGTCCATCATAAAACAGTTTTAAACAAGGCTGAGGATTTGGTATACAGAGACCTCGGTGTGCTTAATACCATGGCAAACACATGATTGTAAATCTTTTTAGCTCTTTATTAAAGACATAAAGAAGAAGGAAAAACAGTTAAGCATTTGAAATGTAAGGTATTAAGTCAGGCTTTTATTTTAACTACATCCTCTGTTCCCTTTAGCTGGAGAGAGTCTTCAGAAGCTGGGGAAAGGGGGAAACCCTTGCCTGACAGTCTCTTAGACGGTATTAAAGACCAGTAATAACTGTGCTTTTGGGGGAAAGAGAAGTTAATTTGTATGAGATGGGCTGGAGCTGTCCTTGTTGCTGCTGTTAAAGTCTGATCTCTTTTTCTAGAAGGCAAAATAAGACACGTGCGAAAGAGAAAAGAAAAGGAGAGCAAAGACAGAAAATGCAGCTTCTGTCTCTGGTGTTGACTCTTACTTGCAACTGGAGAAACACATGCACAGCAAGTGGTCTTACTAGCCACTCTGAGACTGGGCAAACTTATAGCAGCATCAAGCTGTTTAGGGCACTGCATTTAGCTACCTTTCTGGTCACAGGTTCACAGCAGTGATACAAAATATTCAGCCTTGGCTAAGCTAGACTCTCTTTAGACATGAGGCAAAAGGAAAAATAAGAAAGAGAATTAAAAAAGGAAGGGAAAGGACATTTTGCGGGGGAGGGGTGGAAGGAGGGAAACAAAGTCTCACATCCCAGATGGTGCTAAGGACTTACCCAGAGCCAGTGGAGGCGGTGGTGTCATCTGGGTCCCTCACTCTGGCCCACTCTGTTCAGGACATCTCTCAGGATTAGGACAAAGAAGGTCCAGGGTCCCAGGAGATGGTGGCAATGTCAGTCATGATAGCGAAGCATGCTCCTTCCCCTTCTTTCAGTCAGTCAGCATCTCAGTAGCCCGCTTTTCTCACCATAGCCTCTTTCTGAGGATCCCAAAAGGGAAGTGGTGGATGGAGTAGCTCACTCCCTCATTATTTTCTTCGCCAGTTAGCCCTAATTTCCGACACAACTGGTCCATTGTTTTCCAGTCATACATTTTTTTTCTTGTTTACCAGGCATGATGTTAATACAATCCTTGAGGTATATCAGTAGGCTTCCTTGTGTACACGAATTCAGTCTGTGTCCTTTTTGCACCTTTTCCTATCAATATTTATTGTTGTTTGTTATTGTGGAAAGTGTTTTAAACTCACTTCTTACAGCTGAGTTCACAATTAGGGTAAATTTTTAGGCAGAATTATCACAACAGGGGGTCACAATCACCCTGCCCTCAAATGGGAGGGGGGCTTCAGGGGGTTCCTGGCATGGAAAAGAGGCTGTATTGTGGAAGAGGCTGAGAACCACTCTTCTAAGACAACCAATGGCAGCTGAAACATAATTGCATGGGGATGGGCCTCCAAGCAAAATTCAAAGTGTCTCCCATCCCGCAAAAATGTAGAAGTGCCCTTACCCTCATTATCTATCCTCACCCACAACACCCACTCCCCTCCCTCCCTGAAGGCTATTTCTGTCCTCCACTTCCTTCCCTGCTGGCTCTTCTGTGGTGGCTTCCTCATTCCTCAGTTCCTCACTCTCCCTTGTTGTTAGTTTACCAATTTTTCACCCTCTCTTGGTGGATCCCCACCTCCTCTCCTTGTCTGGTGGCTGCCCTCTTTCCTCACTTTTCCACTCCTGGTTTATTACCCACTCCCCCCATTCTCTATTATTTCCTGATAGATCCAGTCCAGTGGTGATTCTCTGATGATAGGTATGGACCAGAAGAGAAAGCATCCTCAGGTTGTCTGGCTTGCAAAGAGGTTGCCGCCACACGTGCACTGCCCTGAGAATAGATGGTTCCTTCTCTACTGGGGCTGTTCCGCTGGCTGTAGTAGGGGCCGCTACATTAAGCAGGGAAGGAAGGTTAGTAGTAGAGCTGGTTAGAAAGTTTTTGTTCAAAAATGCTGATGCATTAAAAATCAGAATGTCACAAAGGAATGTATCGATTTCAATGAAATTCCTATGGGCACCTGCCTGGCTTCCTGCCAGCTCGCTGTCTGGCTCCTCAGCAGTGCACCTGGTGGGCTGATGGGGGAACAAAGAGCACAGAAGCCCCGACAGCCCTGGCTCCAAAGCTTGTGGCTCCTTAGCACCTGGGATGCACAAAGTTTCTATGATCCACTGTTCTGGGACAGCCCACCAGGCAACCCCAGCTCCCAGGCTCCTCAGCAGCTTGCCTGTGCAGGTATAGTGAGCCAGGGCTCCCCAGGATCTGCAGCTCTCCTGGACCCCCGACTCCCTTGGAAGCCAGGTGCTAGCTTGGCCAGCTCCTTAGGGAGCCGGGCAGCTGTTCCATGAAAAATTCCTAGACTTCTTTTTGATCCTCTACAGAAGGGGAAAATCCCCCAAATCTCAGAATTTTTCATGGAATGGAGAAATCCTCTTCCTGGTCAGCTTTAGTCAACAGAGTTCAAAGAAGCCATCTGCAACTTTCCTTTCTTCAGCTTCACATCAGCCTCTCTGCAGGAGTTCTGACTGAGGTAGAGAACCTTTCCCCATTTTCATTGTTCCTCTGCCCTCTCCTTAAGCATTTCTTCCTGTTTCATCTCACCTGCTCGCTCGCTCTCTGCTGCTTGGAATAGCCAATAAATCAAAGGAGAGGCAGCCTTAGAACTTCTCTCTTCTTCTTCTTTTATTGAATTGATCATCTTGCAGTGACAGCAACTGCAGGGTGCCCCAGATTCACAATGTGTGTGTGCATTATCCCCAGGAAATGCTTTAAGTAAAAAAATGTACTTAGAATTTGTAAATAGGGAATAAAATAAGGAAACTGTACTTCTATGTTGGTTCACTTTCAAAAAAAAAAAGGGGGGGTGGTCAATTCCATTTCCAGAGCAAACAGGTGTGAACATTTTGTTCATAACAATCATCTGTATCTTAGACCAGAAACAGAACATGTTATTTTAAGGACTTTAGCCTATTTATATATGTATGTTTTATTAGCAATGTAAACAATATTTCTCAGCAGGATTTAGTCAATCGTTTGGATTCCTAGCTTGGATATATAATTTGAGCTCGATTTATATAAATAATTTTATTTTGTTTATATATAGGACCCTACCAAATTCATGGCCATGAAAAATGCATCAGGAACCGTGAAATCTGGTCTCCTCCTGTGAAATGTCATCTTTTTTGTATACTTTTACCCTATACTATACAGATTTCACAGGGGAGACCAGCGTTTCTCATATTTGGGGTCCTGACCCCAAAGGGAATTGCAAAGGGGTCCCAAGGTTATTTTAGTGGGGGGTTGCAGTATTGCTAGCCTTACTTCTGAGCTGCCTTCAGAGCTGGGCTTGTGGCCAGCTGCCCCCACTCTCCAGCTGCCCTGAAGGCAGCACCGCCATCAGCAGCCATGCAGAAATAAGGGTAGCAATACTGCAAACCCTCCAACAATAACCATGCCCCCCCCAATCCTTTATGGGTCAGGACCCCTAAAATTACAACACCATGAAATTTCAGATTTAAATAGCTGAAATCATCAAATTTACAACTTTTAAAATCCCATGAAGGTTGAAGAGGAGAAGCCATGTACCCCCAAAGCTGGGAGGATCACACATCACCTCTCCCAGGAGGAAACGTAGGGTAGTGATGGTTGGAGACTCTCTTCTGAGGAGGATGGAGGCAACCATCTGTCACCCTGACATGATATTCTAGGAGGTATGCTGCCTGCCAGGGGCCCATATCCGAGACGTTATGGAGGGATTGTCAAGGATCATCCGGCCCTCTGACTACTACCCCATGCTACTCATCCATGTGGGCACTAATGATACTGCGAGGTATGACCCTCAGCAGATCAGAAGTGACTACAGGGCTCTGGGAGTAAGGGTGAGGGAGTTGGGAGCACAGGTGGTGGTCTCTTCAGTCCTTCCAGTCAAGGGTAGGGGCCTCAGTAGAGACAGATTCATCCTGGAGGTAAATGCCTGGCTGCGAGGATGGTGTCGCCAGGAGGGCTTCGGCTTCCTTGACCACGGGATGCTGTTTCAGGAAGGACTACTAAGCAGAGATGGGGTCCTCCTATTGAGGAAGGGGAAGAGCATATTTGGCTACAGACTGGCTAACCTAGTGAGGAGGGCTTTAAACTAGGTTCAACAGGGGCAGGTGACCAATGCCCACAGGTAAGTCAAAAACATGGAGACCTGGGAGAAGGGTCGGAATCTGGGGGGAGCATGGGCTGTTATAGCAGAAATAAGGAAGAGACAAGACAGAACTGGGTGGAGGGTAATCAAATCAGTGTCTTATCTGTCTGTATACTAATGCAAGAAGTATGGGGAATAAGCAGGAAGAGCTCAAAATGCTAGTGAATAAATACAACTATGACATAATTGGCATCACGGAAACTTGGTGGGATAATACGCATGACTGGAATATTGGTATAGAAGGATACAGCTTGCTTAGGAAGGACAGGCAGAGGAAAAAAGGGAGGAGGTGTTGCCTTATGTATTAAAAATGTATGTACTTGGACTGAAGTTGAGATGGAAATAGGAGACAGACTTGTTGAAAGTCTCTGGGTAAGGATAAAAGGGGTAAAAAAACAGGGTCTACTACAGACCACCTAACCAGGAAGAAGAGATGGATGAGGCTTTTTTTAAACAACTAACAAAATCATCCAAAGCACAGGACTTGGTGGTGATGGGGGACTTCAACTACCCAGACACCTGTTGGGAAAATAACACAGTAGGGCATGGAATGTATTGGAGACATTTTTTTATTTCAGAAGGTGGAGAAAGCTACTATGGGGGAGGCTGTTCTAGGTTTGATTTTGACAAAAGGGAGGAACTTGTTGAGAATTTGAAAGTGGAAGGCAGCTTGGGTGAAAGTGATCATAAATGGTAGAGTTCATGATTGAGGAATGGTAGGAGGGAGAACAGCACAATAAAGACAATGGATTTCAAGAAGGCAGACTTCAGCAAACTCAGGGAGTTCGTAGGTAAAATCCCATGGGGAAGCAAGTCTAAGGGGAAAAACAATTGAAGACAGTTGGCAGTTTTTCAAAGAGACATTATTAAGGGTGCAAGAGCAAACTATCCCACTGCATAGGAAAGATAGGAAGTATGGCAAGAGACCACCCTGGCTTAACCAGGAGATCTTCAATGATCTGAAACTCAAAAAAGAGTCCTACAAAATGTGGAAACTCGGTCAAATTACAAACAAATAACACAAGTATGTAGGGACAAAATTAGAAAAGCCAAGGCACAAAATGAGATCAAACTAGCTAGGGACATAAAAGGTAACAAGAAAACATTCTAAAAATACATTAGAAGCAAGAGGAAGACCACGGACAAAGTAGGCCCATTACTCAATGAAGGGGGAAAGACAATAACAGAAAATGTGGAAATGGCAGATGTGCTTAATGACTTTTTTGTTTCGCTTTTCACCAAAAAGGTTGGTGGCAATTGGACATCTAAGATAGTGAATGCCATTGAAAATGAGGTAGGATCAGAGCCTAAAATAGGGAAAGAAGAAGTCAAAAATTACTTACACAAGTTAGATGTCTTCAAATCACCAGGGCCTGATGAAATGTATCCAAGAATACTCAAGGAGCTGACTGAGGAGATATCTGAGCCATTAGCAATTATCTTTGAAAAGTCATGGAAGACGGGAGACATTCCAAAGGACTTGAAAAGGGCAAATATAGTGCCCATCTATAAAGAGGGAAATAAGGACAACCTGGGGAATTACAGATCAGCCAGCTTAACTTCTGTACCCTGAAAGATAATGGAGCAAATAATTAAGCAATCAATTTGCAAACACCTAGAAGATAATAAGGTGACAAATAACAGTCAGCATGGATTTGTCAAGAACGATTCATGTCAAACCAACCTGATAGTTTTCTTTAACAGTGTAACAAGCCTTGTGGATGGAGGGAAGCAGTAGATGTGGTATATCTTGACTTTAGTAAGGCTTTTGATACTGTCTCGCATGACCTCATAAACAAACTAGGGAAATACAAACTAGATGCAGTTACTATAAGGTGCATGCATAACTGGTTGGAAAATCCTTCCCAGAGAGTAGTTATCAGTAGCTCACAGTCAAACTGGAAGGGCATATCAAGTGGGGTCCCACAGGGGTCAGTTCTGGGTCCAGTTCTGTTCAATACCTTCATCAATGATTTAGATAATGGCATAGAGAGTGCACTTATAAAGTTTGTGGATGATACCGAATTGGGAGGGGTTGCAAGTGCTTTGGAGGATAGTATTAAAATTCAAAATGATCTGGACAAACTGGAGAAATGGTCTGAAGTAAATAGGATGAAATTCAATAAGGACAAATAGCAAAGTACTCCACTTAGGAGGGAACAGTTAGTTGCACACATAGAAAATGGGAAATGATAGCCTAGGAAGAAGTACTATGGAAAGTGATCTGGGGGTCATAGTGGATCACAAGCTAAATATGAGTCAACAGTGTAATGCTGTGGGGAAAAAAAAGCAAACATCATTCTGGGATATATTAGCAGGAGTGTTTTAAGCAAGACACGAGAAGTAATTCTTCCACTCTACTCCACGCTGATTAGGCCTCAGCTGGAGTATTGTGTCCAGTTCTGGGCGCCACATTTCAGGAAAGATGTGGACAAATTGGAGAAAGTCCAGAGAAGAGCAATAAAAATGATTAAAGGTCTACAAAACATGACCTATGAGGGAAGATTGAAAAAATTGGGTTTGTTTAGTCTGGAGAAGAGAAGACTGAGAGGGGACATAACAGTTTTCAATTACATAAAAGGTTGTTACAAGGAGGAGGGAGAAAAATTATTCTTCTCAGCCGCTGAGGATAGGACAAGAAGCAATGGGCTTAAATTGCAGCAAGGGCGGTTTAGGTTTAGGTTGGACATTAGGAAAAACTTCGTAACTGTCAGGGTGGTTAAGCACTGGAATAAATTGCCTGGGGAGGTTGTGGAATCTCCATCATTGGGGATTTTTAAGAGCAGGTTGGACAAACACCTGTCAGGGATGGTTTAGATAATACTTAGTCCTGCCTTGAGTTCGGGGACTGGACTAGATGACCTCTCGAGGTCCCTTCCAGTTCTATGAATTCTATGAATGTGAAATTGACCAAAAGGACTGTGAATTTGGTAGGGCCATGTGTATATATATAAAATGCTCTGGAGTTAAAATGGATCAAAGAAATTTTCTTGAAGAATTTCTGTTTGCAGTAGCTCATCATGTTCCACACACTTCCTCCTATAATTAACATATCAGAAAATAACAGTAGACAATGTTAAAACATTCAGGCTAAAATTGGTGCAAGATAAGACACTTGAAGATCTTCAGACACTAATCATAAATTCTAATGGATCTTAAATAGTCCACAGACTAATCAAGCACTTTGCCTCCATGGTACGCACTCCTGACAAAATAAAATGAGACCAGATGCCCTGCCAAATGCATATGTTTTAATAGTAAATAAATGAGTACCCAATATATCTTGCAGCCAACAAGGGAACTAACTTCCAGCTGCTTTAGTTTCTGCTAACAGCTGAATAAATACATTCCTATTATAATAATACTTTCAGCAAGAAAATGATTACTCAGTAGCTCAAGTCCCAGATATATTCTGCATGCTGTTGTTTATCTGAAGGCAGGTGGGGTATGACCCAAGTACTTTCTAATAACTTTGTAAAATCTTATATATGGGGAATCTAAGCCAAAGGTGGTCGTGGGGGGACGGGACGGGATGGTAATGAGAAAATGTTCTGAAGCCATAACTGGAATTTTTTCCCCTCTAATAATATTCAGTGTGCTACACTTACTTCATAGGGCTAAACTGGAGACAAAGGATGAGATTTACCATGTTATGCTTATAGAAAATTTAAGGTTTTTTTTATTTTTTAAAACAAGAGCTCTGAGGGAGGTGGTGCTTCATCTCCCCTCTAAGGCCTTGACACCCATACACTATATGTAGGTACCTACCAAATTCATGGCCACGAAAAATGCGTCACGGACCATGAAATCTGGTCTTTTGTGTGCATTTACCCTACACTGTACAGATTTCATGGGTGAGACCAGCATTTATCAAATTGGGGGTCCTGACCCAAAAGGGAGTTTCAGGGGGTCACAAGGTTATTTTAGGGGGCTGGTGGTATTGCCACCCTTACTTCTGCGCTACCTTCAGAGCTGAGCGGCCGGACAGCGGCAGTTGTTGGCTGGACACCCAGCTCTGAAGGCAGTGCCCCCCCCCAGCAACAGCGCAGAAGTAAGGGTAGCTGTACTGCAACCCTCCCACAATAGCCTTGCGACCCCTCCCTCCCCCCCCCCCACAACTCCTTTTTGGGTCAGGAGCCCTCCAATTACAACATCATGACCTTTCAGATTTAAATAGCTGAAATCATGAAAATTATTATTTTTAAAATCCCATGAGTATGAAATTGACCAAAATGGACCATGAATGAGGCCATATCCTCAGCTGAAATAAAGTGCTCCATGGAGCTGGATCTAGCCCTGAACCTTTCTCAGTGTTCCAAAGTGTACCGCTGTGTCTACACCTTCTTAACGAACCCTACTCCTGGCCCTAAAACACTGGCCCCATCTCTAAACTTCCCTTTCTCAGCAAACTGGTAGGGAAAGAAGTTCCAGTCATATCTCATGCAAAAAAATCCTTGGCTAATTTCAGTCTGGGTTACATTCTACACCTCGCTTGGAAACTGCCTCTCCTCTGTACATCTAACAGTAGAGCCATGCACAGTTTAAAACACTGCTAAGAATTATTATATAATCTTTCTATGTACATACAATGTGCTCGTCAGCTGGATAGTTGAGAGATAGTATCTGCACAGTCCTATACTTTCAAGCCATTCAAACTGCAGCCCACTTATTAAGCTGTGTTTTACGCAAAGAGCACCTGTTATCTGACCTTTGTGACCTGCACTGGCTACCAGTTCATTTCCAGGCAAAGTTTAAAGTGGAGGTGTTGATCCATAAAGCCACAGAAAATTGAGAAACCACTTCTCTCCCCACCTGATAATGCTGCATTTGTGACTTTTCTGATGTGGTTAGCTACAGCTAAATGGAAGAGAGCTGACTGCAAGGTGTTCTTAGTGAGGGGTTGTTGGCTGTGGAACTCATGTCCCCCATTGACCTGCTAAATGCTAGATTTGATGACTTATCGCAAGGCCTTCTTTGTCCCACCAGGCCTCTTCACAGGGAGCAGAAGGATTAGAGGCAGAAGGTCATAGGATATTCTGTTCTGTTCATTTTATATTTTAGAGATCTGGGTTACTGATTTGGTAATGTGCCTAGAGTGTGTGACTGCCTCAACTGAAAAACCCAAGGAAATAAATGTCACTGGTGAGTCACATTTTCCTTCCATGTCACACTTTTCTGTACATACCTGAGACTCTCTTGGCGCTTGAACACATGTGGGAGAGTAACTGATGGAAAATGTGGATGCCCATCCATTATTGTAATACCGGGCCATGCCTCAGGGGATTCCGTGGGGAGGAAGGGACTTCCAGGCAGCAGAACTCCAGCTACTTTGCCTCTCCTTATAGAAGAGTGCTGCTGTCTCCAGCCTCTTCACTGGTGCCTCCTTGCAGTCACTTGAAGCAGGCACCCTCCTCTGGCTCCCTGCTTAGTATGGGTGAAGTGCATCCAGCACATCCCCTCCCTATGTGCTAATGACTTCCTTTTCCTTCTCCTCCCTGTCAGGAGGTATGTCTCAAACCTCCCACCTGCAAGGCTACAAACCCCATGGAGTGGGGATAAAGGAGAGTGGAAGCCAAAACAGACACACATATATCCGGGAATGGAGGCAGCCATACCACACCTTCGGAAAATAGCGCGTGTGATAAAATCATGGGCAGTGCTGATAATGTTAAGAAGTAGCAGTGTAGTTTTAGTTTGTTGGTGTAATCACATAATTCCATGCATAGTGACCATAAATATCTGAGAAGTGTGCTTAAACATGGTCATCAAATAGGTCTCCAGATTGGTTTGGCCTGCTACTGTGGACAGTGGAAAAACTTCCTAAGAACAGTTTTCAAACCCTGTGCTCAGGGGTAGGTAACAACCTAGCTATATTACTGGGTGTCATGGACGCACAGGACTCGTGCTATCTCCCAGCTCTGTACGGTCCCTGGGAGGAACCCTTCAGTACAAAAGCCCTTCTCGGGGGTCCACTCTCTCTCTCAGGGGTTAAGCCATAGGCCCATCCGCCTCCTAGAACTGTACCTCTCTGAGCCTTCAGCACGCCTCTCTCTCACCGTGGGCCCCCTCAGGGAGTCCACTCGCTCTGGACCCCCTGGGCCTCTACCCCCAGAGGGAATAATGCAACCCAGCATAAAACAGAAGGGTTTATTGAGCATCTGAACCCAGCACGAGAAACAATCTGGGCCCTCAGGCCTAGCCTCTCTCAGCACAGTACATCCAGGTCTCTCCTGCATCCAGGTGGGCTCTGGCTGGTCTCTCTCCCCAGTGCAGCATCCTGAATGCACCCGATGAAGTGAGCTGTAGCTCACAAAAGCTTATGCTCAAATTTGTTAGTCTCTAAGGTGCTACAAGTACTCCTTTTCTTCTTCCAGCAGAGGCATCCTATATCACTGGCCCCAACAGCTCTTCCCCTGTCCTTTGTCTTCCATCATAGGTAAACAGATCATTGGAGCCCTCTCTCTTCTGTCCTTTGTTCCCCTCTGGCTGTAAGTGGTTGGTCAGGTCAGCGGGGTCCTCTCTCCTCAGCCCTTTTTCCTCCCACTGGCCAGAACCAGCTGACTGCCAAGCTGGTGTGGGCCTCTTAGTCAACAGGTCACCGTTTGTTAGGGTACCCCATCTCCAGGCTGTTGTCCGGGGGTCCTGGCTGCTAGATGAGATCACACTTGGTCCTCTGCAACAACAAACCCTCTCTCACCACCTTGTTAAACAGGCAGCACACGGAAACTGAGGCACACACACACTATTCATGTAAAACACTACAAAAATCCCCAACTTCGTCACATCATGATAGCACATTTTGGCCCAGTCCACACTGGCAGGCCAAGCCTTGTAGGAATTTCCTTTGGCTACAAGCAGAATTTAAACTGCATTTAGACGTTATTTTCAAACTTGGTTGGAATTGGATTCTAGCTAGGGCATAAAGGCTCCAATGAAGTCAATGGCAAAACCCCCATTGACTACACCAGGCGTAGGGTCAGTCCTTAAAACACACAGTTCTGTATCTTGGAAACAGTTACATGGAAGCATGTAGTAAAGTTCTTGTATTTACTGTGCTGCCGATGGATGAGTTCTAAATATGCTCTTTCACTCCCATAGTGTATAAAATGGGAATGATAAATGCAAATGAATAAAGAAACTGATTCCTACAATTTCTAGGACCAGATCAGAGAGGGAGCTTCAGGAAATAAGCATCTCTGAGGATTTAGTCCTTAATAAACTTTCTGTTCTTAATAATGCTTCCTTTTGGAATATCAAACTGTAGAGTAGTGATATGAATTTGTAAACATTTCCCAGAAGCGCTTCCACTTCTGTAAGATGTGATCTTTTTCCCTTCCACCTATCTGTCTATATCTAAGGTACAGCAAATACCATAGTAGACACAACTGACATTTTCTGCAAGGTTTGCTTTCAGATAAGTAACATATTCAAAGGGGGTAATGCCTGAGAAATAATAGAGCCATATATTGCATAGCTGACAATTAACTATTCAGCACTGCCTGGTTATGTAAATTCACAAATGCTGAAAGGAAGTTTCTTGAACCCTTTGAAATCTACATGTATCATTTCACCTTCCTTTGCTTGTTCTCATCCATGCAAATGCATTTTTTTGCACAGAAGACTAATGAATAGCATCAGTTTCCCCCAAATAGCTTGGTTATCCAGAACATGACAACTCACCTGCCATACATGAATGCAAAGCAAACAGGGTCAGGATGGAAATTATGAATCATCGGTTCCATCGTTTACAAGCTGGCCCTAGACAAAAATCAAATGCATTTAGCACTGAGTCAGAGTGGAGCTTCTTGACTCAATGTGTGTGTGCAGTGAAAGGAAATCCTATTTAAAGGTAAACCTTTCTAAAAAGCAGATTAGTCTCAGCAAGATTTCCTGTGACATACAGGTGGAAGTATTGCTTTCTTTTTTCTTTTCTTTCTCTCTCTTTTTTTTTAGTTATTTATGGAACAATGGGGGTGGCTTTCAGTCAGAGATAAAAGGTGATGTGAGGTTTGACAACTGCATTGTTCAACATGTTTCTTGGTGGTTTTTCACGTACAGGCTGGTGAATGGAAACTGTATTTTAGCACAACAAAAGGGGATGTCATTTTTTAAATGCCTCCTCACATTCAGGGAACAAAATGTTATGCACATTTCTTCACAGCCTACTAAAAATAAATTCAGCAGGAGAAAAGTAAGGAACTTTTTACAAAACAAACTTTCTGCAGTGGTGCTTTTGTGGAAAGGTGTCTGTAGAAGATTACAGAGGAAAAAAGTATATTTAAAAAAAAACTAATAAAAATAATAACAAACCCAAGACTTGCAACTTAGCAGATGCAAATTAATTAGTAATAGTTTGGGCTGGGTTTTTTTTTGACCTCTCTCTCTCTCTCAATTTTAATATGCAAAATAGTATACATGAGGCAAAAGGTGAAATGATAGTACATTTGTGCTAACAGATTTGGGTCTGATCTAGCATGCAATGAACTAATTCAATAGGAGGTTTGGCATTCTAATAGTGTTTCTTATATCTGTAGTGCTGACAACGCAAACTATGGCCCAGATCCTGCAAACACTTTAAACATGTCAGCAACTTTACTTGTGTGTGTTTGCAGGATCTGGGCCATGATTTGTTTGTTGTAAAGTGACATGCATATGTATAACTTTGTACTCTGGACTCAGCAAAGTACTTAAAGGATTTGAGTCTTAAGTACATTCTTAAAGTTAAGAAGTACTTCCATGATTTCCTGAATTGGGGCCTATATAAATAAATGCTCCTACTCTGCTTGGTACGTTTGTAATTTTGTATTATTATAGACAATAATATATAAGATATTATAGATAACAGTACACTTTTCACAAGTGCCTAAGTGACTGAGAATCATAGAATCATAGAATATCAGGGTTGGAAGGGACCCCTGAAGGTCATCTAGTCCAACCCCCTGCTCGAAGCAGGACCAATTCCCAGTTAAATCATCCCAGCCAGGGCTTTGTCAAGCCTGACCTTAAAAACTTCCAAGGAAGGAGATTCCACCACCTCCCTAGGCAACACATTCCAGTGTTTCACCACCCTCTTAGTGAAAAAGTTTTTCCTAATATCCAATCTAAACCTCCCCCACTGCAACTTGAGACCATTACTCCTCGTTCTGTCATCTGCTACCATTGAGAACAGTCTAGAGCCATCCTCTTTGGAACCCCCTTTCAGGTAGTTGAAAGCAGCTATCAAATCCCCCCTCATTCTTCTCTTCTGCAGGCTAAACAATCCCAGCTCCCTCAGCCTCTCCTCATAAGTCATGTGTTCTAGACCCCTAATCATTTTTGTTGCCCTTCGCTGGACTCTCTCCAATTTATCCACATCCTTCTTGTAGTGTGGGGCCCAAAACTGGACACAGTACTCCAGATGAGGCCTCACCAATGTCGAATAGAGGGGGACGATCACGTCCCTCGATCTGCTCGCTATGCCCCTACTTATACATCCCAAAATGCCATTGGCCTTCTTGGCAACAAGGGCACACTGCTGACTCATATCCAGCTTCTCGTCCACTGTCACCCCTAGGTCCTTTTCCGCAGAACTGCTGCCTAGCCATTCGGTCCCTAGTCTGTAGCGGTGCATTGGATTCTTCCGTCCTAAGTGCAGGACCCTGCACTTATCCTTATTGAACCTCATCAGATTTCTTTTGGCCCAATCCTCCAATTTGTCTAGGTCCTTCTGTATCCTATCCCTCCCCTCCAGCGTATCTACCACTCCTCCCAGTTTAGTATCGTCCGCAAATTTGCTGAGAGTGCAATCCACACCATCCTCCAGATCATTTATGAAGATATTGAACAAAACCGGCCCCAGGACCGACCCCTGGGGCACTCCACTTGACACCGGCTGCCAACTAGACATGGAGCCATTGATCACTACCCGTTGAGCCCGACAATCTAGCCAGCTTTCTACCCACCTTATAGTGCATTCATCCAGCCCATACTTCCTTAACTTGCTGACAAGAATACTGTGGGAGACTGTGTCAAAAGCTTTGCTAAAGTCAAGAAACAATACATCCACTGCTTTCCCTTCATCCACAGAACCAGTAATCTCATGATAAAAGGCGATTAGATTAGTCAGGCATGACCTTCCCTTGGTGAATCCATGCTGGCTGTTCCTGATCACTTTCCTCTCATGCAAGTACTTCAAGATTGATTCTTTGAGGACCTGCTCCATGATTTTTCCAGGGACTGAGGTGAGGCTGACTGGCCTGTAGTTCCCAGGATCCTCCTTCTTCCCTTTTTTAAAGATTGGCACTACATTAGCCTTTTTCCAGTCATCCAGGACTTCCCTGGTTCGCCACGAGTTTTCAAAGATAATGGCCAATGGCTCTGCAATCACAGCCGCCAATTCCTTCAGCACTCTCGGATGCAACTCGTCCGGCCCCATGGACTTGTGCACGTCCAGCTTTTCTAAATAGTCCCTAACCACCTCTATCTCCACAGAGGGCTGGCCATCTCTTCCCCATTTTGTGATGCCCAGCGCAGCAGTCTGGGAGCTGACCTTGTTAGTGAAAACAGAGGCAAAAAAAGCATTGAGTGCATTAGCTTTTTCCACATCCTCTGTCACTAGGTTGCCTCCCTCATTCAGTAAGGGGCCCACACTTTCCTTGGCTTTCTTCTTGTTGCCAACATACCTGAAGAAACCCTTCTTGTTACTCTTGACATCTCTCGCTAGCTGCAGCTCCAGGTGCGATTTGGCCCTCCTGATTTCATTCCTACATGCCCGAGCAATATTTTTATACTCTTCCCTGGTCATATGTCCAACCTTCCACTTCTTGTAAGCTTCTTTTTTATGTTTAAGATCCGCTAGGATTTCACTGTTAAGCCAAGCTGGTCGCCTGCCATATTTACTATTCTTTCGACTCATTGGGATGGTTTGTCCCTGTAACCTCAACAGGGATTCCTTGAAATACAGTCAGCTCTCCTGGACTCCTTTCCCCTTCAAGTTAGTCCCCCAGGGGATCCTGGCCATCCGTTCCCTGAGGGAGTCGAAGTCTGCTTTCCTGAAGTCCAGGGTCCGTATCCTGCTGCTTACCTTTCTTCCCTGCGTCAGGATCCTGAACTCAACCAACTCATGGTCACTGCCTCCCAGATTCCCATCCACTTTTGCTTCCCCCACTAATTCTACCCGGTTTGTGAGCAGCAGGTCAAGAAAAGCACCCCCCCTAGTTGGCTCCTCTAGCACTTGCACCAGGAAATTGTCCCCTACGCTTTCCAAAAACTTCCTGGATTGTCTATGCACCGCAGTATTGCTCTCCCAGCAGATATCAGGAAAATTAAAGTCACCCATGAGAATCAGGGCATGCGATCTAGTAGCTTCTGTGAGCTGCCGGAAGAAAGCCTCATCTACCTCATCCCCCTGGTCCGGTGGTCTATAGCAGACTCCCACCACTACATCACTCTTGTTGCACACACTTCTAAACTTAATCCAGAGACACTCAGGTTTTTCTACAGTTTCGTACCGGAGCTCTGAGCAGTCATACTGCTCCCTTACATACAGTGCTACTCCCCCACCTTTTCTGCCCTGCCTGTCCTTCCTGAACAGTTTATAACCATCCATGACAGTACTCCAGTCATGTGAGTTATCCCACCAAGTCTCTGTGATTCCAATCACATCATAGTTCCTTGACATCACCAGGACCTCCAGTTCTCCCTGCTTGTTTCCAAGGCTTTGTGCATTCGTATATAAGCACTTGAGATAACCTGTTGATCGCCCCTCATTCCCAGTATGAGGCAGGAGCCCTCCCCTCACAGACATTTCTGCCTGTGCTTCCTCCCGGTATCCCGCTTTCCCACTTACCTCAGGGCTTTGGTCTCCTTCCCCCGGTGAACCTAGTTTAAAGCCCTCCTCACTAGGTTAGCCAGCCTGCTGGCAAAGATGCTCTTCCCTCTCTTCGTAAGATGGAGCCCGTCTCTACCCAGCACTCCTCCTTCACAGAACACCATCCCATGGTCAAAGAATCCAAAGCCTTCTCTCCGACACCACCTGCGTAGCCATTCGTTGACTTCCACGATTCGACGGTCCCTACCCAGGCCTTTTCCTTCCACGGGGAGGATGGACGAGAACACCACTTGCGCCTCAAACTCCTTTATCCTTCTTCCCAGAGCCACGTAGTCCGCAGTGATCCGCTCAAGGTCATTCTTGGCAGTATCATTGGTGCCCACGTGGAGAAGCAGGAAGGGGTAGCGATCCGAGGGCTTGATGAGTCTCGGCAGTCTCTCCGTCACATCGCGAATCTTAGCCCCCGGCAAGCAGCAGACTTCTCGGTTTTCCCGGTCAGGGCGGCAGATAGATGACTCAGTCCCCCGAAGGAGAGAGTCCCCGACCACCACCACCCGCCTTCTCCTCTTGGGAGTGGTGGTCGTGGAACCCCCAACCTCAGGACATGGCATCTCATGCCTTCCAACCAGCGGAGTCTCCTTCTGCTGTCTCGCCCCAGACATATCATATGGTCCACTCTCCGCAACGGTACCTGCAGAGAGAACATGAAAGCGGTTAGTTACCTGTGTCTGTGTTACTGGAACCCAGACATTCCGCTTACCTCTTCTCTTCTGAAGCCTAAATCCCATTGACAGTCAGTGAAACCTAGGTTCCTACATGCTTACATCACTTCTCAAAATGGAATGTGGGCTCCTAAATCACTTAAGCACCTGTGAAAATTTTATCTGTAAGATTTATACCCTCTTCCTTGTGATCCTTCCTCAAAACCCACTTAATTCATGACACCTACAAGAAAACAGCCAAATAACATTGGCTGGGCCATCAAATGGTTATAGGTAACTGGTATTTTATTTCAAGACTTGAAAAAACAATCAAAGAATTTTAGAACCATTGAGTTCTACAATAAGAGCCCAGTCATGATTGGGCTCACAATACAAACACATAACACAATAATAATTCCTTTGTCCTGGGTTGTTCAAGTCAAGTTTTTCATTGACTTTGTCAAGGTTCCTCCCCCACTCTGAACTCTAGGGTACAGATGTGGGGACCTGCATGAAAAACCTCCTAAGCTTATCTTTACCAGCTTAGGTCAAAACTTCCCCAAGGTACAAAGTATTCCACCCGTGGTCCTTGGAATGGCCGCTACCACCACCAAACTAATACTGGTTACTGGGGAAGAGCTGTTTGGACGCGTCCTTCCCCCCAAAATACTTCCCAAAACCCTGCACCCCACTTCCTGGACAAGGTTTGGTAAAAAGCCTCACCAATTTGCCTAGGTGACTACAGACCCAGACCCTTGGATCTTAAGAACAATGAACAATCCTCCCAACACTTGCACCCCCCCTTTCCTGGGAAATGTTGGATAAAAAGCCTCACCAATTTGCATAGGTGACCACAGACCCAAACCCTTGGATCTGAGAACAATGAAAAAGCATTCAGTTTTTTACAAGAAGACTTTTAATAGAAAATAGAAGTAAATAGAAATAAAGAAATCCCCCCTGTAAAATCAGGATGGTAGATATCTTACAGGGTAATTAGATTCAAAAACATAGAGAACCCCTCTAGGCAAAACCTTAAGTTACAAAAAAGATACACAGACAGAAATAGTTATTCTATTCAGCACAATTCTTTTCTCAGCCATTTAAAGAAATCATAATCTAACGCATACCTAGCTAGATTACTTACTAAAAGTTCTAAGACTCCATTCCTGTTCTGTCCCTGGCAAAAGCAGCATACAGACAGACACAGACCCTTTGTTTCTCTCCCTCCTCCCAGCTTTTGAAAGTATCTTGTCCCCTCATTGGTCATTTTGGTCAGGTGCCAGTGAGGTTACCTTTAGCTTCTTAACCCTTTACAGGTGAGAGGAGCTTTCCCCTGGCCAGGAGGGATTTCAAAGGGGTTTACCCTTCCCTTTATATTTATGACAGACTTCAAATGGGGTTGCATTAGAATCATAGAATCATAGAATATCAGGGTTGGAAGGGACCCCTGAAGGTCATCTAGTCCAACCCCCTGCTCGAAGCAGGACCAATTCCCAGTTAAATCATCCCAGCCAGGGCTTTGTCAAGCCTGACCTTAAAAACCTCTAAGGAAGGAGATTCTACCACCTCCCTAGGTAACGCATTCCAGTGTTTCACCACCCTCTTAGTGAAAAAGTTTTTCCTAATATCCAATCTAAACCTCCCCCACTGCAACTTGAGACCATTACTCCTCGTTCTGTCATCTGCTACCATTGAGAACAGTCTAGAGCCATCCTCTTTGGAACCCCCTTTCAGGTAGTTGAAAGCAGCTATCAAATCCCCCCTCATTCTTCTCTTCTGCAGGCTAAACAATCCCAGCTCCCTCAGCCTCTCCTCATAAGTCATGTGTTCTAGACCCCTAATCATTTTTGTTGCCCTGAATCCTAGAGCATTACCATGTAATAGCAAGAGGGAGACTCTAATAATGGAATGGAGTGATATCAGAATGACAGCTTGGAAACAGATGCTTTTTTTTTGTTGTTGAAGGTATGAGAGGTCTTGGCAAGATGAGCTGGTGGTGATCTGTGTGTGCAAGGATGTGAGGGTGAAGCCACTGCTAACTTGGAGAGCAGAGTGCTATCATCTCTACCCTCTCTCTGGCTGTGGGTCTATACCTGGTAAGAACAATCTGTGTAATGTCATCTTGTGTGTGTTCATGTTTGTAGAAATGACCCCTAAACCAACCTCCCAGGTCTGAACACTACCAAAGTATTTGCAAAATTTTGCAAGTCAGGACTGTCTCTAGATATTTTGGGATCCATGTTGGTACATTAGTATAGGGAAAACAGCATGGTAGTGTGGAAAAGTCATTACCCATCACCACTTTGTGGGAACATCCTGAAGGAAAGGATTAGAACCATTTAAGTGCTTTTTTTCCATTGATTTCTGCCTATGTCTGAATAAAGATAGTACAGTGCCATAGTCAGTGATCTCAAATACTGGGGCTAGATCCTGGAATATGAGCATGGCCAGAAGGTCATTCATCAGCACCACCAGCATTACATGCTCTGAAACCAAACTGCAAAATGTTCAGGATATTGGATATAGACTGATATATTTTGGAGACAGCTCTGAACTAGTTTCTTGATGACCTTGTTGAAGCATGGGGAGTTGGACATCATGTGGTAATTTGTCAGGTCTGCTGAGTCAAGAGCAGGCTTCTTGAAAACAGACTAGACTGTGCCTGATCATTCATCACACGCAATAACACCAAACTCAGCTGCTTTCTGGAAGATTGCCAATTTTTACTAATGCAGATACCATGCAAGGCTCCAGGCCACAGCTAATGTCCAGATAGGACACTGTCTCTGCACATGGTGAAAAACTGCTCTGGGAGATAGTCAGCCTCTGACTAATATCAGGTTATACACTGGGGATCCCATCCCACTTTTCTCCCTCAGGGCAGCAATAAATAGACTGACTTGTCCTAAAACCAGGTGCATTTCAGTGTAGCACTTTAATGTCTAAACTCAGAAGCTGTACTACTTTAACTATACTAGTGTATTAAAAGTGATACAATCCCCTAGTGTGGATGCAGTTCTACTGCAATTAATATGGGAAGGAGGATAAGCTATAATGGTACAAAGCATCTTTATACAAGTATAACAGCATCCACATTAGGGGTTGGAACCCATATAACTTTATTGGTTAAAAATCACACACCTAAACAACATAGTTCTAGTGGTGCAAATCTGTGTGCAGACCAGAGCTTAGTAAGAGTTTAATCTGGAGGCAGAAAACCAGTCTATTTAATCCTTTACTTAAAGTTCTACAAAACTACAGTGATTATGTGGTTGATACAGATCATAAATTTTGAGTGGCAAAGACAAAGGAAAAATACCTTTTTTGGATGAGCCTAACCTTTGGGTTGAAAGTTTCAGAGCAATGCTGGGGATTCAGCCATTTAAAATTATTGAAAAATGTTTAGGTATATCCCTTGCACTGCTTTGAAAATCTCAACCTTTGGGATTATGCTAAGTGTTGGGGGCGGGGAGAGTGGGGGGAGATTGTTAAGGTTTGTTTTTTCTTTTTAAAAAATGAGCTAACAAGTTTATCCAAACCCTTGATGACTTTTTTTGTGTTTACTTGGCCTTGGCTGGGCTGTGTTTATTCACTTCCTTGAAATTTCTGGCAAACAGGGGTTAAGTATTTTTATACATAAACACCCAGAAGGGATGGGATGGGTGAGTTTACATGCCCAGTTGAAAAACTTCAACTGAAGTAAATAAGTGAGTTTGCAGTAAGGTGGCTGTGAAGATAAACTATACAAGGAGGGGAGCTTGGAATGGAGTAGCACAGCTGTTCCAAAATTCCATTAGAATGTTCAGAGCTGTTGTGTCTGCTTTTTAACAGCAGGGAGGTGCCTAGAAACAAGGTATTTCAGAAAACTCTTATTATTTTGTTTAGACATTAGAGGTAAGGTGAGTGAGGAGCCTACAGAATGTTTGAAACTATGCCTTGAGATGCCTTCAGGAACTGCTGTATTAGCTGTGCCTTGTTAGCAACATTTGAATAATAATACCTAGCTCTTATATAGTGCTTTTCATCTGTGGATCTCAAAGCACTTTACAAAGGGGGTAAGTAGCATTATCCCCATATTATAGATGGGGAATCTAAGGCACAGAGAGGTAAAATGACTTGCTTAAGGTCACCTAGCCGGCAAGGTTTAAGACTATCATGGCAGCATAATGCAAATGCCTGGGTCAGTTTAAGATTTTTGTCTTTTTAAAAAAACGCTGCTGAACACTGTAAGACTGAGATACTTTTAGAAATAATTCTGTATGTGTGGTCCCTTTGCTGAACAGGAGAAAATTTCATGGCCATGTCAGTTTCTTGTTGGGAGAGAAATTGGTGGCAAAGTTTCAGAGATATTTTTAGAGTGCAGGGCCAATTTCTGAAACATTTACTCACAGTAAGTAGTACCTTGGTTTACAAATACCTGTACTGAAATCAATGGAGCTTCTATGGAGAAATGTACTATTCAGCATGAGTGAGGAATGTCAAAATCTGGCTCTTTAAATGTACACAAGACCTGCTGTGTATTGAATAGAGGTAGCTAAACAAAAGCAAAACTGCTCAACATGTCAAGAAACCGCAGCTAAGACACCACTTAATCTAACCCTACTGCCAAGAAGCAGCTTCCTTTCACTCGCCTTTGGTCTCTGTCTCTTGTTTTCAGTTCACTGTCTGTACTTCTGTCTTCCCACCTGTGAAACCCCTTAGCCTAAAGTCAGTAGCTGTGAATCATATGGAAATGCATCCGATGAATTGAGCTGTAGCTCACGAAAGCTTATGCTCAAATGAATTTGTTAGTCTCTAAGGTTCACAAGTACTCCTTTTCTTTTTGCGAATACAGACTACCATGGCTCTTACTCTGAAACCTGTCATATGGAAATCAGTGATCTCAGTACTAAGCATTGATTAATTTAGGTGGGCCTGGTCACAAACTTTTGTTTTGGACAGCAGCTCTGCAACATGAACTTTTGACACAGGGAAATTTACTAGCATAACTATACCAGTATAATTATAGCTCGGTAGTTAAACTGGTATATAATTCCCACGTGGATTCTCTTATTCTGTAATGAGTACCCACACAGGGAGTTATACTGGTATAACTAGAAGGGTATAACTATACAGGTACAATTATGCTGGTAAATTTCCCTGTGTAGACAAATCCTAAAACCACCTTGGCTATACTCAGTGATGAGGGGAGACTTTCCTAGCCCACATGCAGAGGAAAGAGAGTGCTTAACCTACGTTAAAGACAGCACTGAAAAGTTCTCTCATAACCAGGCAGGCAGCATTCTGTGATGATACTTGTCCATATCTGCCAACATCTCCACCAAAGTTTAAGTGACACAGACACTTGGGTGACACTTGTGATTTTAGAGTGGCATTTGTAAGCTTAGCCATACTCAAACTGTGTCTTATGTGTTTCCAAACAATGACCTACAAGCAGCAGCAGTATTTCAGAGGTCTCAAACTCATTGCAAACAAGCAAACTCCTAGCTTGTGCTGTATGATACAACCCTTGCAGTGGTCAGGATGCTCAGTGTGCAAAACAAAGAAGGTGACACAGTTTTGCATAATGTGGGAGGGTGTGATGTTTTATAAAATAACAATGAGTGTCTCAAAGCTTAACGGAAGCTGGTCATGCAAATCCTATTAAAGGAACATTTCAGCAAGTTTTTTTTAAAATAGTTTCTTTCACTACGTTTTCTTAAAAATTTGTTATTTAAAGATAGGTTTAAGAACAAAATGTGTGGCCACTAGTGACCCTTGAATAAAAACAGGCTAGTAACTATAATGCTTGTGTGTGTACTAACAAATTACTTACACACATGTATTCACTTCTCACTTGTGATCAGGGTTAGTACCAACTTCTCTAGAGCCAGAATTATAATGGTACATTGAGGGATCATTCACATACTTCCCTTAAGTGCTCCTGTCCTCTCCCACTCAGAGATCATCCACTGACTTCATCATTATAACAGATTTACAATGTGAGTTTTCCAGTGAAGTGTGCTTGCTATCACAGGACATTCAGTTCTTCATTTTAGGACATAGTCACTACTGCACGTAAGCTTCATGGGTATCCAATATGTTCTTACAGTCTAGGTTGCCAGCAGGAAATTTGAGTTGCAGAAGAACAAACAGTGCTCCCCAATGTAAGTAATGGGTGATGAAATGAAATATCTTGTACATAACCTCATGCTAACCTAAAATCATATAACAAATGGTTAAAACAAACTGTTTCCTAAAAGGAATAAGTCTATAAATTTGCTGCACTGTCAACCCAAGAGATTACATAAATCACAAAGGAACAATGCTCTAATTCTGATTTAGCCCACAATTATTTTTAATAGAATCAGAGCCACTGTCATTTTTAGGTTGGCCAGATGATAACAACACTTTGTCATAGATTCTAAGACCAGAAGGGACCGCTGTAATCTTTCAGTCTGACCTTCTGTATAAATAAGGCAACAGAATTTCCCTGAAATCATCCCTGTTTGAAGTACAGTATATCTCTTAGAAAAAAATCCAAACTTGATTTAAAAATTGTCAGAGATGGAGAATCCACAACAACCCTTGGTAAATTATTCCAGTGATTAATTAATTTCACCATTAAAAATTTACACCGTATTTCCAATCTGAATTTGTCTAGCTTCCATTCAAACATTGGATCTTCTTTTGCCTTTGTCTGTTGGATCAAAGAGTGCCCTGCTATCAGAAATAGTCTCCTGATATAGGTATTTGTAGATTGTGATCAAGTCACCACTTAACCTTCTCTTTGTTAAGATAAACAGACTGAACTTCTTAAGTGTATTATTATAAGGCACGTTTTCCAGTCCCTTAATCATTCTCGGAGCTATTCTCTGAACCCTCGTCAATTTTTCAACATCCTTCTTGAATTGCGGATGCCAGAACTGGACATAGTATTTAAGTAGCACCGAAACCAGTGCCAAATACAGAGGTACAGTAACTTCTCTCCTCTTTCTCGAGGTTCCCGTTTATGCATCCCAGGATCACATGAGCTCTTTCTGGCTACAGCATTGCTTTGGGAGCTCACGTTCAGTTGCATGAGTGGGGCTTATAAGAGGCTTGGAGAGGCTAAGCCTCCCCAAAATAAAAAAGGCTGGTCAGGCAGGAGGCAAGTGCCAGATGCAGTACGGATCACTTCCCTTTGGAGCACCAGAATCTCCCTAGAAGTGGGGGAAGGGCGGGGGCTATCAGCATTTGGACTGTGGCCTGCACTCTGCCATGGGGTCCTGCCCTACCTCTGCCCTGCCCTTGCTCCTCCTCTTCCCGCCCCCACTCTGTCACTTCCCCCCAATCCACCCACAACCTACTGCTCTCTCCTCTCTGCCCCCTCTCCCCCCTGTCGCTCACCCTTAAGGCAGGAAGAAAGTGAGGAGCCCCCGGCCCCCCGTTCCCACCCCCCTTAGCTGAGTTGCTCTGGCATAAGCACAGCAAGAGTTCCACTCACTCAGCTAAGGGCCACTTTGTACCTGTCTTAAGGGTGAACAGTGGGGGTTGGGGGGGGTGGAGAGGAGTGAGGGGTGGGCAGGGGGGCCTCAGGGGAAGAGGTGGACGGGGGGTGGGGCCTTGGGGAAAAGGCAGAGCGAGGGAGGGGCCTCAGGGGGAAGAGGCAGGGCAGGGCCTCGTGGGGGATGGGGTCACGGTTCAGGCGCCACTGGCCCCCACCACATCTAGGGAGCTTTCCACACTCGCATAGCCTCCGCAAATGAAAGACTCATGGGCCACCTACGTTCAGTTGATTATCCACCATAACTCCCAAATCTTTTTCAGAGTTACTTCATATTTATGCTTCCCAGAATAACGACCCCCCACCCCCATTTTGTAAATATGACCTACATTTTTGTTCCTAGTTGCATATATTTACATTTGGCTGCATTAAAGCACATGTTGTTTGCTTGCACCCATCTTACCAAATGATTCAAACTGCTCTGCATCAGTGCCCTGTCCTCTTCATTATTTACCATTCCCCCAATTTTTTGTGTCATTTGTGAACTTTATCAGATTTCGTTTTCTTCCAGGTAATTGATTAAAATATTAAATAACAAAGTGCCAATAACTGGTTCCTGCAGAACCGTACTAGAAACACAGCCACTTGGTAATTCCTCATCTACATTTATATATTAAAACCTCACAGCTTTTAATCCATTTAATGTGTTAATCCATTTAATGCGTTATCGTTTCTATTATTTTTGGTTTTTTAATCAAGATGTCGTGTGGTACCAAGTCAAATGCCTTATAGAAGTCTAAGTATATTACATCAACTCTATTACCTTGATCAACCACACTTCTAATCTCATAAAAAAGATATCAAATTAGTTTGACAGGATCTATCTTCCATAAGCCCATGTTGAATGGCATTAATTACATTACCCTCCCTTAATTCTTTATGAATAGAGTCCCATATTAGCCACTCCATTACCTTGCTTAGGTCAATATCAGATTGATAGGCTTATAATTACCCAGGTTATCCCATTTATTCTTTTATAAAATATTGGCACAACATTAGCTTTCTTCCAGTCTTCTGTAACTTCCCTAGTGCTCCAAGAGTTATTGAAAATCAACATTAACAGTCCAGCGAGCTGCTCTTTTAAGACACTTACCTTTGTTTTCCAAAGAATGTCCACAATCTTTGGAGCTACCATCCACATATTTCTACTGGTCACATACTACTCACTCTTTTTGATGATCTGATCTTGCCAACATTTTGCTATCGATCAGATACTACTACCAAATTTTCCTTTAAATCCTTTCATGAATTAATGATAAATAGAAAATATCAGGCTGGCTTTCTGGTTTTTATTTAAAAAGGGAATTCATAACTATCTCGGGTTGTGTGATCCATGCCAACCTGCACATTTCTTGGGAAAATAAGTTAACAAAGAGCCATCATTTGGCTGAAGAATAGCTGCATAGGAAGAAAAAAATCACCACTATTTAAATGTATAGCACTCCTTTCAGGCTTGATCCTTCAAAGTGCTGAGAATCACCTTTCAAAGTGGGGAGTGTGTCCTCAGCTCTTACTGAATTGCCCAGAGACCCCAAAATGCTTTACATACTAAATATATATGAATCACATCACCCAAAACTCAAGGTGCCTCTGTTTTACATTCCAAAGGTGCCTGCTCCCGCAGCAGAGTGTCTTCTAATGTGCTAAAGCATTGCTTTTAAAGAGACATGATTAAGGGCACAAGAGCAAACTATCCCAATGGGTTACCAATCCCACAGGAAAGATAGGAGGTGTGGTAAAAGACCACATTGGTTTAACAAAGAGATCTTCAATGACCTGGAACTAAAAATAGAGGCATACAAAAAGTGGAATCTAGGTCAAATTATGAAGGATGAATATTAAAAAAAAAATAAATAAACCACATGACCATGCAGGGACAAAGTTCAAAAGGCCAAGGCACAAAATGAGATTAAACTAATGAGGGACATAAAGGCTAAGAAAACATTTTACAAATACATTAGAAGCAAGAGAAATACCAAGGACAGCCTAGGCCCATTACTCAATGAGGAACGAAAACAATAACAGAAAATGCACTGATGGCCAAAGTTTTCACCAAAAAAACAGAATCAGTTTTTGGAGGAGTGGCATAGTGCACATCAGTGCAAATGGGGTAGGATCTGAGGCTAACATGGGAAAAGGACAAGTTAAGAATTACTTAGGCAAGTTAGATGTCTTCAAGTGGGCAGGTCCTGATGAAATATGTCTGGATTACTTAAGGAACTGGCTGAAGAGATCTCTGAGCCATTAGTCGTTATCTCTGAGAACTTGTGAAGGATAGGAGAGATCCCAGAGGACTGGAAAAGGGCAAATATAATATCTATCTATAAAAAGGGGAATAAGGACAACCCAGGTAATTATAGACCAGTCATCTTAACTTTGGTATCCAGAAAGATAATGGAGCAAATAATCAAGCAATCAATTTGTAAGCACCTAGAAGAAAATAAGGTGATAAGAAACAGTCAACATGGATTTGTCAAGAACAAATCATGTCAAACAACCTAATATCCTTCTATGACAGGTAACAAATCTTGTGGATAGGTGGCAGCAGTAGATGTGATATATCTCAACTTTAGTTAGGCTTTTAATACAGTTTACATGACTTTCTCATAAACAAACTAGAGAAATGTTGCCTAGATTAACCTGCTATAAGGTGGGTGCACAACTGAGTGGAAAAGCCTACTCAGAGAGTAGTTATGAATTGTTCACAATCAAGCTGGAAGGGCATATCGAGTGGGTTCCCACAGGGATCTCTCCTTGGTCTGGTTCTATTCAATATATTCATAAATGATTTGTATAATGGCATAGAGAATATATTTATAAAGTTTGCATATGATGCCAAGCTACGAGGGGTTGCAAGTACTTTTGAGGACAGGATTAAAATTCAAAATGATCTGGACAAACTTGAGAAATGGTCTGAAGTAAATAGGATGAAATTCAATAAGGACAAAGGCTAAGTACTCCACTTAGGAAGGAATAATCAGTTGCACATATACAGAATGGGAAATGACTGCCCTAGGAAGGAATACTTCAGAAAATTATGTGGGGGTTATGGTGGATCACAAACTAAATATAAGTGAAATACTGTTGCAAAAAAGTGAAAATCATTCTGGGATGTATTATCAGATGTGTTGTAAGCAACACACGAAAAGTAATTCTTCCCCTCTATTCAGTACTGGTATGGCTTCAGCTGGAGTATTGTGTCCAATTCTGGGTACCATAACTTGGGAAAGATGTGGCCAAACTGGAGAAAGTCCAGAGGAAAGGGCTAGAAAACATGACCTATGAGAAAATATTGAAAAAATTGGCTTTGTTTAGTCTGGAGAAGAGAAGACCGGAGGGGGGAAGAGGGAATGACATGATAACAATCTTCAAGTACATAAACGGTTGTTATAAAGAGGATGAGAAATTGTACTCCTTAACCACTGAGGACAGGACAAGAAGTAATGGGCTTAAATTACAGCAAGAGAGATTAATGTGAAACATTAGGAGAAACTTCCTAACTGTTAGGTTGGTTAAGCACTGGAGCAAATTACCTAGCGAGGCTGTAGAACAGGGATCGGCAACCTTTGGCATGCGGCCCACCAGGGTAAGCCCCTTGGCAGGCCGGGCCAGTTTGTTTACCTGCTGCATCTGCAGGTTTGGCCGATCGCAGCTCCGGCAGCCCCCATTGGCCTGGAGCTGTGAACCGCGGCCAGTGGGAGCTGCGATCAGCCGAACTTGCAGATGCGGCAGGTAAACAAACCGGAGCGGCCCACCAGGGGCTTACCCTGGTGGGCTGCGTGCCAAAGGTTGCCGATCCCTGCTGTAGAATCTGTCATTGGAGGTTTTAAAAAACAGGTTAGACGAACACCTGTCATGGGCGGTCTAAATAATACGTAGTCCTTCCTCAGTGCAGGGGACTGGACTAGATGACCCACTGACGTCCCTTCTAGTCCTATATTTCTATGATTCAGAGGGGAGTGCTCCCTACACCACCGACTGCAGTCCGGGTTCTCTCATTGTATTGACCAAATTAAACTTGCTTAACCTGTAAGAACTAGCAATGGGGTAATGGTTGCAGATGAAGCATTTGGCTTTTTATTAATCTAAAACCCATTACCCAAATACTTCATAGATAGTGCCCTTCTATGTATTTATAATACACTGTGTTACCACCCCGGAACTACTGGAGGTGTTCAGTGGCTCCCAAGCAGAAGTCATCATTTATCTGTCGAGAACAAAGACAAAGAGAAATGCAATGTTGCTGAGGAGCAAGAAATCTAGCAAGATGCTGCAAATATCTGGTTGCATAATCACACTGGAGAAACTGAAATGGGACTCTGACCCTTTGGATATGTTTTAGGTTCTTTCCAAGATATTAGCAGACAGTAGTTAGGTCCAGATTCCAGCTATGCTTCTTCAGGCATTTGAGCCAGTCTGAAAACACACCTGTGAGCTCTTTGTCTGATATATCTACATCAAAGGCCAAGAAGCTGTGTGCAGTTTCTTTCTCTTTACACCACTGCCAAGTCTGTTCCAACATATAATACCCCCAGGTGTGAACAAAACTCTCCTTGGCAGTGGTCTTAGCTGAGATAGTACACTTGATATTTCCAGTATTTCAAAATACTAGATCAGTGTTTCTCTGACTTTTCTGGCTAGACCCTTTCTTCTACCCCACCTCACCTGTGTCATGCCCCTGTGTAGTGGATGCACAACTCATCATTTGTCCAGTCAGTTTTCTTCCTCTCCTGACCTTTTTCTTTTCTCAATTCCTTTCTTGCCTCCCCCCGCCCCCAGCAACTTCTTTTTTCCCCTTCTTTACCTTATACTCTTTCCCCCATGATCATTCCTCCTAGGGTTTTTGTATCCAGATATTAAGAATCCAGGTGCTAGTGATTTGATTTTTGTCATCTTCCATCCTGTGCTGATGAAGTTTTGATTCTTCCGTACTTTGGGGGGAAAGAATCAGAATCTGCTTTTTCGGCTAGTACAGAAAATGTTGGACTACAATATGTATCGCCCATAATAATCCAATTTTCAGTTCCGTTTCAGTTTTGGAAGTAACCAAATGAACCATGGTTCCCTGAACTGATACAGGAATGCTGGAGGGAATTCCTAGAATGGCAGCCATGGCATGTACACTGTGTAAATCCAGACAATGTCTGTGTCCAACACATTCTTGTTGAATGCTGGAGTTGGCCACACTTTATTTTTACTGCTAAATTACCAAGACAAATTTTATTTTATGGCACAGTCACTCAATCTGTATATATCTCACATTTTTCTCCCTTTCAAAAACTGTTTCATCTCCAGAAATAGCCACATCAATGATTAATTTTGCTTTCAAGTTTTTTTAAATAAGCCCATGTCATGCTGGGCTTTCTCTACCTGTATAGCTGTTGAGTCATACAGAATTTATATATCATTATTCTGAAGTAGTTCGTGGTGTTATATCTCCATACTTCATCACATTCTAATTTACACGTCAACAATCCACAGTGCAGATGATTTTCACCTGCCTGATAGCGTAACTTGTCAATGAACCTGCAAAGATTGATCATCCAGTTGTAACATGTTGAATTATTTCTGATTTCCTATTGCACAGACAGCCTGCTGGCAGGACTCTTACAGACAGGGGAATGTCATGGGCAGAAATGAGTCATATTGCGAGCTGGGTTGCATATCCTTTTTTATAAAGTTCCAATCTCTCCAAACTATTATAATACTAAGAGAATAATGTTGTGTGAAGGTTTTTCTTTTCTTAATTTCCCCAATGACCAAATACATTGGGTTGGGACAGATACATACAATTATATACTGCAGTCATAACGGATATAAGCCATCCCAACAAAGTATGGTGGCCTGGAAATTCAATAAAAATGCAGTTCTCAAAATATTAACTTAATAATTAAAACTGGATTCTTCTATCCAAAACAGCACAAGTGGCTGTGGTTGATCAGCTAAAATACAAAACACATACCAATAAATCTGGGTAGAACTTCCCTCCAGCTAATTGCATGAAAAACTTTTTCACTAGGAGGGTGGTGAAACACTGGAATGCGTTACCTAGGGAGGTGGTAGAATCTCCTTCCTTAGAAGTTTTTAAGGTCAGGCTTGACAAAGCCCTGGCTGGGATGATTTAATTGGGGATTGGTCCTGCTTTGAGCAGGGGGTTGGACTAGATGACCTCCTGAGGTCCCTTACAACCCTGATATTCTATGATTCTATGAGCCAACTTTTCTTCTATTCCCAAAATATCTAATACTAAAATTTCTGATCGGAAAATGACTGCTTGGCTTTGTGTTGAGTTCTCTCTCATCAGCTTTCAGCATGAAGGAAGGGGGGGAAGAATTTAGAAAAATGAATAGAAATGAAATGTCAGTGATAGAGGAAAAAATGTTTATTATTGGGCCTGATTCCTAGGTCCACTATGGTCCCTTTGCACCACTCTGCCATCACAAAGGGATCATAAAGCTGGCTTAATTAACCTAAGCAGGACCCTCAGATGATGTAGAGCCACCAAAGCATCTCCATACCTGCCTTATTGAAGTCCCATCCTTGGTGTGGTCAGGGCATGGTTTCCCCACTATTTTCTCCTGCCCTGGTACAGGTAATAAGCATATGGAATAAGTTACTAACTAAGCAACAATGGAATGAAGGAAGGGGTATAAATGGAGTTCAAGGGATCCCTCCTTCTTCAAAGCAATGAAGTTATCGAGAGAGTGTAAGATGAGGAGAGTGGATTAAGATAACGTCAAAATCAGAAAAATAAGAAGAAATATGTTGGATTGTTTAAGGCTCTTTTCCAGTTCCTAAAACTTTCTATAATCTTAATGAGTTATTTCATATTACTGAGCTGGCCATGCTCCTTTTTTCCTTTTTAATTAAATTTTAATTTAAAGTGCTGCTAATGATGTCTCAAAAGCCGTCAAACTGAATGTTTTTTTTCAACCACTTAAAGAAGCATATCTCCAAATTGTTAATACTTGCTCATCAGAGTGAAACAAAATGTCTAGCATCTTTTTTCCCTGCTGTCTCTTTTATGAGGAACATTAGAGAAGGGAGACAGAACAATGAACTGAAGTGTGAAGATTTTAAGATTTCCTTCTTCAAAATAGTTTTTTAGGAAAGAAGATAGCTGTCTATCCATGTTCATTAGCTGGTTAGAAATTGTCCATCAAAACCTCTTTTTAATGGAAAAGGCTCTTTTGTTAAAATGGAGATTTCCTGTGGAAATCTCCATTTTCAATTACATTTTTGAAGAAAAACTGACCTTTTTTGTTTACATTTTCAGCAACCATAAACTATTTCACTTGAAAACCTAAAACCTTTTGTTTTTCAACAACCCGCAAAAATATTTTCGTCTGTGGTTTTTGTTTTTTTGGCGACAGGGGTGAGGGGGAAATTAATATTTCCTGATCAGTTTGAATGGACATTGAGGCCCTGATTCAGGAAAGCATTTAAGCACATGCTTAACTTAAATCCTATTCAAGTCAATGGGACTTGGGCGCATGCTTAACTTTGAGCATGTGCCCAAGTGCTTTTCTGAACTGGAATGAAACTAGCCATATGTCGAGGAGTTTTCCTAAATCGTGGCCTCAATCCTCCTCTGAATCTATTAACAAGGGAGAAAAGTGCTAGTGAGTTTTGTAACTGGGATAGTAGTTCTAGTGATGTAGACACTAGAAACTGAACTGAGATCACTAAACATTTTAAAATGGGCCAAACATCTAATAGACAGTAACCGCTTCAGGCATTATTGGTGTGTGGTAAATTTGTCATTAGGACTGTTCAGGAGGCAGCCATTTTGGAATTTTATTTTATTTAGCAGTTGAGTTAAGTAACAATAATTACTGGTCAGAAAATGGGAGATAATTCAGTGACATTTCTCTTGAAATACTCTTAGTTAAAATTAAAAATTCTGACAATATTTTCAAAATTTGAAAATTTTGACCGGCTCAAGTATTGTAATAGTCACCATTAGAGGAAGCTCTCATATATTTTTTTTAAAAATTCTACACTCCACTTATTACAATGACAGAGATCAGAGGCTCCATAATTTGCTACTAATCTAATTCATTCAGTCTCTCCTAAATTTATACTCTTAAGTATAATATTAAAAAGTACTCTAGAGATGCAGAGAAACAATGGAAAGGCAAATCCCAAAGCAAACAACTTTGCATGTCTTGCATTCCATATGTAGCTTGCATTCAGAGTATATGGAGAATTACTATATGCCCAATAGGCAATTATATTGTAATAATGCTGTTAAATGAAAAATCATTTATCACAGCATGCCCAGCACATGAGCTGAAGCCAGTCCTCTCTCTCACTCACCCCCTCAGCTCTGAGTCACAGTGAGATTCTGTACCCTTTTCCACAAATTGGATTGTTTTGGCTGGAACTAGAAGGACACATATGTTACCACCTGCTGCACATTCTTTAGTTCTCAACTTTTACAACAGCTTGGTTTTGATCTTTGAACAATTTGTTCAGTGGAGAAAGTAGAAGCAGGAGGATAGCATGCTCCTCATATTGCTCCTGATACTGTGAAATAAATACTATTCTGGTTTTTCCTCAGGCTGGTGAAATAGTTGCTGTTGCTAGCTGATACCTGAGTGTGGAGGTGGTAACAGAGGCTATAGGGTTACTCTTCTACCGTTCTACAGATCCCACGCAAGTTCCTGAACATGTTTGTTGAGCCAGTGTTGGAAAAAAACTCCACATGCTTTACGTTGACTCTTTGAGTCAAATTTTACATTCATCTCTAAATATGCATATGCAGAATTTTTGTCAAAACTGGAATTTGTATGCCTGTTTGTGTGTGCAGATATGGTTTTGTACATGCAAACAAAGGCATGCATTTTTCCGGTGCAAATTTAGAAAGAGCAGCTAACCATTTGGCCTCTTTCTCTTGCCAGAGAGTTCACTTCTAGTGGCAGTAGATGGAGCAGCAACAGTATGCATTCTTTTCTCCTTCTTTAATGTATTTCTTTTGCCACTCTTCACTCTCTCTGCCTTTTTATACACACACAACAGTCCAACCATGAGGTCAAACAAACAAAAAGAATCCTGGTCAAACTGAGAATATGACACTGCTCCAATGACTCCTCTGTTAAAATTCATTCAGCTTGCTGGCCTAATTTCTCACATATACAGTTGTAGTTAGAGCTGGCCAAATAGTCAAAAAAGTCTGAGCCACAAAAACCTTCATGAATAAAAAGCACTCGATTTAGTTTGCTATGGTTTGTGTGATTGTATTATTTATTGTTCGTGAAGACAACTACTAAGTATTCGCAAATATATTTTTATAATGCTGAAAGTGTCATGACTTTTAGCATCCATGATTATCTGTGCAAAAACTTATATCACAGAAAAATGCTTCCTTATTATTAGTTCTATGGTTAAATGATTCAGCCATCCAATCAGGGAGCAGGGACAATACCACATGACTTGGGTGATCAGTCACAAAACAAAAACAGTGAGAAGCTGAACAAAAAGTTCACGCACCAATCTGAACAATCACACACAATGTGAAAATGGTTAATCTAAAGTATTTAGGAAATACATATGAATAGCAAACACAGTCAAAATCAGGATGGATATGTGCATAAGTCACTAACTAAATAAGAGGCTAACACCCACGTTCAGTAAATATGTATATTCTTAATGTTACACTCATGCTTGCAGGTTCTGGGACCCAAGCACTTGATTTTGATTAGTTAATTATTCAGGCACTCATCCAGATATTCTTGAAATAGATGTTTGTAAATATTCAGTGGTATTGCTAACCTGTGTAAGCGTTAGCTAGATCAGGGCCTAGCTCTATGATGAATATTATTTTAACATAATTCAACCAGCTCAGTTTGTATTTTCTCTTATGTGTGACATGTTATACTATCCTAGTTACATTTACAACTGTCCATTCTGAATGACTGCAAACCTAACTTTAAACATTTAAGTAGTTCCATTCAATATGTACATGCTTAAATAATGTTCTGATCGATGCCTTGTCACTATTCATAATCCATATACAATGACATTTTCTTAATAGATGAGCTAAATGGGAGTTGTTTTATAACAAACACAAATAAAAAGTTTGACTCAAAATGGTATAACTCTAATAAAATATAGAAATGTAAAAGTAAATTATGATTGGCTACTATGCCACACAGTGTTATAAATCGTTTCCCTTCCTTTAATTTAATAAATGGGGTTTAATTGTAATAAATTGTGGCTGGATTTAAAGGTATACATCTGTCATTTGACCATTGATAGTTATACTGATCTTTTACTAATATAATGTCTTTCAACCAAATGGTTCCCAAAGCACTTTAGCTGACAGTACCAATGTATGAAGGAATTGCCAAAGTACAAATATCTCTGAGTGCAGAATATAACATTAGCAAGACTACATAACAGTTTAGGATGGAATACCATATCTATCGGGAAGTACAGGGGCAAGTTCATCAGCGTTTACTCACCTATTCATTGAAAAAAGTCCATAGGATTTAATATATACAGGCAGTAAGCTCTTTACATTTTGTATCTTATCTGAAAAGATGGCCACTTACAGTTCCCCTTAGCATTGGCAGTATTGTTGTAGCTATGTTGGTCGCAGGATATTAGAGAGACAAGATGGGTGAAGTAATATCTTTTATTGGACCAACTTCTGCTGGTGAAAGAGACAAGCTGTTGAGCTTACACAGAGTTTTTTTTCAGGTCTGAAGAAGCTGGTCCAATAAAAGATACTACTTCACTCACCTTGTCTCTTTAGTTCCCCTTATCACCATACTGAAGCATTGACTAAATATTTATTCAGTAGGAAAGATACCACCTACTGAACTACTAACATTTTCCTTAGCATAGGGATTTTTCTAGAGATTTTCAATCCAGATATTGAGTAGTGTGACAGTCTGTGCCCCTATGTTCACCCCTTTATACCAACTATGATAAATCTTGTACAAAGTACACCTTGAGAGGTATCATTTGAAAACTCATAATTTGCTGATAATTAGTAGCCTGGTAAAATGTGTGTGGCAACATTGTATGTACATGTATAAGATTCTACTGTGTGGTATTTCTGAAACATGCTCCAAGTCTGGGGAACAGCCACAAATGAGTTCCTCAGAGACGCAAGGCTGGCCAACACCTCAGCCAGGTGTCAACCGATTGATTGGGCCATCACCTGGTTAAGTGCAACATTGTAACCCTTAAGTTGACTCCAACACCATGGCTACCTGTTCTGTCTAACGTTTCTCCTCCACTGATATGCCAAACTAATGCAACACTCCACGAAGCTCAGCGAATCCAGGAAAACAGATGTCTTCCTATCCTCAAATGCTGCCCCCCACAAAAAAAAAAAGGCTTAAGTCCCACAAGGCTTTCTGGAACATTCACTTAGCCTCATGCAACCAGGCTATGATCAGAAAGAGGCCTGGAAAGCAGATTGGGCTAAACAAGAATTAAAAAATAAGCACCTTGTTCTGGATCCCACGCAGAAGGTTCCTTGGTTCTATGTTCCATGGTCATCTTGGTCAACTCTGAACTGAATCCGAACTAACCATGGTAGATACGGATGTCAAATGCACAAATAGAAAATCAAAGACTCCCTGGCGTGCAAATGTGGCTCTCCACAACAGACCATCAAACATATCACCTACTGCCCAATTTATAAATATGAAAGAGGAATCACTGCAATACATTCTGCTACTCCTGATGTCGCCATTTGGCTTGATCAACTTCAGGTGAAATTATAGTTGCTGCTCTATACCAGCCATACGACACAAGAAGACCTGGTTAAGTAGCCATTCTTTGACAAAGGAATAGCTGGATTTTCCCATCCACCTAGACTTTTTGTCTCCTGAAGCTTGGCTGGGGATGACTCACAAAGAAGGGAAAGAGCTATGAGAAAGGAGTGGAGATGTTCCAAGTCATCTCTCCCTTTCTCTCTACCCACAGCATCAACAACACCTGAAGAACAAAGGTAGCAGCACTGGACTGGAGGAGAGATCCTGACTGAAAGGAGTTCAGCCAGTAAGACTGATGAGACAGAGAGAGACCTTTGCTTTGAATTCACTTAGTTTTGTCAAGTTAGGTATTAGCTGTGTTTTACTTTTATTTTCTTCTAACCAATTCTGACTTTTATGCCTTAATACTTGTAATCACTAAAAATCCATCTTTCTGTGGTTAATGAACTTGTTTTATTGTTTTATCTAAACAAGTGTGTTTTGAATTGATGTGTTTGGGAAACTCCATTTGGGATAATAGGACTCGTGCATATCATTTCTTTTAATAAAAGACGGACTTAATAGGAGCTTGTATTGTCCAGGAGAGAACTAGGTAGTACAAGACAGACATTTCTTGGGGAAAGTCTGGGACAGGGAATTTGCTAGTGATGCTCTGCAGTGTAAGTCAGGAGTGGCTGGCCATAGCACTCATAACTGGGACAGATTTACATGCTAGTGGCTGGGTGTAAGCAGACCAGGAGTGGTAGCTTTCATAGCAAAGCAGGTTGGAGAACTGAGGGTGACACAGCTGTTCATCAGTCCAGACTGTACCCTGGGCAATGTCTCAACTGGAATTTCTGGCAAAATAAAAAGGTGACAATTTAAAAAAAAATCCTCTTTTAATTTCAAGTTGTTGACCTTTTAAAAAATGTCAAAAGTCAAAAACTGTTGGGTGGAGAGTATTATGAAAATGTCACCAATTTTCCCCACTATTTTTGAAAAATGTTGAATTTTGAAATTCCATCAACATTTTGAAATTCAAAAAATTTTGTTCCACTCCATTATTGACCCAAGCAAATTCTCTTTAGTAGTTGAAAACAGAGCTTATAGCTACATTACTAGTAGATATCTCTTGTGATTTTTAAAAAAATCATTATTATTTTTATTACTACTGCATATAGAAGAAAAATCAGTGAGTCTGAAAGATCGCCATACTTTGCAACCTGTGGCATGTTTGCAAGGTCTGCTTACTGCAAAGCTGCAACATGTGAAGTCATTCAGTTTGTTCCTTATGTTGGACCTCTCACTCAGAATTGTCTTACTGCTGTAGTCAGAGCAACGGAGAGAGTTTGTGCTTGTCCGTTTATTTGATAATGGGAAAAAAAAAGATGGGCTTAATTTTCCGCTGGCTTTGGTCTTTGCTAGCCTATACAAATGGAGTATAAAATGAAACCATTCTGAACTGAAAACATTTGGCACCTATTCTGCAGAGGAGGATTTGTCTATACAAAGTTTAAGTCTATAGAGAATCAGACCGGATGTTTACTAAATACACTATACACTGTTCTGTATGTTTCTGGGGAGCGGGGCGGAGGGGGGGAAGAATTGGTGTGAAAGTGAATTCAGCCAGGCGGGAAGTTTTCACTAATCTATTCGTCCCTCTACCACCTTTCCCCATTGGGATGTTTGTGTTAGGAGTGGCCTTGTTCTCCTTTGTCACTAAAAGTTGAAACTTTTTTTAAGTTAATAAAAGCCTTAACATTAAAATTATATGGGACAAAATGGCAGAATAGGCAGTAAACTACTCCAGACATGAAGAGCCTGCTTCTGGTTTGATACAGTTATGTAATTGTTGAAGCCCTTGATAGATTGGCCAGTCTTAAGGTGTTAATCACTTTAAAGTCTAGTCAGTTCCCATATGTTGGCTGTGGGTCTTAACAAGGAGACATGCTAGGTAGAGGAATGGTTTCTAGCCTTGGAACATAGGGCAAAGTAGGGACTCTTGTCTAGTGCATGTTCAAGCAGACTTAGTGTCCCCTCTGTTAGCAAACCCCCCCTTATCCCCTCTCCGTCTTTCTCTCCCCACTGCTCATTCTTGGTTGCTGTCTCATTGGGAACCATTGAGAAAGGCAGCGGGAGGTAGCATGTCTGGTAAGAACAGGTCTTGGGGGAGAGTCAGTTGCAGAGTCTAGAACAGTTCCATGCTTAGATGTTGAGCTAACTCTTGGGAAAAACAGGGTGGAGAACCTGAGGCTCCCCACCTACTGGGATTTCAGGCCTAGAGAAGGCAGTGGTCTTATTGGGAGTAGGGGAGAGCCCAGAAGTGAGGTGGGGTCATTTCAAGCAAGTGGAAAGAGGGTGAACTTGGATCCCATTCCTCATCTTAGAATCCTAAAGACCAGGATCCTTACGTTTCTGAAGGTTTAAAGTGAGTGTGAGTGTGGGAGAGCGAGCTGTAAGGAATGTAACAAGTACAAGGCAAGTTTAGTAGCTAAAAGACTAATATTGTAAAAATGGAAAATATTTGGCATAATGCTAAAATTGGACTGGCACACTGGTGTGGCAGAGTTGACTAACTTAGAGGATATACTGCCATTTTAATTAACAGGCCAGATAAATTTAAGGAAAGTGGAAGGATTAAGATAAATGTACTGAAATACTGGTCTTCTGTTCTTTTCTATACATGGAGGATGAACATGTGTGCTGTATTTTGGATTAGAAGTTTGAAAAAAATAAACATCTATAAAACTATTCTAGCAGCTGTTTGCAGCATATGTAAGGAAATATATCATCCTATCACCCATTCTTTAAATTATAAAGTACAAATATTTCCAGTAGTTAACTCAGTTAGAGAATACCGATAGTAGATTGAAGGTTTAGTAATTAATCTCTTGGATTAAGTTATTTCCAAATCACTACATTTATTAGACTGACTCAAAGACTAGATGGTGAATGAGTGTTCTCTATACTCAGTCTGTGTGATATTTTCAAAAGCACTCAGTGATATTTTCAAAAGCACTCAGTATTGGCCTAACTCTGCTCCCAATGAAGTCTATGGGAATTTTCCATTGACTTCAATAAAAGCAGATTTAGGCCAGTTCTGAGCACTTTTGAAAATCCTACCCTTTATTATACACCATCTATCACATCTCTTTATCTTTCTATACTGATGGTGGTCAGTGTGAGAAGCACTGATATCACAGCTACAGTGCAGGTGCAAATATCCATTGTGGTGCTGGTACAGGCAATACTCTTCTTTTGTTTTAAACTATTTTGATGTTCCCCTCTGGTGTTGTCTGGACCAGTGATCTGCTAGGTCACTCCAATCCTTGACTCTGGGAGCCAGCCTTACCCTGCTCTGCTGCGAGAACCCCCACTCCTGGACTGTTCACACACAGCCTCTGGTGTGTAAGCTGCTCCCAGCTACTTGCAAGCGAATGACACTAGCCAATGCCTCCGGACCCAGAAACAACCCTAGGAACCTCCGTCTTGCAGTGTCCAGTTATGCCTGCTGGACGCTGCAAGGTTATATAAGTTCATCAATTTAACAAAGAAATTGATATGTACCAGGCTTGTTCTCCCAAGGGGAGTCTCTGACACACTGCAAACCAAATGCACTGCTTCAGGTAGAATAAACAAACAGATTTATTAACTATAAAGGTAGATATAAGTGATTATAAATCAAAGCATAACAGGTCACATTTGGTCAAATAAAATAAAAGAAAAACACATTCTAAGCTTATCTTAACACTTCCAATGTCCTTACAAACTTAGATGGTTCTCACCACAGGCTGGCTCTTCAGCCAGGCTCTCCCATTTGATCAGTGGTTCAGTTGCTTGGTGGTGGTGGTGTCTGTAGATGTAGGCGGAAGAGAGAGAGCATGGCAAAATGTCTCTCTTTTATCATGACCTTTCTTTCCTCCTGGCTTTGCTGCCCTCCCCCGCCCCCTCCAGAGTCAGGTGACCATTACCTCATTGCAGTCCCAAACTGACCAAATGAAGGGGGTGACTCCCTCCAGGGTCTAACAGATTCTTTTGTTGCTGCCTGAGCCAGTGTCCATTGTTCCTGTGAGGCTGGGCTGGGTTTGTCCCATCCATGCCCTGACGAGGTGTGAACTGCCTCTCTGTTCTTGGAGAGTTTTTCAATGGGCTTGCTTTAAGCCATGAGGATACATTTTCAGCCTCATAACTATATACATGAAATTATAATCTATAACCTTACTATATAACATTACTGTAACAGGTTTCAGAGTAACAGCCTGTTAGTCTGTATTTGAAAAAAGAAAAGGAGTACTTTTGGCACCTTAGAGACTAACCAATTTACTTGAGCATAAGCTTTCGTGAGCTACAGCTCACTTCATCGGATGCATACTGTGGAAAATACAGAAGACGTTTTTATACACACAAACCATGAAAAATGGGTGATTATCACTACAAAAGGTTTTCTCTCCCATCACCCCACTCTCCTGCTGGTAATAGCTTATGTAAAGTGATCACTCTCCTTACAATGTGTATGATAATCAAGGTGGGCCATTTCCAGCACAAATCCAGGGTTTAACAAGAATGTCTGAGGGGTGGGGGGATAGGAAAAAACAAGGGGAAATAGGTTACCTTGCATAATGACTTAGCCACTCCCAGTCTCTATTCAAGCCTAAGTTAATTGTATCCAATTTGCAAATTAATTCCAATTCAGCAGTCTCTCACTGGAGTCTGGATTTGAAGTTTTTCTATTGTAATATCGCAACTTTCATGTCTGTAATCGCGTGACCAGAGAGATTGAAGTGTTCTCCGACTGGTTTATGAATGTTATAATTCTTGACATCTGATTTGTGTCCATTTATTCTTTTACATAGAGACTGTCCAGTTTGACGAATGGACATGGCAGAGGGGCATTGCTGGCACATGATGGCATATATCACATTGGTAGATGTGCAGGTGAACGAGCCTCTGATAGTGTGGCTGATGTTATTAGGCCCTGTGATGGTGTCCCCTGAATAGATATGTGGGCACAGTTGGCAACGGGCTTTGTTGCAAGGATAGGTTCCTGGGTCAGTGGTTCTGTTGTGTGGTATGTGGTTGCTGGTGAGTATTCGCTTCAGGTTGGGAGGCTGTCTGTAGGCAAGGACTGGCCTATCTCCCAAGATTTGTGAGAGTGTTGGGTCATCCTTCAGGATAGGTTGTAGATCCTTGATAATGTGTTGGAGGGGTTTTAGTTGGGGGCTGAAGGTGACGGCTAGTGGCATTCTGTTATTTTCTTTGTTAGGCCTGTCCTGTAGTAGGAGACTTCTGGGAACTCTTCTGGCTCTATCAATCTGTTTCTTCACTTCTGCAGGTGGGTATTGTAGTTGTAAGAATGCTTGATAGAGATCTTGTAGGTGTTTGTCTCTGTCTGAGGGGTTGGAGCAAATGCAGTTGTATTGCAGAGCTTGGCTGTAGACAATGGATCGTGTGGTGTGGTCAGGGTGAAAGCTGGAGGTCAGTAGGTTTCCGGTATAGGGTGGTGTTTATGTGACCATCGTTTATTAGCACTATCGTGTCCAGGAAGTGGATCTCTTGTGTGGACTGGTCCAGGCTGAGGTTGATGGTGGGATGGAAATTGTTGAAATCATGGTGGAATTCCTCAAGGGCTTCTTTTCCATGGGTCCAGATGATGAAGATGTCATCAATATAGCGCAAGTAGTGTAGGGGCGTTAGGGGACGAGAGCTGAGGAAGCGTTGTTCTAAGTCAGCCATAAAAATTTTGGCATACTGTGGGGCCATGCGGGTACCCATAGCAGTGCCACTGATTTGAAGGTATACATTGTCCCCAAATGTAAAATAGTTATGGGTAAGGACAAAGTCACAAAGTTCACCCACCAGGTTAGCCGTGACATTATCGGGGATAGTGTTCTTGACGGCTTGTAGTCCATGTTTGTGTGGAATGTTGGTGTAGAGGGCTTCTACATCCATAGTGGCCAGGATGGTGTTATCAGGAAGATCACCGATGGATTGTAGTTTCCTCAGGAAGTCAGTGGTGTCTCGAAGGTAGCTGGGAGTGCTGGTAGCGTAGGTCCTGAAGAGGGAGTCTACATAGCCAGACAGTCCTGCTGTCAGTGTGCCAATGCCTGAGATGATGGGGCTTCCAGGATTTCCAGGTTTATGGATCTTGGGTAGTAAATAGAATATCCCAGGTCGGGGTTCCAGGGGTGTGTCTGTGTGGATTTGATCTTGTGCTTTTTCAGGGAGTTTCTTGAACAAATGCTGTAGTTTCTTTTGGTAACTCTCAGTGGGATCAGAGGGTAATGGCTTGTAGAAAGTGGTGTTGGAGAGCTGCCGAGCAGCCTCTTGTTCATATTCCGACCTATTCATGTGACAACAGCACCTCATTTGTCATTATGATGTCAGAGTTGTTTCTGAGCTGTGGGTGGCATTGTGTTCTGCACGGCTGAGGTTGTGGGGCAAGTGATGCTGCTTTTCCACAATTTCAGCCCGTGCACGTCGGCGGAAGCACTCTATGTAGAAGTCCAGTCTGCTGTCTCGACCTTCAGGAGGAGTCCACCTAGAATCCTTCTTTTTGTAGTGTTGGTAGGGAGGTCTCTGTGGATTAGTATGTTGTTCAGAGGTGTATTGGAAATATTCCTTGAGTCAGAGACGTCGAAAATAGGACTCTAGGTCACCACAGAACTGTATCATGTTCATGGGGGTGGAGGGGCAGAAGGATTTGTGCTGGAAATGGCCCACCTTGATTATCATACACATTGTAAGGAGAGTGATCACTTTACATAAGCTATTACCAGCAGGACAGTGGGATGGGGGGAGAGAAAACCTTTTGTAGTGATAATCACCCATGTTTTCATGGTTTGTGTGTATAAAAACGTCTTCTGTATTTTCCACAGTATGCATCTGATGAAGTGAGCTGTAGCTCACGAAAGCTTATGCTCAAATAAATTGGTTAGTCTCTAAGGTGCCACAAGTACTCCTTTTCTTATTACTGTAACAATTACTATAACATCACTATAACAACCTCGCTCAGTGCATTATGAGCCTTCCGAAGACACCCAACATGACAAATTTTGCATTGGATACCACACAATCATTTTCTAAAGATGAACATGGAGGTGTAGGGTGTTCCCCCGAAATACAGAGCATCACAACCATGATATGAATGTGTGATGGTGTGTCTATCCCGCATAGGTGAACATAGGATTAATGGGAGTCAGAGCTCAATTAGCCCACCTGTGATTGCCCCTGGAGGGTGGGACAGGCCTAGTTAATGAGGAAACCTAGCTGGAGAAGCGTTGATTTTTATTATAACCAGAGGAAGTCTGAAGCAGATGGGGGCTGCAGGGAGAGAGGGCAAAACTTTACAACCACTCTCCTGATAGCAGGGAGTGAAAAAAAACTATAAGGAACAGGAAGACTCTTGCTAGGTGATGAGAGAACCCAGGAAAAACTTGATAGGAAGAAGTCCAGGGAGGTGGTAGCAAGAAGGAAGGGGAGAGAACCTTGTCTGCCTGTCCTAGAATCCCTAGACTTTCGCAACCCTGTGTAGATAGCAGGCCTAAGTTCCCCTACCAGCCAATGGTAAGGTGGCATGAAGCCTCTAAGAAGGCGAGATGGGCTACTGGAAGCCCTGAGAAAAGTCTGTATGAATCATTTGGCCCAGAACTGAGGAAAGCAGACCAGACGGAGGGTTTTTTGGATTTTTTTCAGGACTTCCTGTTATCCTGAAAGGTGGGGGCTGGCCAGCAGGCCTAGTCATGAGAAGAGGTGGACTACCATGGGACAGGAGCAACTATTGGCAGGGGCCACTAAAGCGGAGAGAGCCTTCTATGCCACATCCAGCTGGGAGGAAGGTCTTTAGCAGTGAGTCCACTCTTTTACAAAGCGTTAACACAGCCTTATCATACAAAGTTTGCTATGTTACCAGTGTTTAGTGCAGTAGAATTTTATATCTATGTGTGAAATTTAATCCCCAGGGCAACCCGTTCTTTAAAGTTGTTGTATGTAAGGACTGACCTCCACACCCACCTCTATATGTAAAATTCTGCTGTACTGATCCCTGCCACCACAGGGCTATTTGTGTTACTTTCTCTCCTAGTAGACCTAATGTATAAAAGCAAGAAGATCCCAAAATAGTTGTACTGGTGCTGGTTCAGGGTTGATGTGCCTGTAAAGGCAAAGGCTGACTGACCACAGCAGATGCATTGTCACATGAGCAATAGTAATTCCTGTGCCCATCATAGCCACCTTTGTTCTAGACACTTCCCTATTGCTATCCATTTTGTTCTTGAAGTTTGCCCAGGTTTTTTTGTTTGTTTGCTTCTTTCTTTCTTTTAAAACTTCCACCAGATCTTCAAGTTTACAAACAAACAAACTCACTCACTCCCTCACAATATCGGACTGAATTTAAAAGCCTGTCCTGGATTCATTCTGAGAAATATTCTATGAATTTACCATGATAATGATAAAACCAAAACAGCACCATTAGATTTACAATAAAAGCATCTCTTCGTAGTGAACTATGAAAAGTCTTTTTCCCTGTTCAGATCCCACTAAAGTATAATTTAGTATACCCTGTTAGGAAGTCATTGCATAATATAGATTCTGTTGGAAATTCCACTGTTCACTGAGCTATAAGTTTTAAGAAGCTGTGACATTTGTTGTCATGCTGACTTCTTGAAGCAGTATTAGCTGGGCTGCGTTCTACCAAGGCTAAAACACGGCCAGCTAATATAATTTCAGGCTTGCTAGCCTGCCTCGTGATGGGGCATTTTAATTGTATTTAACTAGATTGAGTCAACACAATTGTGAAAACACACCCTTTTTGCTCATCAAGACAGAGCCTTGGTGTGACAGCCACATGGAGTATATGTGAATTTCATAAAGGGTGAAATTATACTCATAAAGGTTAATAGGGAAAAACAGCTTACAAAGCAATTGACAATCAACAATGCATACAAAAAATAGGAAACTCAAAATATTCTCAGCTAGTTGTTACCTCACCTTCTCTATTTAAAAAGAAACAAAACTTCTTCGAAATACTATCATATTCTGGATCCATCGATCAGAAACCTATTATGAGCTGTAGTTTTGTGGATCTTTACTAGAGATTAGAGAAAACCTGTTTATGATGATGGAGTCTCATCCTGATGTAGACATATAAGGATTCAGCAAAGTGTTGGTAAACTTCTATGTGAGGTCAAACCAAGGCAAGGCCAGCAAACATGGTTACGTGTCGATCAAACAGAATTGTCCAGGACCATTGGCAGCTGTTGTCTCCTTGCTTTGTTCTGTTAGCATTTTTCATATAAGATGTTAGTGCACCTTGCTTCAAAGCACTTAATGGCAATATGACAAATATGCCATCACCTTGCTCTCCCATGGGCTGTTGCTTCCCAGGTGCTGGGGTTAACCTGACATGCTTTCAAATTTGACTTTATATAATTTGTACTGACCATAAACATGGGTGATTTGCTTTAGCTGACTGTAAAATATGGGCCTTGGTAATTCCTGAGTCAGCCATACAAACAAGGTGCCCCGACCAATGCGACTGAATTTTTATGAGCATGCTTTGTATGCCAGGCATCCGGCAACAATTAGGGATTTCAATATTGGGAATCGTGTTCCATCATTTGACCCTGCAAAGAGACGAAAGACAGCACATTAGAACGGATCAAGTTTCCTAATGTGGCAGCCATATGTTGCCCTTGTCTAACAACCATACAGAAGCATTGTTAAGTGTGGCTGTCCAATAGACATTTAGCTTTGTGCTTATTTTTGACACCCTATAGTCCCACAGGAGTGACAGCATTCCAAATGCAGAATTGGCCTTGGCTATGCAATGGGTGATCTCATCATCAATTGTTGCGTTCTGCGGCAGCGCACTCCCTAGATAGCAAAATTTCTCCATGGACTTCAGAGGACTGCTGTTGATATTAATAACTGGATAGACATGCACATCCACTGGTGTGGGTTGATAGCAGTATAGGTTTATAACAGGAAGGGAAGCATGGCAATATTAGAAGAATATTCCCAGAAAGGAAGAAACAAAATGTAGCTAAAAATTAATTGTACTAATGCATCTTGTATACTTATATACTATGATATTTGTGTATCTTTATTACTTATTTGATAAACACAGAAAATACAATTTCATAAATAAATGAGTCAAGTTTCCAAACTTGCTTTTTAACATCATATAAACCTAATGGCTCTTTAATAATCTTTAATAAAAATACTGAACTTTAAGCCAATGCTTAATAGTACCTAAGTACCTGGTAATTATAAATATACAATGACTTCAAGTAAAGTTTGTACAAAGAAGCACAGAACAGCCTCCAGTATTCACATGCCTTTCCAAAATGGATGTATCAAATAACTGCACATGAAGGTCAATCTTTTGCAAATATGAGTTGCATGGATTTTAGCAGTGCCATTGTTACTAGTGTGACAAAGTTCCTGCTCTACCTTGGTGGGTCTTGCGCTTATTGGCGGATTTGCTCGCCTTGGAGCTTCACGGCAGCCCTCAGCTTGGCCGTTTTTCTGAACCCACAGTCCAGGTCGACACCTCCTGTGTCTGCCCAGGAATTGGGAGGATTTGGGGGGAACCCAGGCCATCCCTCTACTCCGGGTTCCAGCCCAGGGCCCTGTGGATTGCAGCTGTCTAGAGTGCCTCCTGGAACAGCTGTGCGACAGCTACAACTCCCTGGGCTACTTCCCCATGGCCTCCTCCCAACACCTTCTTTATCCTCACCATAGGACCTTCCTTCTGGTGTCTGATAATGCTTGTACTCCTCAGTCCTCCAACAGTCCGCGCTCTCACTCTCAGCTCCTAGTGCCTCTTGCTCCCAGCTCCTCACACGCACACCACAAGTGAGCTCCTTTTTAAAACCCAGGTGCCCTGATTAGCCTGCCTTAATTGATTCTAGGAGCTTCTTGATTGGCTGCAGGTGTTCTAATCAGCCTGTCTTAATTGTCTCCAGAAGGTTCCTGATTGTTCTGGAACCTTCCCCTGTTACCTTACTCAGGGAAAAGGGACCTACTTAGCCTGGGGCTAATATATCTGCCTTCTGTTACTCTCCCGTAGCCATCTGGCCCAACCCTGTCACACTAGGTTTAGTGGCAGCAGTGTGACAAAGGGTATATCTATACAGCAAAGAAAAACCCACATCTGGCCTGTGCCAGCTGACTCAGGCTTAGATTGTGGGGCTGTTTCATTGCTGTGTGGGACTTCTGGGCTCAGCCTAACTTGGCTTTTCCATTTTAGTTTTACTGTCCATTGTAATGAACTGTGAGGAAATCTAGGCAAGCTGGCTGTATCTTTGTGTGATGCTGTATTTGGCTGCTCTAATCATCCTCAGTATTTTGCTTTAGGACAAGACCCACCCCTCAAAATTAGCAAAGAATATCAATTTTTAAAAATGGAGACTGTTCTGGGAAACTTAAATTACAAATCCCAAGCGCTCTGAAATGAAGAATAAGGAAATTACTTTCTCCCTTTGGACATGACCTTTCACTTTGAATGGATTCCACAGAATACAAAGAAGAATCATCTTTTATTTAAACAGGAAGCAACTGGAGGCAGTTTGGGACTCCTGGGAATATTTAAACACACACTGAGAAAGAAATTGAAAGCACGAGGATTTCAAGGACAGAACATCGGTGATCTTTGCCTTTAATGTGATACCTACCCCTTCTGACACAGTGAGCAAAAAATAGCATTTATCCTTTCATCAACACATAGCAATAGTAATGAAGCTGTCTGTGTAAAAGGCTGAAAATAGAGACAGTGCAACTCTTCTGGCTTTCTGAAAGGACTGAACACTGCTGGTGGATTCCATTAAAAGTTGCATTAGGGTAATTTAATTCGTTTAGACCAGTTCCATTCACAACTCCTCCTTTCTTCCACCCTACAGTTTGTTGAATCAATAGCCATTAGAGTGAATCAGACTCAACTCTGGGTATATGCATTTGCAAAACTGACTCAGTGCAGTCAGTGTAGATGTCTACTTAAGGAAAAATAGAGAGTCAGGTTTGGATTCTAAGCAGAGCTGGGCAAGATGTTCATAGCAAAACCAGAACCTGAAAGTAAAACCTTCAGGGTATATGCTGCACACCAGAAGAGATGTATATACATCCAGAAGAGACCAATCCTGTGAACCAAAGACTTGATGCTGCTCCTGTTGAAGACAATGGGAGTTTTGCACTAGCTTCAATGAGAGTAGGAGCAGGCCTCCAAAATGCTTTGTTTCACAGAAATCTAATTCTATTAATTAGATCGGGTGTTCCAGGTTATAGGAAATGGAGGGCAGCTTTTAATTTCTTTCTGCTCACTGTTTTTTTCCATCCATGCTACTTTGGGGCCCTGTGTTACATTCATAGCTTAATTTCTCCAACTGCTGCTTCTATATTAATTGCTAAGGAACCCTTCACTCCAGCCCACCCTGCTTACTACCTCTGTAGGCACAGTGGGACAGCCAGGTCTGAGTGCCAGTGATTCCCTGACCCCATTCAGTTGAGCAAGGAATGTGTGGGAGAGGATGGAGCCTTGGCTGAGCCCGAAACTGACACAGACGTGTGCAAAGAGTAATCTGCAAGTGGTCAGGGTCATTACTTGCCCTGGGAAGCAGGGAAGGAATAGTGACTCTAGGAGGTACAGGTATGTTCTATCCCTTACACAGTGCTCCGCCTAACGGCACAACTAACCTAAGAAATTAATTAGCTAAATTACACTGCCTAAATCTACACCTGGGTAAATTTAAATGTTGGGCATTTTATTCCCCAGTTTTCATGGCCAGGAAACAAGCTTTTGTACTAGAACTGAGCAAAAATCTTAGACAGCATGAATACATTTGAATATGCTTACTAGCATGTATACACTTGAGAAGGAACTCTTTAGACTGGATACCCACATAGACAGTCGCTAAAAATGAACTTCAAATTTTATATTTAATAGAGATGGTTGAGATTTTTCAAATTTAAAAAAAAAAATGAGGAAACTGAAACTTTCACAAATTTCTCTTGTTTTTTGACCAGCTGTAATATTTAATTGTAATTTTTAAAAGAAGTTATTCAGGCAGGAAACAGAAAGAATACCACGTGACTTATGCATAGTAATTAACCGATATGGCATTATTTTGAAGTTGGAATATTAAATATTGAAGGTATGTTCTTCATGAGATAGTCATAGAGGAAAAATGTTGCACAGAAATTTAAAAATCTCCTGAAGTAATCATAGAATCATAGAATATCAGGGTTGGAAGGGACATCAGGAGGTCATCTAGTACAACCCCCTGCTCAAAGCAATTTTTATGAATTTTAGGAATTTTTATGTAATGAATCTGAGAATTTTGCAATCTGTTCATAAACTTTTCAGGGACAGAAAATACAATGAATGTTATGAGCAGGGATCCTAGAAGTCTGTTTGCCATGGAAAAATGCGGCATTTGCATTTTTACAGAGAATCTTTAGTTTTTACATTTTGTGAAAAAATAAAAACACATATTAACTATTAACTACATTTTACTGAAAGTACCAGTGTCACTTATTCAATGCACACAACCTCCCCTACTTGTGGTTGATTTGAGAATGCGCTTTAAGTTTACATAACTAACCATACTCTAATAAACTGCTTCTGGCGTATAGGGCTTCATGTTTTAATGTATCTCAAATTTCACTTCACCCTCCAGACATGAGTAATTAAAGTTCTTAAAAAATGCTGAACACTTTAAAAATCACCCCTAAAGACCTAGTCACTGAATTTGGCAAGGACAAATTTCATGTTGATGGTAATGTGCTATTCAGTACTGTATGCAGCAAGGCTGTAGATTACATTATAAGGCAGACAATTGTAGAACACATGGAAAGCACTAAACAAACTGAATGAAAAGAAATGAAAACAAGAGGCTGAAACAGCAGGACCATTGACAACAATAAAGAAACAATGCACTGTGACTGGATCATTCAAGCATTTTACAACTGTAAATATATCAATAAAACATTGTGTTCAACTGATATATTTTTATATTGTAGCTAGGGAAACTAAATTTCAGCATTCATTTTATGTTTTTTATTGGAGAATTTTGTTTTTTTTATCATGGAAAACTAGGATTACTGGTTAGGAATTTTAACTTGCTGAATAGTGTGTTAATGAGATAATCGATTAATGAGTCTAATGATAGTTTTGCTTGCATTATTTTAGGGACGGATTATGAACATATATGATTTCACAAAATGTTATAAATAAAATATTCACAAATACTTTTTCTGCTCTTTGCTTAGTGCTAGTTATAAATGATTAATCTACCTCTAATGTTTACATTTTGGTTTTAAATCTTCATGATGGAGGGTAGGATTCAGCATTTTGTGATAAGTAGCATTTTTTTCCTTCTAAAAGCTCCTCAAACAACAGCAAACGCTGGGTGTGATGCAGAATGCATGGATAGAAAGTATGAAAGCTTGAGTTTAATATGGCTCAAGGCCGGAGAAATAGCCAATAAAATGGAAATAAAAATTGATGGGAGACAATGCTATTTTAAATGAGGTTACCAATGACAATGAGAAATGACATGGAGAAAACTCATATTAGGAAATGCCAGGTTACTAAGTATTCCTGGAAACACTATGACAATTTGTTTTTGCCTGCAATGTTGTCTTATGTGTGTGAAGAGAGAGACCTGCCTTGAAGCATGAGGTGTCATGTGCCTTGAAGCATCAGTCAGCTAACACCCTGTATTTGTGGGAAATGCAACAGAATGTGACCTAACATGTTTTAGACTTAGCACAGAAATTAGAGTTTATGTTTATGTTTCAGGAATTGTGGGTCCAATTACCCCTGCTGCAAGACGGAGGGCTGAATGAGAGGCTACTTCCCTGATCATTTGCCCCGCCCCCTTCACATGCTAGGACCAGCTCACAGATATGCAGATTCCCTCTAGAGTCACAAGAGGCCCTAGCTCTCTGCTTCAACATGGGCCTACTGTCTTGATGCATTCTCTGGGACTCTGGCAGGCCCCAGCCCTCTCCTCCCCAGGTATAGCATGGCTCCAATGGATCACATTAACAGGACTTCCAGTGGCTACCCCAAGGGCTCTCTCCCTTTAAGAATCTCCCCAGTGCTGAAGTGAGGCTGTAGAAAGCTAATAACGCATGGTACTACTTTGAACTCTGCATGACCAGTGTGGGAGGATGATGTGTTTTTTGCCCTTACCCTGGCCGGCTATTTTTGAAAATATAGGTGAATGCCTTTCTTAGTTGACTTATTCAGTTCATATCCCAAAAACGCATCAGTGTCCCAAAAGCACGGAATTCAGAAGCAACAAATGGGAGTGTGTAAGGAACCATACCATATAGATTCTCCTTTTTGTATACATTGGATACATCAAGGTTTTGATTTGGCAAGAACGAGTGGCCTCACTGGCTTCTTGAATGCTTGAAGTTAAATTGAAGTAATAGAACTTAATGCTTATGTGCTTAAAGTTAAGCATGTAGATAATTCTCCATAGAATTGGGGACCAAGATAGATGAAGAAAGGTTCAAAAGGATAGGGCCATGCAAAAAATATTGTGCAACTGGTCAAAAATGTTTTTCATGATTTTGTGATTGTTTTATTCTATTTTCTTATGAATTTTCCCAAGCAAGTTGTTTCGCCTGCAAATGAGAGAAGAATTTGGTGGGCTTCCAGGTGGAATTTTGCCTGTTTTTGCCATGTATATGTGTGTGCAGGGGAAGAATACTTTAACAGAATTTGGCAAAATATTGCACTTGTCCAAATTTGCAGGTTCTGATGACAATAAACATGCAAATTTGTTTTCACATGAAAACACTTGCAAATGCTGGCAACTGATTGTTTCACACAGTTCCAGGTTTCCAAGCTTACATCAGGCCTGATTCTTTACTCCTTGCACTACTTTTACACTGACATATATCCAGTGATTTCATTGGAGTTACTTCCTGTTTACACCTTTGTACTGTAAGTGAGAGAAGAATTGGGCTCATCTTATATAAAGTTCTTCTATTTGATAACAATAAGTGCCATACATTCAAATCAAAATACTAATATGAATTGTATTGTAAATACAATCAAATTAAAAACTAGTTATTGGGCCAAGTTCATCCTATTGCAACTCTACTGACTCGAATGGAGTTATACCAATGTGAGTTTGACCTACTCAGATCTGATTCTCTTCTCAGCTTCAGTAATACAAAACAGAAGTAATTCCAGACATTAACAGTTACTGTTGTAAAACTGGTGTAAGTGACAAGAGACTCAGATGTACTGTGCCAGAACCTCAGCTGGTGTAAATCATTGAAGTCAATTGATTTTTGATTTCTACTGTCTGAAGATCTAACCTACTATGTTTAACTTTTATACTGCACTGAAATCTGTTAGTGTTTCAATTCCTCTCCAGTAAAGAACGGGTTGTACTATCTGCAAGCAGAACAAGCACAGGGGCCCTCTTTCTAGGTCTTCTCCCACTCATACATAAGCTGCTGCTACTGTTCCAATCATCTGTCCTTTCAACTAAATGACAAACCACTCTATTCTGCAATCAGCAGGCAGCCTACACATGTGCTGGCTTATTTGCTTTACATAGACCCAACATGCCACCTCCACAATTACAGAAGCCTGTTTCAGTGCTTAAAAAGTGTGAAAGAACTGCAGTGCACATGGCTGAAGTTCCAAAGCATCAATATTTTCATGATTGGTGTTGATTCACTATTAAGCGGAGATTTTATTTCTCTTTCCTATGGTATACATTTGACTCGAGGAAAACCTTAGGAAAAGGTTAATACACTACAGAAATCATAAAAGTTGTGCTTCCCCCTTCCATCGTAGATGCTTTTGATAATTCCACTAGGCACCTACCTGCCTTTTGGGGCTTCTAAAAAACTGCCCCACCTGCCTAACACTTGTATATATAGGTATACATAATGTCTACACAATGAAATTAGGTCAAATTTATAGAAGTCGGGTTTGTAGAAAGCATTTTTATACAGTCAATTGTGCGTGTCCCCACACAAATGCTCTAAGTGCATGTAGCCGGTGGAGTGTGTCCACAGTACTGAAGCAACCGTCGACTTCCGGAGCATTGCACTGTGGGTAGCTATCCCACAGTTCCCGCCACCCATTTGAATTCTGGGTAGAAATCCCAGTGCCTGATGGAGCTAAAACATTGTCGTGAGTGGTTCTGGGTACATATCGTTAGGCCCCCCTTCCCTGCCTCCTTCTGTGAAAACAAGGGCAGACAATCATTTTGCACCTTTTTTCTTGAGTTACCTGTGCAGACGCCATACCACGGCAATCATGGAGCCCGCTCAGTAACCATCACCGTATGTCTCCTGGGTGCTGGCAGACACGGTACTGCATTGCTACACAGCAGCAGTTTATTGCCTTTTGGCAGCCGACAGTGCAGTATGACTGGTAGCCGTCATCGACGTAGTCCTGGGTGCTCTTTTAACCGACCTTGATGAGATTGGAGTGCCTGGGCAAACATGGGAGTGACTCAGCCAGGTCATTTCCCTTTCAAGTTTCGTCTCATGGCGATTGAGTCCTACCAGCAGTGCACTGTCTTTTAATCAGCAGCCAGCAGAAGACGATGGCCAGTAGTCATACTGCACCGTCTTCTGCCGAGCACCCAGGAGATGACAATGGCTAGCGGTCATACTGCACAGTCTGCTGCCAGCAAGATGTATAAAGATAGATGAAGTGGCTCAAAACTTTAAAAGTTTAAAACTTTAAAACTTATTGAATGCCAGCCTTCTGTTGCTTGGGCAATCCTCTGGGGTGGAGTGGCTGGGTGGCCGGAGGCCCCCCCCACCTCGTTCTTGGGTGTCTGGGTGAGGAGGCTATGGAACTTGGGGAGGAGGGTGGTTGGTTACACAGGGGCTGTAGCGGAGGTCTGTGCTCCTGCTGCCTTTCCTGCAGCTCAACCATACACTGGAGCATATTAGTTTGACTCTCCAGCAGCCTCAGCATTGAGTCCTGCCTCCTCTCATGATGCTGCTGCCACCTTTCAGCTTCAGCCCTTTCCTCAGCCCGCCACTTACTCTCTTCGGCCCGCCACCTCTCCTCCCGTTCATTTTGTGCTTTCCTGCACTCTGACATTGTCTGCCTCCCCGCATTCGTCTGTGCTCTGTCAGTGTGGGAGGACAGCATGAGCTCAAAGAACATTTAATCACTAGTGCATTTTTTTTGCCTTCTGATCTTCACTAGCCTCTGGGAGGGAGAAGATCCTGTGATCCTTGAAACACATGCAGCTGGTAGAGAAAAAAAAGGGACAGTGGTATTTAAAAAGACACATTTTATAGAACAATGGGTACACTCTCTCACGGTAAACCTTGCTGTTAACATTACATACATAGCACATTTTGCCTCTCCGCAGCGTGTGGCTAGCCCATCCACCCTCCACCCTCCCCGTGGCTAACAGCGGGGAACATTTCTGTTCAGCCACAGGCAAACAGCCCAGCAGGAATGGGCACCTCTGAATGTCCCCTGAAGAAAAGCACCCTATTTCAACCAGGTGACCATGAATGGTATCACTCTCCTGAGGATAACACAGAGAGATAAAGAACGGATGTTGTTTGAATGCCAGCAAACATACACTGCAATGCTTTGTTCTACAATGATTCCCGAGTATGTGCTACTGGCCTGGAGTGGTAAAGTGTCCTACCATAGTGGATGGAATAAGGCTGCCCTCCCCAGAAACCTTTTGCAAAGGCTTTTGGAGTCCATCCAGGAGAGCCGCGAATGCCAGGGCAAATTAATCAATCATTAAACATGCTTGCTTTTAAACTATGTGTAGTATTTTAAAAGGTACACTCACCAGAGGTCCCTTCTCCGCCTGGCGGGTCCGGGAGGCAGCCTTGGGTGAGTTCAGGGGGTACTGGCTCCAGGTCCAGGGTGAGAAACAGTTCCTGGCTGTCGGGAAAACCGGTTTCTCCACTTGCTTGCTGTGAATTATCTACAACCTCATCATCATCATCTTCCTCGTCCCCAAAACCTGCTTCCGTGTTGCCTCCATCTCCACTGAAGGAGTCAAACAACATGGCTGGGGTAGTGGTGGCTGAACCCCCTAAAATGGCATACAGCTCATCATAGAAGCAGCATGTTTGGGGCTCTGACCCGGAGCGGCCATTCGCCTCGCTGGTTTTCTGGTAGGCTTGCCTCAGCTCCTTAAGTTTCACGCAGCACTGCTTCAGGTCCTTCTTATGGCCTCTGTCCTTCATGCCCTGGGAGATTTTGACAAATGTTTGGGCATTTCGAAAACTGGAATGTAGTTCTGATAGCACGGATTCCTCTCCCCGTACAGCGATCAGATCCCGTACCTCCCATTCTGTCCATGCTGGAGCTCTTTTGCCATTCTGGGACTCCATCATGGTCACCTCTGCTGATGAGCTCTGCATGGTCACCTGCAATTTGCCACGCTGGCCAAACAGGAAATGAAATTCAAAAGTTTGCGGGCCTTTTCCTGTCTACCTGGCCAGTGCATCTGAATTGAGATTGCTGTCCAGAGCAGTCACAATGGAGCACTCTAGGATAGCTCACGGAGGCCAATACCATCTCATTGTGTCCACAGTACCCCAAATTTGACCCAGCAAGGCCAATTTCAGCGCTAATCCCCTTGTCGGGGGTGGAGTAAGGAAATTGATTTTAAGAGCCCTTTAAGTCGAAAAAAGGGCTTCGTCGTCTGGACGGGTGCAGGGTTAAATCGATTTAACGCTACTAAATTCGACCTCAACTCCTGGTGTAGACTAGGGCATAGATGCCGAGTTCCCTCTAGAATTTCTGGAGATCTTAATTTGCATCTCTGAGTTCAGTTCTTCTTCTAAGAACTTAAGAGTGGAACTATTCCCATAGCTTCACAGTAATCTAATTAGTCTTCAAACTCAGGAAAACACTGATTCACAGAGTGATATAGTTTTAATATGCTTTTGGTAGGTAAACTTCATAAACAACCCGATGTATCCCAACCTCAGGGCGATGAGTCATAAGTGCCTAGAGGAGTGAAATGATTACAGAGAAGAGCATATTTTAGCTGAAGGAGGAAATAGCTTTCATTATCATTAGATTGGCAGAATACTTGATAGTAATAGCTATATGAAAGATTTTTCCTGTCCCATATGTCAGAAAACCAAAAGGACCCTTCCTCTAGTGAAGTCTTTACATCGATGGAAAAGAAGATAGTCCTTCAATTGATGGATGCTGTAATGTTGATAGAAAATAATAGATGGATAAACAGAGAATTGTCAACAAAAGGAAACCCACTAAGTATATTCATTTTAGAGGGAATTTTTTTTTTAACATGCTGCCTGGAGCACAAACACAAATGAACCTAATTAAAGGTAAATGAAGCAATATCCTGAAAAGATTACAGATACAGTACAGATATGCTTTACTTCAAAATAATTATCCTAAAATAGAAAATCAATGGCAATAATATTTTTAAACTACACTGCTTGTAAGCTATTGAAATAAATACATGGGGACTGCATAGTACTCATAACTATTGTTACACTACTACCCTTGTAGGTAGTCTCCACCAGGAGGTTGAAGACTGAATAGCCATAAGAGACTGATCTCACCTCACTTTAGAGATAATGAGCCAGATTTTGTGCTCTCATGTGGCTCCTTTGTACTAGTCAGCCAGCAGAACAAGAATGTGGCCTGACCAACTCGGAATGCCCCTGTTGAGGGTTTCCTTGAGTATTAACATGAGGCTGAAATCTGGCATTCTGCTTCTGCCAAGAAGAAAATTACTCCCTTAAAATAGTTTGAAGCTTTCACAGCTTCGAAGCTTTCACAGCTTCAAAGCTCAGGGGGACTATGGAGTCTCCCACATCCTGTGTGGAATAAGAATATATGCAGCATGGGATTATGAAAAGTGTTAACTACTGGGTCTAACCATACTCCCTCATTGAAGTCAAAGGTAAAACTCATTAGCATCAGTGGGAGAAGAGTTAGGCCAACACTGAGCAGGTTTGAAAATTCCATTGTAAAATAAATTAGTAGTATAGTTGACATAGTGTATTAAGAGGAGATCATATATTGGCTCATGTAAACTAAAAGGAAGGTGGCCCCTTTCATTCTGCAGTCCAAACTCATCTGCAAAAAAATGACATAATAAATATGCATATGGAGTGGATATCCTTTTTACGTGGGAGCTACCATGGGTGTACAATATAGCCCTAAATCATAACAGACAGACTGGGGCCACCCTGACTCACCCTGAGTAGAGCCTCACTCCTGAAATATTTCTATTTATTTCAGTTAGACTAGTTGAGGGCTAAGGTCCTGCTCAATATGACTAAGGCTGGCTCAGTCTGCCTCTAAAAAAGAATAACCTTGCCCTACTTTTGTTAGCTTTAAAAGAGTATTAAAATATCATATTTTACAATACATGTTTATATTCATGCTCTTCTATAAAGGAAAGCATTTTGATATGCCAACATTTTCCTTGCATGGCATACAAAAGTATATTTCACAATATGTTTAATTTTCTTGACAGTTTAGTTTAATAAGTCTGAAATTTCAAGCTAGGCCCATTTACAGTCACTGCACAACCCAGTGCATCATATGTCCCACATAAGTGGAAGGTTTTCAAGCCTTTGATTTGCTGGGTAGTTACTAGTGAAATGAATCAATAGCTACTGATAACATTTACTGCAGCAGAAAGAATATGAGTCAAGTGGCTTTTAGTTTGAGTAGATCTGATTGTTTTCTCTATCGCTCCCCACCTTCCATTCAGTGTCTGAAAGCCAACAAGGTTTAGTCTTACTAAGCACAGCTACATATGTAATATTTATTGAATGCTGTCAACATAATTGGAGTTTTAGAAAACACAGATTGTAAATTCTCTGGGGCACCTGAGTTAATATTTTATCAATAATCATACATGAAGTATATGATGCATTCTCAATAGTGCAAACAAAGATGCATGAAAAATGTCACTATGCTGTGGCTTGCTGTATGGTTCTAATGTGACTATAACTAGGGGGTAATAATATTCTTAGTGTTGCCTACTGGATGTTCAGTCACTCACTCTGAGCGTCACAATAGTGACCTTAACCAGGTTAGGGGAAAAAATCCCTCATTACGCCTGGTTTAATTTGATGGGGAATCTTGGGTTAGCGCCTGGAAAATTCCAGACATTGGGCCTTCCTTCCTTTTGTGGGTTTTGTACGGAAATAACCAATTTTAAAATCACAGACATAACAAGGTGGTTTATTTACAGTGAAATGTACAGCCAAAGACGTGGGAGGGAGGGAGAATTATTTTTCAGGAAGAAGGATAGTCTTATGCTCAGTTTTCATTTACAGCTTTGTCACAGGCTTCCTGTGGACAAGGCAGCCTCTTGTCTCAGTGTGCCTGTCTTTAAAATGAGGATAAATAATTCTTATTTCCCCTGAATGTCGTGTTCTTGCTGGGGACCACGAAAGCATCCAGCCAAGTTGTCACAGAACGGGTCCCTCTCATTCTGCACAGGAATTTAAACATAGGGTCTGATTCAGCTCTTCTCAGGATAAATCCAGTTCAGTCCCCTTTGTTCTGTCTGGATGACCCAGATCTCGTAACTCTCCTCTCAGGATAGCTCATGGCCCATCCAGCCTCTGCTTCCTGGAGAATCTGTCTGGCCTAGTACTATTCAGGGCTGCTCCAGTCAGGTCTGGCTTCTCTTCTAGGAGCAACGACAGAATGGTCCCAAATCCCCATCCTTGAAAGATAGATTGAGTCTGGTCTAGCTTTTCTCTCTTGGGCGGCCCCCTTGTAATCTCACTGCTCACAGAACAGCTTCAATTCTTTGCTCAGGTTGCTACTGCAGTGGCTGATTTGCTGGTGCATTAGGCAAGAGGAGCCAGTGTTTGTTTGTCTTACCGCAGAATCTCACAGCTGCCTTCCATTTTCTTGCATTGTTGTATTCTTTAGTAAACATTTCGGAGTCAGGCTGGTTGGAGAGAAGATGTAGCCAAATTAAGTGTGCTTCTAACGTTATTGATGGGATTTTTTATTTTTAATAAATATATAGACGTGGTCACAAACTGTTTTTGACCAGTATAACTATATTGGTTAGAGATGTTTTTTTAAACTGATATAGTTATACTGGTACACCCCAAACCATATTAGGGACATAGTTACACTGGTATAAAGATGTCTTATACCAATATAGCTTATTCTCCTTCTCATATGGGAATAGGTTGTACTGGATAAACATTTTTAGAGGGTTGTAGTGGCTTAACTATACCAGTATTTAAATGAATAGTGTGCTTATTGTATGGTGTACATGCATCTTTAGCCATGGGCAAGAGCACATTTTACAAATTTAAAAATAAATGGCAATTCCGCCCCACCACTACACACAAACTTGTGCTTTCTGTCTTCCAAAAACCTGTACATTCCAGACAAGGCCTCATTATGAAAACCCGGTACCTCATAGATGATGTAGTTGTCCTGCTGTACTTTGGATTATTTTTTTTTTAAATTCATGCTACCACTTGCTGTCTTCACCTGGGAACCTCCTCTGTGTGAACTTGAAAGCTAGGGATTGTGAAGGTGCTACCATGCATTTCTTTTCATAAGGTCCCTCCACCAGGAAGCAGAAAATTGCAGACTTCAGAGTGTCTGGGTGGGTGTATGTTAGTTATTTCTAGAAATCTTTGACAAAAAAACATGTTTTCCATTGACGCAATCTGATTTTGCTTAATCTTTACATGTTCATATGTTTTATTTAAATCTTTGATCTATCAATATTTTACAGCATTTTACAGCATATGCACTAGAGCACCTGCTATAATTAAAGTTGTGAAACAATTACTATTTATAACTGTTTTCACTCACTCATAACTTTGAAGTACTCTTATTTTGGAATTAAATTTTCCTTGTCTCATTGCTAACGAATTATGATTTTTTTTAAAGTTTGAGAATAATAGAGTAGCTAGTTTTGAGTAAAAGAAAGCAAAAGGCACTTATCCCCGTTATAATCACATTCTGTGACCATGCTTCAATGAATATGAAAGAGGTTTGAAAAATGAAGGTTTTTTGTGTATAGCATAGATATCCTCAGTGAAGAGGGCATGCTTGCCTGTGTTACATGTACAAACCTAAAGCTGGGTTTGATTTAACAAAGTTATGAGCATTTGAAAATGTGCAGTAATGAGCATACAGAGAAAGAAACTTCATTTGGGGCTTGTCCATTGAAATCAGTAGGAATCTTTCCATTGACTTCAGTGGGCTTTGGAATAGGTCCCGTGTTATACAGAGTTTCCTTCAGGAGAGATGCATGGGTGAGCAGCTCAGGAAGTGGGTGGTTTTAGAAACAGGTTACAAGGCAGAAGATGAGCAAAGTTTAGGGTTCAGATACAGATCTCATAAATTAAACATAATTGATTCAGTCCCACTTCACACTAAACTCACTGATTTTGCATACTTTCGAAGATACACACCAAAAATTCTCTCTAAACTGGTTTCCACTTCCCTTCAATGGCTTCCAAATGTTAGTGAAGCTTTCAGGAAGTTTCTTTTGAGTACGTAAAGCCAGATTCTAATCTCAACTACACAAGAATAAATCAGAAGTGACTCATCTAAAGTCCGTGATGCTACCCCCTATGTATCAGAGGTGTAAATGAGATTTTAAAAGGTCCCCCTGATTGCAATGAAATGCTAAATCAGAATTAGGTTTGGTGGTTCCATGCAAAGTTGAGAATATTTCCAACAGCTCTTTCTATATTCACTTTTGTCAGCATAGACACTCTGTCCCTGATCTAACTCCACCGGAGTCATTAGAGTTAGACTGAAGTGAAACTGGCCCTTTATATTTTAGCCCTATTTACTATTTTGGCTGTTTTAAGGTACCTCTCCACCTTGGTGTCCTCCATCTCATTTCAAGTTCAAGTGTAATCCTTACCTCTTAATTTCCTTTAGCATTCTTATTTATTATTGAACTCTAACTGTATTATTGTCAGCAGCTCTTTAAAGAATGTTGGGGTAAAGTTAGTAGGAAAGGTACTATCGGAAATATATTTTATTGTTTTGTTCTGAACTGATTTTCCTCTTGGTTTTACCCAGAGTAAACCTACAATTCCTTTCCATAGGGAGAAAGTGGGACAGTCTTCTAGAGTAAATAAATGTGTCTTCAAACACTCTCTGCACATATATCAATGGATTAAACGTGAGAATGATAGAAATATGAAACCTATTTATTTCATAACGGTCTGCCTACTGATTCAGCACCCTCTTTCCGTCTGCTATAACTGCAAATGGATGCCTCTTGCTCCTATAATTGCAGCACTACAATAGCAGCTCTCCAACATTGATCGTCAAGCTATGCCCAGTCATTAGTCCCTGGTCTGAAGCATTCCAGTAAATATAAATTCCCGTCAAAACACGTCTTTTGATGAGTCCTTTGTTTTCTTCAAGGGGAAAGGAGAATTATTTTTTATAGATTGTATTCCCAAGAAGTGTACCCAGAATGCAATCAGACTGCACAAGGTGAGTCAGAGTTCCACTTGATGTACTCATGAATCTATGCTGTGAACAAAAAAGCAGGCGAAAGCAAGAATGCCCAAATATTTCAGTTTGTTTCCAAACACAAATGGCAACACTTTTATGGAATCGCTGAGGTGGCGTAGTATTTTGGGTGAAGATATGCAAATGTAGAATCTAATCCTGCTAATACTATTGCATATGGCATAGTATTTACTAGAATAAGCATCCCCATTGAACTCCTACTAGCATTACTCAGAGTACGCATCCCTCTTTGTTTCAAAGTTTTATCTATCTGATAGTACTCCAAAAAGTGGCTTATGATCAGTTAAGGGTTTACCCAGGCCAGGTATGCAATCATATACACCTATATGATCCTATTAGAGTATGGTAAATTCAATCTCTGTCCTTCAGTTGGACAGAAGCACATGCTGAAAGTTAAGCACATGTTTGCATGTTCTCCTGTATCAGGACTTGAACTAAGAGAATTCTTTTTTCCTGTACTACAAATTTCAGACCTACAGTTTTGAAAACTAAATGTTGGGATGGGGAGGAGGAAGCATTCTGGTTTATGTCCTCAACAGCATGAATTCTACCCAGACTCAGTGATTGGTATTTTCAAATATATGGCCAGACACTAAGCCCCCAACTACTCGGTGGGGTACATATCATTAAACCTCTGCAAATTTGGTCTCAAGACACTGCTTAGCTTGACAGCTCCAAACAGCTTTCACAAATTAAAATGTGGTTAGGTATGAATAGACTGAATTCCTGACATAGCTTAGGAGTGACTTGCATGCCAGAATATTCTTTTTTCCTAGAGGAAGGTGTTTTTTTCTTCGACGAGCTTGTTTAGCATATAGTGGAATTCAAAGAGCAAGTAATGAAACATGTTTGCTGTGATGACAACTGATGAGAAGATTGATGCAGGTGGGGTTTGCTAGTTTTTTTGGGTCTCCACTTTCAAAATAGAATTTTTTTTAAAAGTTGGGGTTCCCTGGTTAGACATAATTGTCCAGCTAGTAAAGATAAATGAACAAAATTCCTGTAGCAGTATTTTTTACCCCACCATATTTTTATGCTTATTAGAATCATGTTGCTTTGAAAAACATTATTTTGTTCTTCATGTCATGGTTTATTGGGGATTTACCCATGGATATGCCATTTTCACATTTATTTTTCAAGCCAAGAGAACTGGAAGTTGGGGGAAATCTTGTATTTGCTATCTTAAGTCCCAGGATAACAAGCAGAGTGGTGCAGAGTGGCAGTCCCTGAGGTGTTCTGCCTGTTCAGTACTAAGTTAGGCAGAATAATTTCAGGGACTCTGAAGGAGGAAAGCCACACAAGCAACTTCCACAGCAATTGAAAAGGTGTGTTATATCTCCCGTCTGAACACCTCACTAAGGGCTTGTCTATACATACAGCTATGTTGGTGCAGCGCGGCTGATGAAGACACTCTGTGCCGATGGGAGAGAGCTCTCCTGTTGGCATAATACAACTACTTCTGTGAGAGGCAGTAACTCTGGTGGGAGAAGCTCTCCCACCAACATAGCGCTGTCCACACTGGCGCTTATGTAGGTGTAATTTACGTCTCTGCGGGGAGTGGTTTATTAACATCCCTGGTGCAACATACGTTATGTTGACATAAACTGTAGTGTAGACATATCTTAACACTAATTAAATTAGCTTTGTAACACCCCCTGAGATAGGGAATTAGTCTCATCCTCATTTTACAGATGGGGAACTGAGACACAGAAAAGATTAAACGTCAGATTTGAATACCCTCTCGCCAGTGGTGCAGCACCTCACCTCCTGGGCAGACAAGATGGCTTCAATAGGACCACTGTCAGAATATGGGACTATGCTACATGAGTAAGAGTATTAGAATCTGGTCCTAAATAATGTGACCAAGGTCAGTCAGGAAGTCTGTGGTACAGATGGGAATTGAACCTACAGCTATTGAGATGCAGGCTCCCACTTCAAATCAAGACCATCCTTCTTCCTGTTAATATTGGTTCTGGTTCATCAAAGCACATAAGCGCATGTTTTAACTTTAAGTGCTTTGCTGAACTGGGTCCAGTTGCAGGCAATGGAATGTTAAAGTTAAGCATGTACTTAGGTGCTTTGCTAAACTGGGTGAATGTCCATTATACAGATGTGTGGTGTAGTGGGACACAGAATGCCTTTGTACCTTCTACCCACCTTGTATCCAGGCAGGTTCCTCAAGTTGATACATACAGTATTTGATTTCATATCCCAGTAGCCATTTAGTCTAATTTTTAAAAGTTACATAACTTGAGAACAGAATTTTAATTTTATCGTGCATTTACTGCACAAAGTCTAGGGTAAACTGGTGATCTCATTTTAATCTATTTGTCCTTAATCACATTAAATGTCACTCATACGCACAGAGAACAAATAAGCCCCAATTTTCTGTGGCAAAAGGCTGTGGCCTTACTAGAGGGCCCAATTAACAACACAGTCAATTAAAATATTATTATATTTAATTACATAGCTATCTACAGTCCCACAAATTTATACCTAGACTAAGATTACCACCCCACATACCAAAATGGTGAGCTGTAACCTTACTTCCCCAGGCATTCACCAAAAGAATCTCTGCTTCATGTAAACCACACTCCCCATCAACAGTGAATATGGGGACAAACTATAAACCACCTTCCAAGCACCCAGTTAAAGATACTCTCCTTTGTATCACCCTTAGGGGTCTCCGCCCACTCTAAAACTGCATGACTGCAGATAGCACATCTTAATCATCACTGTATATTACATACAGCAGTTACAATTAAAAAGAGCTGAATGTGTCTAAATTTAAGTATTACAGAAGGAACTATCCTGCCCTACTTAATAGCATCCAAAGGCCCAACAAAAAGACAAACCCAAACACAGTGCGCTTGGGCCAGATAATTAGTCAGTAGGCACGTCTCTAAACCTGCCTGCTTATCTCTTTATCCGCAATTGTGTGTCATATTTTTGCCTTCATTCAGCCTTTGCAACTTCATATTTTTGCCTTCATGCAACTTCAGTGAGGTTGCACAAGTTTAACACAGAGCAGAATTTGACCCTGTGTAATAAATAGCCAGATGCCCAAAATGCCCTCTGATCCATGAACAGTGGCAGAGTCCTCTCTGACTACAAGAGCTTGCAAGGAACATTGTAAGCAATTTCATATTTGTAATGTCTTTTTTTCCAGGCATACACCTACCCAGTTATCAGTTTCTGACAATAGCATGAATAGAGACCTCTCTCCCACTACATATGATTATAAAATTATTCTAAGCAATCATGAAGTGTCATTATGCCCGTTTATATTGTATAGGGTGGGCCAATGTAAGCTATGGTGTAACTCTATAGAAATCAACAGATCTATGGAAGTCAAGAATTTAGCCCAGCATGCTTTCATGACTGGAAAATCCACATGAATTTTCCACTCTAGTGCTGCAAGGATGACTCATCTATCTTTGTTTTAGCAACAATACTGAAACAAAGAATAGAGGTATATGCCAAGGGAGGGAGGGAGGACTTTGAGAAAACATGAATCATGTTGAATTGTTGAAGAGCTCAATCTAATCTGAAAAAGTATTTCAATAATCTACAAATGAATGTGCCTTCGAGATGAGAAAAGCCATACTTTTTATATTAAATCAGTCCATTCATTTAACAGTTGGATGTGTTGATAGCTGAATTACCATCTGCCATATAACCAGATGTTTTCTATCCATGTTTTAATGAATCTTATTTTTCTAATCAACATTGCACAGAGCAAAAATCCGCTTTTATGAAGAGCTGCATTCTCCTTACACTGCACTACTTTGGCCTGTCAAAATTATAGATTAGTTTATCAAATTACCTTATTTATGTGACTTTGCTTCCTTTTATGATATGTATGCACTCTGGTTTATTCCAGAATTCTTTTGCATCCCCTTAGCACTGATGTAGTGACACTGCAGGCTTTCCCGGAGCAGGGCTATGGCAATCCATCTATAATTTGAATAAGAGTGTGCTAATATTGAAATAATTACCTCCTGCTATTACCTGCGGGCTCTAACGTAATTACCAGATTCTGGCATTCTATTTGATTCACTAATTACCTTCAGAAATGTTGGTTGGATGTCCACTCTGAAAGAATTACACTGGAATTATCCAACAAAGATCTCACTAAAGCTGTGAGCAAAAAAATATGTGATATGGTGTTTATCAAGAATAATGAAGTACAACCTCTGTCATCCTCATGTCACTAATTCATAAATGTTGTAAATCACAAAAAACTGGCAAAGACTGAATAGCACAGAGAAGTCTCATGCTACTAAATTCTCAGTTGGAGCTGTGTGGGAATTTTTCAACAAACTTTTTTTGTTGGAAAATGCTGATTTGTTGAAACAAACATTTTGTAGGATGAATTATCAGAAAACAATGTCTAAATGGATCATGTGAAAATAAATGAATAAAATCTATTTTGTGATATATAATCTTTGACATTTTTATTCTCATTCACATACTCAGTAATCTGAAAAAGTCAGTGTCAAGGCTGAATCCCCACTCTGTCACTCCAAGTGCAGAAAGTGGGGGCCCACAAGGATTCTAAAAATTAATACTGGCCACTCCAGGCTTGTATTACACTCCCAAGGTTACAGCTTTTCTCTGACTTTGGCTTGGTAAACGCTGCCACCACCCAAATGCAAAAAACACTCTTTCAACCCAGGAAGTAGCACTTGGGAATTCCTCCCTGTGAGGTACCCTCAAGCCCTTTCACCCCCCCTTCGGGGAAGAGCTGAGAAAGAAAACAAAGGAAATTAGCCGTGGCTACCAGCTAATCAAACAACATGCACAAACCTCTTAGGACACCAAAAATCCAATCCTGTTCTTAAAAAAGGTAAATTTTATTAAAAGCAAAAAGGAAAAAATTACATCTGGAACTTAGGCTTTTTGCTAGATCTTAAAAGAAACAATTACAAAAAAATAAGCACCCAAAATAGCTTTCTTGTGGGTTCAGCTTAAAGGTTACAAGCAAACAAAAGGATCTGGGGTTAGCACAGAGGAGATCCACAAGCCAAAATAAGAAATAAACCTGATAGAGTCTAACTAAACATTCCCTGTCCAAATTATTTCTTTTCGGTATGGAAAGTTCTTTTTCATACCTAGTTCAAACCTTACACAGAATTTCTGCTTATAGCGTTGCTGCTCCGTGTCCCTGCAGCCCAGGGAACAACAGAAAAAGGGCATGTTTCTTTCCCAAATTTAAAAGTTCTAGCCTTCCCATTTCAGAGTAGCAGCCGTGTTAGTCTGTATTCGCAAAAAGAAAAGGAGTACTTGTGGCACCTTAGAGACTAACCAATTTATTTGAGCATAAGCTTTCGTGAGCTACAGCTCAGCATCTGATGAAGTGAGCTGTAGCTCACGAAAGCTTATGCTCAAATAAATTGGTTAGTCTCTAAAGTGCCACAAGTGCTCCTTTTCTTTTAGCCTTCCCATTGGCTTTTTTGGTCAGGTGCCCACTCCTTTTCTTTTATCTGTGGGCTTGTTAACTCTTTACAGGTAAAGCAAGCAGAGAACAGACACCAAGAGGGATTTTACAGCTAACTGACTGGTTGTTCATAAATGGGAGCTACAACCCCCCCACCACCACCATTTATCACAGACAGTTATTAACCAAGAGTCTCCCAGCCATTAATGTGAGTTGGAAAGTTGTTTTGGGGGTGGGGTGAAAGGCAATTAGTATGAAATTTCAACTCTATGATATTTGGAATAGGTGGGATGAGAGTGGGAAGTGTGCACTGTGCCTGCTTCACAGTTATGGGGCTAGTCGCACTTCTACCCCATTTCTGGTGTGTCTGAGTGGACTCCCTCAGATACTAGGCCTCTTGCCCTTATCTGTCTTGAGATGCAATCTTACGATTCTCCCACCCTTTGATTGGACCTAGGTTCACTAAACTGTGTTTATCAGCCACTTATTACCATGCAAGCCTATCTTAGTTTGGGCAACCTGCTTGATCCTCCCCTCAGGAATGTGTGACCCATGATATTGACCACAGCCTTCTTAAACAAAGCATTTTTATTTCACAGTTGGAACAAAGCATAAGAGGAAAAGGATTTTAAAACAACCAGTAACCTGCATGTTGGTTTAGTTTCATCTAGTCTTATGCTTCACTACAAGCTAAATTAGATAGGCTGGAACAGAACAGAACAGAATGGAACCCACTCACATTCTCTTGGACCGCTAAGATCTTTTTGTGATCCACCCTTAAACTAGCTGACAGCATGCCCCAATGGTTTTTTCTCTAACCCCATAGCTCCCTTCTCTGTGAGAGATTTTGTAAGGAGAAGCACTTTCTACAGGGAGACATTGCCATATTGTTCAATCGTTTTCTTTATTTCTGGGTTGAGGTGTAAAGGTTCCTCGGGCTGATTTCTCTGGGTTCGCTGGAGCATGCAGTGGGATCTGTCATAGCCAATGTCCCTGTGATGATTACTCCAGTGGTTAGACCAACTCAGTCTTAATTGGTCACAATTATTGATCAATGGCTGTATCTTCCTTATAGGTGAGGGTGATGAACATATCTGAATATGGGGAGCCCCTTCAGTCCCTTTTGTTGGTTTAACCCACAATCTTTGAAATCTAGGGCATAAATTACATGTTGGATACAGATCAAAACAAGCAATTGATACAGATACGTATTGTTACACATGCTATGGAGGTCAGCTTTTCACTTCTCATGGTCAGCATTTCTTGTGATAGTTGGCAGGTTTGTTTGGTGCTGGGTTAGACCACTTGGGTGAAATGCTGGCCCTACTGAAGTCGATAGTAATTGTGCAATATACATGCATAGGATCAGGATGTGATTGGACATGCACCTCCACACTAACCCTGGAGGGGCTAATATAGGCAAGAGATGCCAGTTAGCCATAGGCTGCACCTGGAGGGGAGCTAGGATGCAATGAGGAACCCTTGACCCAGCAGTTCTGGTCCTTATTTTCCCAGCCCTTACTGCTCCTTCTCTTGATTGCTTCCTATAGTCCTAATACAGGCTCTCTTCTCTTCTCCCTCCCGTAGTATGAGGGAGTGTGAGCCTCACCTCTGGTCCTCCTGGGATTCTGCACCCCCCCCCTCCTAGGCTGGGGGTGAGGGAGAGACTGCCATGGGATCACCTCTCCTCTGAAAAAAGAAAGAGGCATATTTGTAGCACCTTAGAGACTAAGTACTCCTCATTCTTTTTGCTGATACAGACTAACACGGCTACCATTCTGAAAACTCTCCTCTGAGGGGCAGCTACAAGAGCTCTTCACCAGCCAAGTGCTGCGGCACATGGGGAAGGAGCAGAGCTATTGTCCTGTCTGTGTTTCTCACAGGAAGGGAGGAACAGAAGGGAGCTGAGCTTAGCTGCTAGGCTCTTTGCTTCCTCTCCCCTGAGCAAGGCAAGTTGAGGGTAGAGGCTTCTGTAAGCGAATGAGCTCTCCCCTGACATCTAGTGATGAACTGGTGGAGAAGACTTCAGGCACAGGCCATGTTTGCATAGACATGCCTACTCTGCCTAGGTGCGCACCAGATGGAGCTGCTTTGCCAAAATGATCAATTTTGGCTGGTGTGGGTTACAAATCACCAAGGATTTGCCCATGAGTCACTGGCCCTTCTGATCCTGAAGCATGTTATGACCAGAGCAGACATCACCATGGCAACCCCTGTGACCTTCATATTTCTGCTATCCCCTTCCTCACTGGAGTGTCGATTTCCATCCCTATCTTATTCCCCCTCTACCTCCCTTTTGCTTTCAGATCAGAGTCCATCTTAGCTGGTCAGAACAAATCTAATCTTGCCACACTTTTGCAAGGTGAAAACATGCCTGAGCAGCCTGATTCTAGTAAAAGCTTCTCAGAGTCCTAGAGTGGTAACTGGCTTGTGTGCCTTGTGGAAGGAAAATCAGAGCAATTTAGCTAGATGTTTAGAGAGTGTAAAGTCGGGGTCCAGGAGTGGATGAATATGTCTTGTACTATGCCTGTGGTCTTCATGGCATCAGTGCTCAGTGGTCTGCAAAGTCTTATAATCACACTCTGTGAGAAAACTGTGTAAAGGTGAGGAGCCTGCATATATTGTTAAATGTGCAAGAGACTCTGAAATATAAAATGAAACAGCATATCCTCATCCTCTGCTTCTAGCAGACAAGAATGTACTATACTTAAACTAGAGGTGGACACTACTTACGTTACCCAGAAATCATGAAATAATCTAACTTAGCAATGCCTGCTTATTCAGCAACTCAAAACCAAGTTATAGGCAGTACCAGCTTCTGCCAACAAAATACAATTTCTGGCACTGTGTTCTTTTTTTCTTCCTCAGGCTTGACCTTAGGGAATGATGTCAAAAATTTCAATTTTCTTATTCGTGTTACTAAGGATGTCAAAATACCAGACCACGTGGGGCCACTGAGCACAATTGTGTTGAGAAGCAGCTTTATATTGACACGGGACTCCAAAACATACAGGATAGAGTGTTGTGAAAATTCTGTTGTAGAGAAGCAAATACTTAGACAAAAAGTTATTGAATTTGCTGTTATCCATCTTTGACCTGAGCAGTTAGCCAGTTTTCAGGGTCTAGGGGGTCGTTTTCATTAGGAGGAGAAATTGATGATGGAGTCAGGTATTTCTTTGATGCATTTCTTTTTATTTGCAAAGAATGGACTAAGTTCTGTTTCCCTGAATGCATTAGGAATTAAACAGCAGGAAATTTCTTTGCTCACAGTTCCAAGCTGCTTTCAGCCAGCACTTTACCAAAACCTCTCTCCTATCCCAGGGTCATACCTACCAAGGTTTCTCTGGCTGTGCCTTATTCTTACCCAAGCCCAAATTCCCTGCTCATTACAGGCCTGGTTTGAAGGGCTCACACTTTAGCCAAATTATTTTAATGATAATAGGCTAACATTTACATGGCACCTTTTATCCAGAAGAATCCCAAAGTGCTTTACAAACATAGGGCTAGATATTGTCTGGCCCAGTTGCAGATGTACTGGAAGGGCAGAGTGCAAATAATATTAAGTGAGTAACATTGTATGACAGACAAGAAGGAAGAGGGACCTCCATTGGATCATCAACAAAACTTCCTGCAGTATCATCCATGGATAGTCTTTAGGTGAGAACTATTCTAATCCATCTTAAAACAAGAGTCCCATCCAAACTCTGGCTCTGCATGACTCTGCTTAGCTTATGAGTGCAGACAGAACCAGACCCATGTCCATGGTCACTTTAACGCACTGCTGTGGCAGCCATAAATCTGAAGTATTTGCAACTTTTTATTCTAATAAAAAATTATTTGACTGCGAATATATTGCTTTGCCAGTGGAAACATCTGCACTTAAGAAATCCTTTCATCTTGCACATGTGTTCTAACACTTTCATCCTATCCACATTTTCTTCTCAAGTGGTAATTTATTATTTCCTAACTACTTTGTTTCTCCCTAGGGTGTATTCTTCCGTAGTTGAGCTGGCAGTTCCATATTTAACAGGATATTTCACAATTTGGATAATGTGATTGGCTTGTGTTATGCAGGAGGTCAGACTAGATGATCATAACAGCCCCTTCTGGCTTTAAAATCTGTGAGTGATCATTCCTGCTTTCTGGGGATCACTTAGTCTCCCACAAACAATTCACTTTCTGTTCTGTGAAATGACTTTTCTGGAGCTGGGGAAAAACCGTTGTGGTTCAACTCACATGGGTCACATGAATTTTATGCTTCAGGAACCAGTTGTAGGAACTGGTAACTGACCTATCCGATTGTAAATGTTGGGTCTAAAGGAACCATGTACTACCTGGGATTGACCATAATCCCTACAGCATGGTTCAAATGGGCATCTATGTGTTCCCTAGCTACTGTACAACACTTCCGGCTATGGAGTCCCTGTGACCCTATTCTCAGCATGGTTGCATTGGACGTTTCTCTTCTCTTGCTGCCCTAGTGAGAGGGTGGTGGAAGAAGAACATCCTAAAATGCCCAGAGACATTTGGGATTGGGAGGCAGCAGCTCTTACTTCGTGGCCCTTACTCTGGATGGAAGTGAACATACATGAGAACATCTAAAGATGCAACCTCAGGAGCGAGCAGGACATTGGAGGGTCAGTGGGTTCTGAAAACAAAATAAGTTTGAGGTATCCTGCTGCCTGGTCCGAGGAAGGAGTAGTTAAATGAGCAGGGGATAACTGAGGTGTGGGATGGAAGGAGGGAGAGCTTTACAAATAGCCCAGCCAGGTTTGCTATGAAGTCATGAACCTCAGCTGCTGCTCAAGCAGCAAGAGAACCCTGACTCCACTTTGATTTCAGGAAGGTTAGAGTTTTGTGAAAGTTTCTACTATAATTTCTATTACTCACCCATCAATATACGGTATGTGTATGACTCTCATACACATGTGAATCAAGTGAAAATTAGAATCTCATTTTTTTTGCTATGAATGCCATTAGTTCCTTAAAATAAATAGATGTGAATGTTCATCATTCACTTTTCTTGTTTTAGGTTTTGCTATATTTTGTTATTTGTGATGGTCCAAATCGAAGTTAATGAGGGTTACATGCCAAGGATCCCTTCATAGTTAACAGGATGATCATACTGGAAATGGTTTGCCACTGAAGCACATGGAGATTGGCTCTAGATAGCACTGACTAGATTAACTTTGAAACACTGTATTCATTTTGGTGGAATCCCAATTCTAACTTTATTGGAAGAAAAATAAAAGCTCTATTTAAATATATTGAGCCAAGTGCTCAGCTGGTGTAAACGGGGATAGCCCCATTGACTTCAGTGGAGCTATCCTGATTTTCACCATCTGAGAATCTGACTGGCTAATTTATCAGAATATTAAAATGTGTATTGTATCTTTCAGAAATGTAATAGCAAATATGTAGTAAAACATATTACCTTTACTTTAAAAAAGAGCTAATTCTTGAAAGAAGCGTAGCAATAGTTATCTCTACTTCACCTGCCCCTTTTCAGTAACTAATCAGGTGAAAGTTTTGTTACTTTCTTCTAGCCATTTAAGAATAGAGGCCATATACTGTTTTCCAGTGGAGCAAGAACAGGAATTAACAGTTTATCAAGTCCTATAGCCTATTTTCTCGAGATCACAGGGGAAAAGTATAACCTCTTCCCCTCCATAATGCACCTAATTTCACAGTACTAGCATTTTTATGCCCTGTGATGTCATTTCAACAAGTACCAATTTTGAGGGCCAGTGTTTCAGGTAAAATGCTACAAAAGGTCATGATCCTGTCTTATATTAGGGTTTTGTACTACCCCTGTCACTGGTATTTGATCACTTTTCAGTTAAAATAAACTGGCAATAATGAAGTCCCTAGTGGACTTTATGGAGTCTCTGGATCTTCTCCCCGCTCTGTGTAGGGTACCTTGGTTGTTGATGCAGATTTTATTTAAGGGAGATGGGGTAGCCAATATTAAGAATGTTGCTCTGGAAATGCAATGTCTAGTCAATAGCAAATTCTCAGTTAATTCAGTGGCTCTGGACTTGGCCCAAAGATACTGGTACAAACCGTCTTGTACATAATGCAAGCTCCAAGCATGCATGTGTTTATTTTTAGCATCCATTCACACTGCTTTTTGTTGGTGCTCTTCCGTACCTCCTTCCTGTGTACACTGTCTACTTAAATTGAAAGCTCTTTGCAGTTTACATCCTCTCTTGAGATCTATCTGCAAAGTACCTAGAAGTGTAATGCCCAAACTTTTCTTGTCGTGCCCTCCCTTACCAGTAATGGAATCTGTCCGTGATTCACCCCCGCTTCATTACTACACAGTTGGCTCAGCAGAGGAGCTTGGGATGAAGGCAGAGCTGGGGGCAGAACTGGGGATGGGGGAGGAGCTGGGGCTAGAGGCAGAGCTGGCCTATAGGTGAAGAGGGAATGAGGGCAGAGCTGGGCTGGGGGCAGGACAGGGGGCAGAGTGGGGCTGAGTCAGGGGTCGGAGCTGGTCTGGGGGCGGAACGGGGATGGGTGATACTCCTTCCCTGCCCCTGTGGGGGCTGGCCCAGGCCCCACCACACACCACCCTGCCTCCATATGTTCCTCCACACACCCCTAAGGGGGGTGCCCCACAGTTTGGTGACCACTGGCCTAGAACATCTCAGGTGTTACACAATAATCATCCTAATATAACATATCATACTAAAGGATGGATACATAAAATACCTGCCCTATCAACAGAGTGACGTCTGAGGTCTCCAAAGTTCATTGAATTGGCAGGCAATCTCCAAAGGACACATTGTTTTGGTTTTTCCATTATTTCCTAAAGCCTAGCATAAATGTGAAATGTATGCATATTACTCTGCTCCACTAGTCTAGTATTACCTGAAAAGAGAAGTTTGCTGATTTGGGTTTGTCATAATATAAAGGGAAGGGTAACCACATTTCTGTACACAGTGCTATAAAATCCCTCCTGGCCAGAGGCAAAATCCTTTCATCTGTAAAGGGTTAAGAAGCTAAGGTAATCCCGCTGGCACCTGACCCAAAATGGCCAATGAAGGGACAAGATTCTTTCAAATCTGGAGGGGGGGAACAAAGGGTTTGGGCTATCTGTGTGATGCTTTTGCCGGGAACAGATCAGGAATGCAAGCCTTACCACTCCTGTAAAGTTAGTAAGTAATCTAGCTAGAAAATGCATTAGATTTTCTTTTGTTTAATGGCTTGTAAAATAAGCTGTGCTGGAGAGAATGTATATTCCTGTTTTTGTATCTTTTTGTAATTTAAGCTTTTGCCTAGAGAGATTCTCTATGTTTTGAATCTGATTACTCTGTAAGGTATTTACCATCCTGATTTTATAGAGGTGATTCATTTACCTTTTCTTGAAATAAAATTCGTCTTTTAAGAACCTGATTGATTTTTCGTTGTTCTTAAGAGCCAAAGGTTTGGGTCTGTATTCACTTGTACCAGTTGGTGAGGATTATTATCAAGCCTTCCCCAGGAAAGGGGGTGTAGGGCTCGGGGGGGATATTTTGGGGGAAGACGTCTCCAAGTGGTCTCTTTCCCTGTTTTTTGTTTAAAATGCTTGGTGGTGGCAGCACACCGTTCAAGGACAAGGCAAAGTTTGTACTTTGGGGAAGTTTTTAACCTAAGCTGGTAAGAATAAGCTTAGGGGGTCTTTCATGAAGGTTCTCACATCTGTACCCTAGCATTCAGAGTGGGGAAGGAACCTTGACAGGGTTAATTTATTATGGCTGTTTTTTATGACACAAAGTGAGCTCTTTGCCACTAACCGTTGCAAATAAAAACTAATATGCTTTCTTGTGTGCTCCATGGCCCTGAACTATAGGTGAGAAATCTGAATTAATTTACTTAATTATCTACAATTAATAAAGAAAAATGAGCAATCATGACACATAATTTGATTTTAAAATTACATTTATGAAAGGAAAACATGTGTTCTCCCCCTAAAATCATGGCCATTTTAAGGGTTGTAATATGAAAGCTCTTTTTGAACATCATTAAAAGTGTCATTTGTTACCTATTTACAACAAAGTATTTGATTTTTACAGGAAACTCCATTTTTTAAACTCAGTGGAAACTATCCAAAAAAACCAATGAATCACTATTTTATGATATTATTAAGAATAATTCTTGCAGGTTTGTTGAATCATTCAAGAAATTGGAAACACATTGGAATTTTAGATGAACCATTATCAATGGACTTTTAGTCTTTTGGGTACTGTTCAAAAAATTATTCCCTCAAATTATTATTTTTAACAACTAAATTGTAAATTAATTCTATTTAAATATCATTCTGACTTCAAGGGACATTGCTGTAATTGATCATTTTGGTTCACAGTTACAGCCGCCCCTGTTTTTCCTCTCGATTTCTACATCAAGGTAGTAGCAAGAGCTGAGGAAACACATTTATTTCTACTTTCATAAAACTCTAAACCTCCATCCAGCCAAAGAATGAGGTTGCCTCTGATTCAGAGGAAGGCTATACTCTGTATAATTATATCCTCTTATTATTATGTTCCCTCCTATGGTTGCCTCTTCACAGACTATGCCTAGCCTGATTGATTTGTACTACAAACAAGCTCATGGTAATGAAGGAGGCAAACTGAGTCAGCCTGGTAACCTAATGATAATAAGAACTGGTTCCAGTCACCAGTTAGAACCTCATTCTCTTCATCCCTGTAGCAGGGGAACTGTAGAAGCAACACACACCGCTGCTAGAAAAAAGGAGTGTTCTGCCTCGTCCAAGAGTGACCTCTAGCGCTAACTATGGGGATAAAGAAAAGGAGGACTTGAGATACAGCTCACTTCATTGGATGCTGTAGCTCACAAAAGCTTATGCTCAAATAAATTGGTTAGTCTCTAAGGTGCCACAAGGACTCCTTTTCTTTTTGCGAATACAGACTAACACGGCTGCTACTCTGAAAACTATGGATATGTCTACCCTGCAATCAGGAGGTGTGTTCTAGCTAGATCAAAGCTAGCATGAGTAACAGTAGCAATGTAGCCACAGGAGCAGGAGCATGGGCTAGCCTCCTGAGTGCTACTCCACCCAAGACCCTGGCTGGCCCATGCCACAGTCCACACTACCAGGGCTACGCTAGCTAGGTCAAAGCTAGCTCGGGTATGTCTACACATTCTGCAATCACACCTCCCAACTGCAGTGTAGACATACCATAAGAAGCAGCATAAGCTGTTCAGGAAGGACAGGCAGGGCAGAAAAGGTGGGGGAGTAGCACTCTATGTAAGGGAGCAGTATGACTGCTCAGAGCTCAAGTATGAAACTGCAGAAAAACCTGAGAGTCTCTGGATTAAGTTTAGAAGTGTGAGCAACAAGGGTGATGTCGTGGTGGGAGTCTACTATAGATCACCAGACCAGGGGGATGAGGTGGATGAGGCTTTCTTCTGGCAACTTGCAGAAGTTACTAGATCTCAGGCCCTGGTTCTCATGGGAGACTTCAATCACCCTGATATCTGCTGGGAGAGCAATACAGCAGTGCACAGACAATCCAGGAAGTTTTTGGAAAAGTGTAGGGGACAATTTCCTGGTGCAAGTGCTGGAGGAACCAACTAGGAGCAGAGCTCTTCTTGACCTGCTGCTCACAAACCGGGAAGAACTAGTAGGGGAAGCACAAGTGGATGGGAACCTGGGAGGCAGTGACCATGAGATGGTCAAGTTCAGGATCCTAACACAAGGAAGAAAGGAAAGCAGCAGAATACAGACCCTGGACTTCAGAAAAGCAGACATTGACTCCCTCAGGGAACTGATGGGCAAGATCCCCTGGGAGAATAACATGAGGGGGAAAGGAGTCCAGGAGAGCTGGCTGTATTTTAAAGACTCCTTATTGAGGTTACAGGAACAAACCATCCCGATGTGTAGAAAGAATAGTAAATATGGCAGGCGACCAGCTTGGCTTAACAGTGAAATCCTTGCTGCTTTTAAATACAAAAAAGAAGCTTACAAGAAGTGGAAGATTGGACAAATGACCAGGGATGAGTATAAAAATATTGCTCGGGCTTGCAGGAGGGAAATCGGGAAGGCCAAATCACACCTGGAGTTGCAGCTAGCAAAAGATGTTAAGAGTAACAAGAAGGGTTTCTTCAGGTATGTTAACAACAAGAAGAAAGTCAAGGAAAGTGTGGGCCCCTTACTGAATGAGGGAGGCAACCTCGTGACAGAGGATGTGGAAAAAGCTAATGTACTCAATGCTTTTTTTGCCTCTGTCTTCACAAACAAGGTCAGCTCCCAGACTACTGCACTGCGCAGCACAGCATGGGGAGGAGGTGACCAGCCCTCTGTGGAGAAATAAGTGGTTTGGGACTATTTAGAAAAGCTGGACGAGCACAAGTCCATGGGGCCGGATGCGTTGCATCCGAGAGTGCTAAAGGAGTTTGCGGATGTGATTGCAGAGCCATTGGCCATTATCTTTGAAAACTCATGGCGATCGGGGGAGGTCCCAGATGACTGGAAAAAGGCTAATGTAGTGCCCATCTTTAAAAAAGGGAAGAAGGAGGATCCTAGGAACTACAGGCCAGTCAGCCTCACCTCAGTCCCTGGAAAAATCATGGAGCAGGTCCTCAAGGAATCAATTCTGAAGCACTTAGAGGAGAGGAAAGTGATCAGGAACAGTCAGCATGGATTCACCAAGGGCAAGTCATGCCTGACTAATCTAATTGCCTTCTATGACGAGATAACTGGCTCTGTGGATGAAGGGAAAGCAGTGGACGTGTTGTTCCTTGACTTTAGGCAAGCTTTTGACATGGTCTCCCACAGTTTTCTTGTCAGCAAGTTAAAGAAGTATGGGCTGGATGAATGGACTATAAGGTGGATAGAAAATTGGCTAGATTGTCGGGCTCAACGGGTAGTAATTAATGGCTCCATGTTTAGTTGGCAGCCGGTATCAAGTGGAGTGCCCCAGCGGTCGGTCCTGGGGCCAGTTTTGTTCAATATCTTCATAAATGATCTGGAGGATGGTGTGGATTGCACCCTCAGTGAGTTTGCAAATGACACTAACTGGGAGGAGAGGTAGATACCCTGGAGGGTAGGGATAGGATACAGAGAGACCTAGACAAATTGGAGGATTGGGCCAAAAGAAATCTGATGAGGTTCAACAAGGACAAGTGCAGAGTCCTGCACTTAGGACGGAAGAATCCAATGCATCGCTACAGACTAGGGACCGAATGGCTTGGCAGCAGTTCTGCAGAAAAGGACCTAGGGGTTACAGTGGACGAGAAGCTGGATATGAATCAACAGTGTGCCCTTGTTGCCAAGAAGGCCAATGGCATTTTGGGCTGTAGAAGTAGGGGCATTGCCAGCAGATCGAGGGACGTGATCGTTCCCCTCTATTCGACATTGGTGAGGCCTCATCTGGAGTACTGTGTCCAGTTTTGGGCCCCGCACTACAAGAAGGATGTGGAAAAATTGGAAAGAGTCCAGCGGAGGGCAACAAAAATTTTTAGGGGACTGGAACACATGAGTTATGAGGAGAGGCTGAGGGAACTGGGGATGTTTAGTCTTCAGAAGAGAAGAATGAGGGGGGATTTGATAGCTGCTTTCAAACTACCTGAAAGGGGGTTCCAAAGAGGATGGCTCTAGACTATTCTCAGTGGTAGCAGATGACAGAACAAGGAGTTATGGTCTCAAGTTGCAGTGGGGGAGATTTAGGTTGGATATTAGGAAAAACTTTTTCACTAAGAGGGTGGTGAAACACTGGAATGCGTTACCTAGGGAGGTGGTGGAATCTCCTTCCCTAGAAGTTTTTAAGGTCAGGCTTGACAAAGCCCTGGCTGGGATGATTTAGTTGGGGATTGGTCCCGCTTTGAGCAGAGGGTTGGACTAGATGACCTCCTGAGGTCCCTTTCAACCCTGATATTCTATGATTCTATGATTCTAAGTAGGCTCTAAATGGTATCTCGTAACTTTGGCCAGAAAAATGGTGGTCGATAGACATCTATGAGACTGGGAAACAGTCTAGTGGAAGGGAACTCTGCACTCTGTAATATGTCAAATAGCCTTTTGTCTCCAAGATAAAAAACCTAGAGATCAGATCCAATGTAAAACTAGACACTGAAGTTAGAAAAATTCAAACTAAAATTAAGACACAGGGTTGGTTTTTTGTTTGTGTTTTTTTTAAGTGATGGTAATAAACCATTGGAACGGATTAGAAAGGGGTACGGTAACTTCTTCAGTATGTGAGCCTTCAAATCAAGACTGGATGACTTTCTAAAACATGCTCTTACTTACCCACAAATCATTTGGCTCAATGCAGGAATTGCTGGGTGAAATTCTGTCTTGTGTTGTGCAGGAAGTCAGACTAAATGATCATGATGGTCCTGTCAATCCTTAAAATCTATGAATGAAAATGGTACATCTAGCCACTGGATTAGCTTTTCTATATAGTGGGGATACTCAGTGCAGAGCCAAAACAGCAGCTCCTACAGCACAGAGGTCTGGTTGGGGCATTCTGTTAACCTAACAACCCCCTGCTGATGTAATGGCTCCCTTAGGACTCCAGAAGTTGATACAGGACAGAGCAGCCTCCAGAGAGTTATTTTCATTTAACTGCTTTTTTTCACTTGTGTCTAATTAAATATGATTTCTTTTATTTTTTACTTAATCAGTTTGGAACAAAAAGTGAAGAGAAATTATCTGTCAATATAATACTAATGGTAAAATAAAGGAGTTACATTCTGTTTGGAATACAAACTTATCCCCAGTAGGAAATGGCCCCATACTCCTTCATTCCAGGAAGCAACTGTGTCCACTAAGAAGGCATGTAACTGGCTAAAGATAAAAGAACAACTTCCATGTAAATTAGCTGCCAGATTAGCTCATCAATGTAAAAGTAACTGCCTGACCCTCAAATACAGTACCCTACCCACTTTCTTATCTGACAGCAGTACCTGTAAGCCACACCCACTCAGTGTGGTGCTCTGCCCCACCTCTGGTGGTGGCGAGGCAACTTAGAGGTTGATGAGTCTACTGCAGCCTTGGCCAACAGGGTCTTTTAGATAAGGCAGTAGAGGATCATAAATGGAAGTCCCAGGTTCAATCCGTGCAACTGGGAACCCACCTGGGGTGTTGGCATTACATACCCAATGTATCCTAATATCCCACTGATTTCTATTTAAAATGGCAGCACAGAAGGATGCAGCAAAGGGACTGCAGAAGGAGGATAATGACCAAAGAAAATGTTCAGTAGCTTCAAAAATATACAAGAATTTAATTAAAATTATACTTTTTTATGATAGATGGGATTCTGCCTTCAGAAAGGCACACTCAGTTTCCATTGACTTCAGTGGATGTTGCATGCATGTATCTATGGTAAGAAGTTAACCTTGTATGTTTTTCTTCATAAGTGAAAGTGGAACAAGTGTAGCTTATACACAAAAATGAGTTTTTGCTAAAGAGAGTAGAGTTCTGTACAAATGAAAGTATAAAAATCTTAAGCTTGACATTATTATTCTGGAAATTCAGAACCCTAGATTTCCCATGTAGTTCAGCCCTGAATAGATACGAACATTCGTGCTTTTTCTCTAACTTGGTTAGAGTGATTGCTGTGAGCCTCAGTCCATTGCTACAGATGTAAAAGCTATCTGACAATCTGGGAAAGTTATTCTTTTCCTTTTGTTTCACTAATGTTCAATCACTTGGCATTTGCTAGCAGAATAAATATGCTGCCTCTAGTATATATTCCCACTGGCCATATATAACCCAGGGTAGCTATTCCCTAAAAGAATACAAGAAGTATTGCTGCACTATTCCTTTCCTATACTATAAAATACAGTAAAATAATGACAAAAACACTTGCAACTGCACAACAGATAGTAAATAGTTAGAGGAGATCTCCAGAGATGTACAGTCACAAATGAAAACTGTCTAGCGAAAGCTCTGCTATTTGCAGTCTGCAAAAACTTGACCAAGGAATTTGGAAAGCCGAGTATGAATTCAAAGAGAAGGAATGTCTTCCACTCTGAAAGCACACTACAAAAGGTGTTTTATTAATGGCTTCCATTAGAAAGGAGATCGCTCAAAGCTATCTGCAAGTTTGGGTAAGATATCATTTGTGGTCTATTGTGTCTTCCAAAAATTGTCCATCTTCTTTTGGAAGAGTTGCTAGACTCCACTAAGGAGAATCCAGATCTGAGGTTCATACTGACATCACATCAAGATCATGTTCAGTCACAGTGGTCATCCTCAAATAGTTAACATTTGCCAACGATTCATTCAGTGGGATCTGAGGTACCATATTTTCCTCCTTATTTATAATAGGAAAGAACTGTGGTGACAGTGTGATCTTTTTGTGATAGTTGTTGGCAAACACCGCAATGTGAGTTTTATCATTCATAACATGGATAGAGAAGTTTCAGTCCTCCCTGCTGTTTTGTAAGTGTCATAATTGCAGCGTCTCTTGTGAAGCCAGCTTTGTAGCTCAAAGGCTCACCTGTTGAAGTGGATCTGATTGAGATAGAGATAGCTTAGCTGGGAGTGACTTGAAAAGGAAAAGGAACAGGAAAATGCTTCTGCCATGCTTCATTTCAGACAAAGAGTAACTTTTTTTCTTTCCTAGGTAAATGCAGACAGTGGACTCCACTCATTTAATGCCAGTGGAACACCACCAATTTCACTGATGGTCCAATTCCACTGAATGAGGCCCACTGTATTTCATATAAAATGTGAACAAACAACATAAAGGTATATATTTAAGGTTGAGATGATTCTGCCTCCTTTCTGTCCCGCTTGCAAATGCATAAAACAGTCTGTTTTTTAACTGTGTGTTTGATCCAATTTTATATTGTTTGTAAGTACCTCAAAGAAGGAACCATGGACTAGATTCTACTGCATAAATCTGGAGTAAATTACTATGTAAATTATGCAGGAGTAAGTAAGAGTGGAATCTAATGCAGGTTGAGGTGCTAACAATGTACACCTGTGGAGTTACTACAGATTATGACACAGTTTAAACAGATTATGGTTCTTTGTCTCTGTTTGCTCATGAATACCCCCGTCCTGTGCTGCTGACCCCACATGAATCAGTAGCTTGGTCCAAAGCCCTTTAGAATATTTCCATTAACTTCTATGGGCTTTGGATCCAAAGGTTATAAATTGCAATTCCCTTGCAGGTAAATCTGATCTTTGGAGCAATATAAGCTTATTATAAGCCTATTCGAAAGACATAGGACCAGGTCCGCAGCTAGTGTAAATCTGCATACCTTGGATTGAAACCATGCCAATTTACACCAGTTGAGGAGACAGCCCATGATATGTGAAGGATAAATACAAACATCACAGAGGACATTGTACTCCTGAATCAATATGAACAAGCCCAAGAAACACAAAAAGGAAAAAAATACCATGCATCTGGGCATTATTTTTGCCAGGAGCGCACTTTCCCACCCATCGTGCTGCTTATTACTTTATAAAGATAAATGTAACATTTCTTCTTGGGAAAGAAAAAAGAAACACATTTGTCTTGTTGAAGCGAGTGCTGCCTAACAACCAAATTTGTTTCCAATTAAAATCACTAGAGCAAAAGCGAGACCGCAAAGAAGGCACTTCTCCATTCTGCACTGTGCATATGAATATGTGATAAGACACTTCTATTGTCTAGTTCAGCTGAAAGGAAATAGGCAGAGAAATTTACCTATTGTTTCATGGTACTTAACCCGTGTGAGGTTTTATATCACATGTGCTGCAATAATTAGTCACAAGAGGCCAGTAGGGATAACTGAGATCATTAATTTGACTTCAAGCCTTCTAACTGTGCACATAACTAGTCTATGTAACCACATGTTCCTGTCTGTGACATGACACATTACCCTTTTTCACCCTCCTCTATTCCTTCGGATTATGTTACATCCATAAGTGTCTTGTCTTAAATTAGATTGTAAAGTCTTCAGGTCAGTGCACAATGGGGTGATTGGGCCTTCTGGGCACTTCTGTAATACAGACTAATAATAATAACAGCAAGGGGTAAATTAAGGTTGGAGTGGTGAACTGGCAACCTTAACTGAATTTCCAGTCTGCTAGACTGCTATGATTATTACAAGATTTTTTTCCCATTGTCAGGCCCCCTAATCTATGAACAATGTGAATTGCACTATTAGGTTCCCTCATTGTTGATGCATGGGGCATGGGTGATGTGCAGGTTTAAACTAGTTTAAATGATGGATTCTCTGTAATTTGTAGTCTTTAAATCAGTAACTCAGCCAGAGGTTAGGGGTTTGTTACAGGAGCAGGTAGGTGAGGTTTTGTGACCTGCAATGCACAGGAGGTCAGACTAAGATGATCATGATGGTCCCTTCTGTCCTTAAAGTCTGAGTCTGTCCATTCTAATGGGCCTTGGGATGGGGTAGAGAGGCTCCATGCCAACAATGAGGGCATTACGGAGGCTGAGCCTACTGGCAATGAAAGGGTTAGGGAAAACCTGTGCGCCCAATTGGTCCTGCCCTGCTATACGCACAGCCAATGTCAAGCATGGGGAGAGCAGACAGAAGGAGAGGGCCTAGTCCAGTCCAGGGATAGCCAGGAAGAAGGACAGAGTTCTGCTTCTCTTGATGGGAGAGAAGCTGAGATGGCACTCCCTTGCCAGCCACACCAGCCCTCCTGGAAGGAATGACCAAATCCTGGAAAGGGAATCAGGTGATGCACAGACTGTTTTGGAAACAAGCCCTGAATAGAAGGATGGGTCCCCACTGAAGGTTTGTGGGATGACCCTGGTTTTTGCACTTTGTTTTTGTTCCTGATTATCTTTAAACCTTAAACACCCCAAAAGGGGTAGGACTGAACAGTGTTTTGACTGGAGGGCCAAAACACCATTATACTGGCCCTCAGTGAGACAGACATATCAGCAGAGACCTGTCGCTGGATGAGTTGTGCCCAGAAGGGCCATAAAGGGATGTCGCCCTGACAACAGGTCTCGTGAGGCCCTTGTGATGTCAACCACTTATTGGTATTTTTCTTAATTCTTGCAATAGTTCTGTGAATAACTCATGGGACTGCACACACTGAATGATGAGACTAAAGAAATATTGACTAGCTACCCATTCAGTGAGCACTGTCCATCCAGTGCACTGATTAGGGCGGGAGTCCTGTGGAAAAAATATATATCATCATGTCATTAAGGACTATAGCATAATGCAATGCATAAATAGGCAGAATTAAGGTAGTACAACTTTAATTCAGGCATCCTTTAATTCAGACATTTCCTGATTTGTGAATGCTTCGCATTGCACCCTTAGCATTCTTAATTTTTAACTTTTTTAGAAACAAACCCCACCCCCCACCCCCACCCCCAACCACCTGGACTATCAGCAGTGTTGGTATCTTTAGATCTACAGCACAGTCCTCTGCCTCTAGAGAAAATGGAGTAAAAAGTAACAGCAGAAGGCTGCTATAAGCCTCTGCCACTAGAGTGGAATGGAGACACATAGTTTGCCAGTGGGTTTCACAGCTACTTGCTAGACATCAGTGGAACGTTGAGACTCAAGAACAATGTGTTCAGTTCCAGATTCTGGAAGAGAGTGTCTCTCTAGTGAGTATAGATCTCCTGTCTCCTCCCTTGCTGCTATTAGCCCCTGTCCCTGGGTCCTGCCCAGGTTTCTATCTGCTCTCATGGCCCCTCCCAGCCTGCTCTCCAATCCTGCTTCCTGCCCCTCTTCTTCGTTCCTTCCCCCCCTCACTGCCTTCTGCCCCCTGCTACTCCTATTCTCCTATCCTGGCTCCTACTTCTACTCCCTCTCCTTTGTGGTCCTGCCCCTGTCACCCCACCCTCCATCTCTTCACTCTCCCTTCACTCAGCATTTGAGTCAGGCTGCTTCTACCTCCCCTCCATGCAGCCAGAGCACCAAGAGGGAGAGAGTACTGAGAGCATAAGAGAGACTAACTCCCTATTTGCAATTCCAGCACCTGATGCCACAGCTGCCCTCAGCAGTCATTTCCCAGTTTTCATTTGTGCAACTGATTATTCCTTCCTAAGTGGAGTTCTTTGCATTTGTCCTCAATGAATTTCATCCTGTTTATTTCAGAACATTTCTCCAGTTTTTCAAGATCACTTTGAATTCCAATCCTGTCCTCCAAAGTGCTTACAACCCCTCTCAGCTTGGTATCGTCTGCAAACTTTATAAGTATACTCTGTGACATTATCCAAATCTCTTAAGATATTGAATAGAAAATCCTATAACATGAGCAAAAAAACAGCATATTTTCCCTGATCTCATTCTCACAAATGGTGGAACTTTTTAACGCTGAAATTTTTTTTGAATGTTTCAGCTAACACAGACACCCAGAATGAAAATTTCAGCCCAGACAGTTAGTTTGCCAAATATAAGCAAATGGAACCAGCATCTTATAATGGAAAGTGTCAGGTACCCTTAAATAGGGACATTGCTACCTGTGCCACCTATAATAAGGGCTGGTAGGGCCCAGCCCAGTCAATGGAAAGATGTTCATTCTCTTGAATGGAATAAATACAGATTCCATGCTGTAGCAAAGGTCTAATAAAAAAGATATAAAACAACATCTGTTAAAATAACTAGGACAAAAATATAAGAACAAAATGTCTGCTCTGACTTTGCCAATAGGTCTGGGAAAATGGCGTATTTTTATAAACATGATCCAAAGACTATCACAGTTTCAAAGAAAGGCAGTGCTTCACGCTGAAATCATTAATATGCTCCAGAATGACATTCAGACAAAAATGATCAATGCCATCGTGCTTGTCAAGAAAACAGTGCAGTACATATGTAACTGAGGATGAAGAAAGGTGGTTTGAGACATCAGAGGTCATAAATAATAGAACAAATTTCTCTATGAAATGTGTGATCATATTATGTCTATCACTTGTGAGGTCAATTTTCCTGAATTCAGTTTAATTAAAGAGTGTCAATTATCTTCACTGTGCACCACATATGGTAGGATGATTCTCATTCTGTGCTGGAATGAGGCAAAGACATATATTCTCCTTTGCTGTAGAAACTGATGGAATATTGTGGCAGTTTGAATTGAACTAGAATTACAATACTAGACAGAACAGTATTCTGACTAGTGATGATAGAATAACTGATTTTTCAATTTGGTGACCAAATCAAAAACTCCCCCCAAAAATATTGGGTAGAAAAAAAATTCCATTTTACCCTTTATTCTTTTAACAAATCTAGCTAAATTTCTAAACAAAGCTTGTTTTTTTGTTTCATTTTTTGTTTGCCTGAAATTGCTGAATTCAACTCAAATTCATGAATAGTTTCAGTTGCCTGAAAACTACATTTTTGGCAAATAAACCATTTTTTGATTGAAACATGTCACCTAGTTCTAATTTTTTGCAGTCTTGGACAAGATCCTTAGATGGTGTAAACTAGTATATCACTATTGAAATCAGTAGTTATGCTGATTTACACCAGGTAAGGATTGAACCATGGTCACATAGACTAATATTGCTGGGCACAGTGTGAAAACCAGAGCAGGTCAGAAAATGGGTAGACGGGGAAAGATGTTACAAAAATTTTCACTTCCATGTTGTCAACATTTCTCTTTTAGGCCTACATTTTCTGACCAACTCTTGGGAAAATGCAAGCTGGGAAATTTTACATGGCCATTTACACTTTGCATTGATGCTGAAACATCAATAATGAAGGATGAATGCAAAATGGAAGTGCAGGCAAATATTGATGGCAACAGTGCATGCATGTGTCCCTTTCCAGTAGTCCAAGAGCCATACAGTAATCACAGCTATAATGAGATTCCCATGAATGTGAATGGTGTTTGTATATTATATCAGATCTGTAATGACTGGACTAAGGATGGGGAATGAATTGGACCTTAAAAAAATATTAACAAAAAGCATTGATGAAAACTTGTGCTGAACCTGAACTGACCTAGAAGTGTGAGTTAGCTAATTGAGGGCTTGATTTTTATTGACCCTAAGGCCCCTTTACACCACTCTAGTAGTTCAAAAAGGCCTAAGTCTAATGAGAATCAGGACCTTAAAGCTTTCTTAAATAAATATAATGTATCCTCCAGCTATACATTTACTGTGTGTATTTGTTAGTATAACCCTTGCCTATCTTACCCCATTCCTTCCTTTGATGCCCATTCCCACTCTCACTCACTGTGTATTGCATACATTTCATTGGTAAGCTTTTGGTGTCAAAGATTAACCCATGGTTTGTGTGTTTTGTTTTTGCTCTGTGGAGCACCTGTGAGGAAGGCTCAATTCTTCCTTTGACAAAGTAAGCCAGGTTGCTCTATAAATATTTTAAAACAGACATGCAGTTTTCTGGGCTTCATTCTTTTAAATTATTACAGCAGTTACTAAAGATTCTTTCTTGACTAATATTATAAAACAAATCTTTGGGGTTTTATGTAATATTTTGTTACCTAAATATTGCCACTTAATCTAATTAGGTTGAGGAATGTTATTTTTGATTGACTATTCCCAGTAGACCAATCTTCCCTCATGATCAATATTTTAAGCTTTTTCTAAATTTAAAACCTGCGATATCTAACCACAGAGGCAATATTTTGCTTATGCATATTCAAAGGTGATTAAAGTACATTTTATTTGTTTGTTTTGCTCATATGAATTAACATTATCCATGGCAACTCCTATCTTAGCAAGTGCCCCTTGAAACTCCTACGAAAAAAAGTGTGAATTCCCTGTGAAACTTTTCATGGTTAATTCCATTTTGAAAAAAAAAGTCTTATGCACAAAAGCTAGCTTTACTTGATGCCACAAGAAAAGAGATTTGTACTTACTATTATTTTACTGGCATGATTTTGTGATTCAAATTGAGCAGCTTTACTATTCAATTACTTTTATGTTAATATAAATAGAAGGATTAGCATAGCCATGCTATAGCTTCAGCAATTGGGAATCACTGTAAAAATTCAGCCAACTTCCACAGCTGCAGTTAAAGGGTACCCTGTGATCCAAAATCTGAAATCCAAGGGAGGGTGAGCGGCATGTTTCTTTGGGACATATTGGGATAAGATCATTAGGATGCCACACCCTTTCAGAACCGCTGTCATGAATAGACTGTAACAGGAAGAAAATAGTATATATCGTGGTGCCAGATCCTGACAGGATGTCCATGCCTATGTAATGGTGAATTAGTGGGCCAGGTAGAAGAAAGCACGTGCAATGGGACTCAACACACAGCTTCCCTGTGTGTATCATAGAGCAATAGGTGCCCACACTGCTATGGAATAGAGGCATGATGGGGGGCAAATCCATGTGTGGTTGGGCTTTTATTGGAGGGGAGCAGAAGGCTGTGTCCCCCTACTCCCATCCTACATTGCGGCAGCACATAGTGGACTGCCTCAACAGATCTGAAGGACCTGAGGAACATATTAAAACACCATGGATGAAATCCTGGCCTCACTGATTTCAACTGGGCGTGGATTTCACCTCATGTTTTGTCACTGCCATGCTTCTGGGTATTTAACCCAATACAAATGCTTTAACGTGGATTTTGCTCTATTTCTCAGGTTTTGGCCTACAGAGAGTAAAACAGATTAGGAGCTATTCTGTATACTAATTTGACCTTAAACCAGAGAATGATGATCCAAATACTAATGCTACAGTCTCATCCACCAAAGCCTCTGTTCCATGCACCAGAATCATTTCCACGATTCAGTTGCTGTGAACTAAACTCACTAACATCAGTTTATTCATTGTTTGCCCTTTTTTTTTTTTTTTTTTTTTTTTTTGTGTGTGTGAAACTATTTTTATGTAAGAAACCAATAAAAGCTTTTTGGTTTATTTTTTTTTCCTTGAGCACTCTCCAATTTTATCTAAAGCCATGGGAAATAGGCAAGAAAGATAGATTGTGGGTAGATTGCTCTGCCCAGGTGCCACAAAAGTCTTGCTTTGCTTGATAAGATTCAGCATAATTTAAATATTTAAGGGGGAAGAGAAGAAACAATGCAACAATATAAAAAATACAAAAGGAGACGAGCTCTTGAGTTCCAAACAAAAAAAAAATTGCGAACCGCTACTCCAGTGCCAATCTGGAGGAGTAGCAACAATACTGTATTGCAGTGTATTCTTGCTTTTCAATGACTGTCATCCTTATAGTAGTTTTGGAAGATATAAAGTCAAAAGTACATGAAAGTATTTTATTTTACTGTATCCCATAATTGTATGCCTTATTTACAAGCATTCGCTGGAAACATTGTGACATTCAGCACTTACAGTAAAAGAAGTGCGTCATGGATGCATGGGGCAAGCTTGCCTCCAACACTCACTCCCTAGGCTGCCACTTTTGCAAGGGGGAACTCCACAGTTCCATTACTCTGAGATTGGGTTCCCTGGCTTCAGCACCCCTGTTTCTCCTCTCTTCTCCAGTGGGTCCAAATATGTTTAGACCCTGGTAGGAGACTTATCCCTTTTTGGGAGCTCTGCAACAACAGATGTTTTGCAGCAATACACCGCCCTGACCGGGAAAACTGAAAAGTCTGCTGCTTGCCAGGAGCTAGGATTCACGATGTAACGGAGAGACTGCCGAGACTCATCAAGCCCTCGGATCGCTACCCCTTCCTGCTTCTGCACGTGGGCACCAATGATACTGCCAAGAATGACCTTGAGCGGATCACTGCAGACTACGTGGCTCTGGGAAGAAGGATAAAAGAGTTTGAGGTGCAAGTGGTCTTCTCGTCCATCCTCCCCATGGAAGGAAAAGGCCTGGGTAGAGACCGTCAAATCGTGGAAGTCAACAAATGGCTACACAGATGGTGTCAGAGAGAAGGCTTTGGATTCTTTGACCATGGGATGGTGTTCCAAGAAGGAGGAGTGCTTGGCAGAGATGGGCTCCACCTAACAAAGAGAGAGAAGAGCATCTTTGCAAGCAGACTGGCTAACCTAGTGAGGAGAGCTTTAAACTAGGTTCACCGGGGGAAGGAGACCGAAGCCCTGAGGTAAGTGGGGAAGTGGGATACCGGGAGGAAGCATGAGCAGGAGCGCGCGAGAGGGCAGGGCTCCTGCCTAATACTGAGAAAGAGGGACGGTCAGCGAGTTATCTCAAGTGCCTATACATAAATGCAAGAAGCGTGGGAAACAAGCAGGGAGAACTGGAAGTTCTGGTACAGTCAAGGAATTTTGATGTGATTGGAATAACAGAGACTTCGTGGGATAACTCGCATGACTGGAGTACTGTCATGGATGGATCTAAACTATTCAGGAAGGACAGGCAGGGCAGAAAAGGTGGGGGAGTAGCACTCTATGTAAGGGAGCAGTATGACTGCTCAGAGCTCAAGTATGAAACTACAGAAAAACCTGAGAGTCTCTGGATTAAGTTTAGAAGTGTGAGCAACAAGGGTGATGTCGTGGTGGGAGTCTGCTATAGACCATCGGACCAGGGGGATGAGGTGGACGAGGCTTTCTTCCGGCAACTCACAGAAGTTACTAGATCGCACGCCCTGGTTCTCATGGGAGACTTCAATCACCCTAATATCTGCTGGGAGAGCAATACAGCAGTGCACAGACAATCCAGGAAGTTTTTGGAAAGTGGAGGGGACAATTTCCTGGTGCAAGTGCTGGAGGAACCAACTAGGGGAAGAGCTCTTCTTGACCTGCTGCTCACAAACTGGGAAGAATTAGTAGGGGAAGCAAAAGTGGATGGGAACCTGGGAGGCAGAGACCATGAGATGGTCGAGTTCAGGATCCTGACACAGGGAAGAAAGTAAAGCAGCAGAATACGGACCCTGACTTCAGAAAAGCAGACTTTGACTCCCTCAGGGAATTGATGGGCAGGATCCCCTGGGAGAATAACATGAAGGGGAAAGGAGTCCAGGAGATCTGGCTGTATTTTAAAGACTCCTTATTCAGGTTACAGGGACAAACCATCCCAATGTGTAGAAAGAATAGTAAATATGGCAGGCGACCAGCTTGGCTTAACAGTGAAATCCTTGCTGATCTTAAACACAAAAAAGAAGCTCACAAGAAGTGGAAGATTGGACAAATGGCCAGAGAAGAGTATAAAAATATTGCTCGGGCATGCAGGAGTGAAATCAGGAAGGCCAAATCACACCTAGAGGTGCAGCTAGCAAGAGATGTTAAGAGTAACAAGAAGGGTTTCTTCAGGTATGTTAGCAAGAAGAAGAAAGTCAAGGAAAGTGAATGAGGGAGGCAACCTCGTGACAGAGGATGTGGAAAAAGCTAATGTACTCAATGCTTTTTTTGCCTCTGTCTTCACGAACAAGGTCAGCTCCCAGACTACTGCACTAGGCAGCACAGCATGGGGAGGAGGTGACCAGCCCTCTGTGAAGAAAGAAGTGGTTTGGGACTATTTAGAAAAGCTGGACGAGTCCATGGGGCCAGATGCGTTGCATCCGAGAGTGCTAAAGAAGTTGGCAGATGTGATTGCAGAGCCATTGGCCATTATCTTTGAAAACTCATGGCAATCGGGGGAAGTCCAGGACGACTGGAAAAAGGCTAATGTAGTGCCCATCTTTAAAAAAGGAAAGGAGGATCTGGGGAACTACAGGCCAGTCAGCCTCACCTCAGTCCCTGGAAAAATCATGGAGCAGGTCCTCAAGGAATCAATTCTGAAGCACTTAGAGGAGAGGAAAGTGATCAGGAACAGTCAGCATGGATTCACCAAGGGCAAGTCATGCCTGACTAATCTAATTGCCTTCTATGATGAGATAACTGGCTCTATGGATGAGGGGAAAGCAGTGGACATGTTGTTCCTTGACTTTAGCAAAGCTTTTGACATGGTCTCCCACAGTATTCTTGCCAGCAAGTTAAAGAAGTATGGGGTGGATGAATGGACTATAAGGTGGATAGAAAATTGGCTAGATTGTCGGGCTCAACAGGTAGTGATCAATGGCTCCATGTCTAGTTGGCAGCCGGTATTAAGTGGAGTGCCCCAGGGGTCAGTCCTGGGGCCAGTTTTGTTCAATATCTTCATAAATGATCTGGAGGATGGTGTGGATTGCACCCTCAGCAAGGTTGCCGATGATACTAAGCTGGGAGGAGAAGTAGATACGCGGGAGGGTAGGGATAGGATACAGAGGGCCATAGACAAATTGGAGGATTGGGCCAAAAGAAATCTGATGAAGTTCAACAAGGACAAGTGCAGAGTCCCACACTTAGGACAGAAGAATCCAATGCACCGCTACAGACTAGGGACCAAATGGCTCAGCAGCAGTTCTGCAGAAAAGGACCTAGGGGTTACAGTGGACGAGAAGCTGGATATGAGTTAACAGTGTGCCCTTGTTGCCAAGAAGGCCAATGGCATTTTGGGCTGTAGAAGTAGGGGCATTGCCAGCAGATCGAGGGACGTGATCGTTCCCCTCTATTCGACATTGGTGAGGCCTCATCTGGAGTACTGTGTCCAGTTTTGGGCCCCACACTACAAGAAGGATGTGGAAAAATTGGAAAGAGTCCAGCGGAGGGCAACAAAAATTATTAGGGGACTGGAACACATGACTTATGAGGAGAGGCTGAGGGAACTGGGATTGTTTAGTCTGCGGAAGAGAAGAATGAGGGGGGGATTTGATAGCTGCTTTCAACTACCTGAAAGGGGGTTCCAAAGAGGATGGATCTAGACTGTTCTCATTGGTAGCAGATGACAGAACAAGGAGTAATGGTCTCAAGTTGTAGTGGGGGCAATTTAGGTTGGATATTAGGAAAAACTTTTTCACTAGGAGGGTGGTGAAACACTGGAATGCGTTACCTAGGGAGCTGGTGGAATCTCCTTCCTTAGAAGTTTTTAAGGTCAGGTTTGACAAAGCCCTGGCTGGGATGATTTAGTTGAGGATTGGTCCTGCTTTGAGCAGAGGATTGGACTAGATGACCTCCTGAGGTCCCTTCCAACCCTGATATTCTATGATTCTATGGAAGCAACTCGTAGTCATTCATCTCAACTGTATTTAATTACATTTTAATCCATCTAAGTGACCTTGCAATATAAATTATCTAATTGCATAGGATTACCTTTTTACATATAGTGTAACAGCTTAGGTGGAATGTGAAAGACACAATCATTTTTCATCAGCTTGTCTTGGTTAGCCTAGAAACTGTGGAACATTTTTGTATGTAGAACCAACCTTGCGAATTTACTGAAATGGCAAAGGTAACTGAAGCGCTGGCTGGTTAGACAATGGCAGTAACAGTAGCTGGAGAAGGCATTAGCTGAGCATCACAGACATCAGAGATGGAATTTATGGGCCAGATTCACTGGTATTCTCTGCCTGCTTTGCACTGCTCCATTGATGCAAAGCAACCATTAAGCTTGATTGCTGCAGGGGCACAAAAATACTGATTGAACTGGTGAATCTGACCCATTGTTTTTTATTTTGCCAATCAATGTCTAGCTAGCCTGCGTTCAGCACCAGTAACATCTCACTGTAAGTCTTCTGTAACAATCATGGCACCTGGGCTGTAGCCGATTCAGGTTTACCACTAATGATGACTGTTGGTACCCCTCCTAAACTGGCAGTAGCTGTGCATCTCATTGACATTAGTGAATTATTGCCATCCATCTTGAGAAGCAGCCATGAAAGGGGACACTCACTGACTTCATGTGGTGGATTAATGGAAGAGAGGGATATTTTAGTTCAGAACTAGGGATCTGTTCCAAAGCTTATCAAAGTCAATAGAAAGACCTCTCGTGATAGCAAGGAGCTTTCAGTGAGTCCCTAGATGTTCAGAGGATTAGGTTCAGCACTCTGGATCTGGAGAGCAGCAAAAGGGAACAAGAGAATGTAGTGCCTACTACACTGCCGCTGCACTTGTAGCTGTTTTCATTGCTGCCTTTAGACCTGATGCTGTCGCACCTGCTACTATCACAGCAACATGCCTGCTTGCTTCCTTTTGCCCTGTAACCTGGAAATTATATTCACATTTTTTCTGGGATTGGTGCTGGTAGAAGGCAGAGTGGGGTGTTGTGCCGTACCTGTAGCCTAGCTTGTCGTCCTCTTTTCTTTGAGTGGTGTTATCACTAGACTTGAACATTTCTTGTTCTGTCCTTCCAGCCACTACAGATTCTTCTTCTTCTTCCTCAAAACAGATGAAAACCCTTTAAAAATGGTCATAAATGGCCAGATTCTGAGGTGCACAAATAAGGAAATACTGACTCAAGCAACACACCACACTAACCAAGGGTAAACCAGAATTTTTAAAAAATTTTAAAAGTATATACAATGGAAATAGAGGAGCTATAATTGTGTAACTCCAACTGGTTCTGCTACATTTCAAGGACAGAACTTTAAGAAAAATACAAAAATACTGGCACCTGCAAGAGCTTTGTATTTACAAGATTACCAAAACAAGGAAGCAAACAAATTTTGGTCATTCCGAAGAACATTTGAAATGCCAAATTGAAAATAGACTAGCCACACTTATAGATTATAAGGCCAGAAGGGTCGTTGTGATCATCTAGTCTGATCTCCTGTATAACACAGGCCACAGGACTTCCCTGAATTAAGTCCTGTTTGAATTAGATCATATCTTTTAGAAAAGCATCAAATCTTGATTAAAATTTTTCCAATAATAGAGAATCCACGACAATCCTAGATAAATTGTTCCAATGGTTAATTAGCCTCATTTTTGAAAATGTGTACATGATTTACAGTCTGACATTGGCTCTCGTTATACGGTTGTATGGGGCCAGACCCACATCTCTTTCTGATGCCTTGCACTTCTCTGGCACAAACTATCTCTGAAGCTGCTTCATCAGCCATCTGATGATTCCCTTTATCTAAGGGAATCCCTGAGTGGCACAGAACCTCCAGAAAGGCTCCTATAATACTTTCTCATCAGGCACTGTACAAAGGGTGTGGCCAAGGAAAGGCGGGCATGGCCAGGCATATCTATACTTTGATTATATCCAGCTACTTCAATAGTCCCTTGGGGCTCCAAGTGGAAATTGAACCGCTAGACTGACCACTGGAAGGCTCTAGGACCTGTAGGATGCAAAGGCACCTTTACTGCCTCCTTTGAACTCACCGAGCTCTGTCACAACTCAAGATTTGGGATCATCCCTCATACTTTATGAAATACATGGAAAATCAATTTTTATTTTTAAAGGATTGCCCTGTCACACTAAGGACAAATGAAGATGCAGTGCAGATGGGAGATAAATGGGTCGTTAGTGGAGAGAGAAGCAAGGTGGAGGAGCTGAGTACCTGTGAGATAAATGGTAACTTTCCCTTTATATCCCAAGGAGCCACTAGCTGAGAAAGTTGTGCTTGCAGCCTATCTCCTCTACAACCCCAATCCCCTCCCCATTGCAGGGAAACTTTGAAAGAAACTACACAAAGTCTGTCTCATAAATTTTCATGGCTTCTAAATTTCCTTTCTGCAGGATGGTCTATGGGATATTCCAGTAAGGTCCATTGCATTTAAATGTGCCTCTTTCATTTTACCAGCTATGGGATGTCTGTCAATTTGTGGAATTTTGCATGAATATTGACTATATTGAAATAATTTAGAAGTCTCAGCCTTACGTTCTGAAAGCAGCTGCATTCTGTGATAGAGGTCTGCACTCTTATCTGCAGATCACCTTAGCATTGACTCCGCAGCTTAGAAATTACCATTTAGCCTGTGATAATCACCCAGTCGTTCCCCCGACATTACCCTCACTGAACTGTCTGTCGATTGCATTCCCATCTCTGAAACCAAAATTTATCATTTTTTTCCATTTCATGCAAAACAACATAATTAACCTAGTTTCTAATATAAAATGACAGCTCTAGTTCAGGCTATGAATTAAATTGCAAATTGAGGCTGCGGATCGTATACATGTGGTTGACCTTGAATGTGGTTGACCTTGATTCAGTTTATAATGAGATTCAGAAACTCTGAAATCGGGTTCAGTACATCCTATAATATTTGGATTTTATTCTAAAATACAGTATTGGCTGACTGTTTTCCTTTTCTAAAATTCCATATCTAATCACTTCCCTACTCCCAGGTATTGTGTTGATAAGCATGTAGACAGAGCCTTTAGATTAGACACTTTGGGGGCATCTGAAATCTAAATCCAAACTCTGAATTTTCTGACTGCATGACTGGGCTGCTATATTTTTGTGACCATTTTGAATGGAAGTCTTCTCTATTTTCCCTTCAATGTGTGCATGTAACTTCCACTAATACTGATGGGAGCGTGTGTGCACATGCAGGGCTAGTTTATGGCATTTATGCCACCATCTTTTGTTCAGGGAGATATAGAGCTGCACTGCCCCAACAGGAGCACTAAGGGGATTGTGCCTCAGTCAGGCAGATTGTTCTCCATTGTGTACTGGCCAGACTCTATGGGCCAGTGTAGAAGGGGTTGGTCCAAGGCCCTGCCTCCCATCTACCTCATTGTCTACCTCCTGAACTCCGGAGAGCAAAGAGCCCAGACGCTGCTATTGTGGGAAATGCTTGTGCAGCCATGTAAGGTAGAAGTCTCTTGCAGTCCCTCTGCCTTTTCATGGTGAAGCACAGGCCTCTCTCAATCTGGCCCCCAGCACGAATTTATGCTTCTGGTATATTCATATAATTATACCATGTACATACAGATTCCATGGGATTCCTACCACAAGTGTAAAATTTGGCTTAACATATTATCAAAATCAGGGGATTACAATGCAAACAGAATTGTTTTGAGAAAATTATTGTTTAACCATATCAGTCCACTGTACCTGTAAACAAAGAGCATTTTGCCCATTGTCCAATGACAACAGTAGTACCAGGCTATGTAAGAGAGCACAGAACATAATAATCAGCTCACTGGTCACCTAAGGTTTGTGCACAAATAAGCATTGAAGCAGCACCTACTGAAATACTAATCTATTTATGCTCTGGTCTCTGAGTCCCTGTGTTAGCCCTTTGTTCATTTCAAAGTAAAATACCAAAATCAATTATTTTTTCAGCAAAAAATACCAGAGCTGTGCAAACTTCTGTTAATTAATCCAGAAATTACCTGATAACTGGAAGCATTTGCTTACAGAAAAACCTGTAAGTTTGCTGATGGGATCTCACAAGGCACTGAGAGCCAAGAGGGTTCAGTTGAGGTGACACAGTAAATGCAGAAACATGCCGCATTAAAGCTGCATAGAATTTCAACTCACATATTTAGCTTCAAGGATAATAACTGTGAACTCCAAGGCTGGCTTTCCTTAGAGAAAACTAATGAGTTTTTGCAATGCCTCAGAACATCCTGTATCTGCTGCTGAGCCCTGAGTTACTAAGCAGGAAGGAAAATATCTGTCATCTTGCCTGTAGTCTTCCAGTTACAAAGTGATATGCTATTTTATGGAAAGTCATGTTAGAAATAGAGAGTTCTTTAGAGTTCTATGATTATGAGACACTGGACCAGAGTCTCATATTACACAGATGTAAAATGGAGTTATTTCAGATTTAAAGTGAATTTGGCCCTCTTTCTCTGTTGTTTTTCTTCCCCCACCCACTAGTCAATTTCAAATGCATAATGTTTATTACTAGAGCTGGGGAAAAAACTTAGCTGGCACAATTTTCCATCAAAAAATGCATTTCTTGGGAACATGCTGATTTTGATGAAAGTTTCGTTGGAGAAGAAGTCAAAACATTTAAATTCATTTTGTTTTGACTATGACTATAGAGAGAGTCTATATTATATATAATTTTATGTAACATACACATTGAAATGAATCAACATGATTGAAACAAAACATTTGGATGGTTCTGAAGCAGATAATTTTTGTTCCATGGGAAGATTTGGTTTATGACCTGTTCTTTTAACTGTGAGTCTCACTGACTCTACTAGGGCTACAGTGTTGTTCTGAAGATGTACAGTGATTCAAGGTATACAGCTGATACTAAAACACAGACTATATCAAGACCTGGGTGGTAGCCATGACATTCTTATACTTACTTTGCAGGGGGAGAAAGTGCATGATGGGGCTGTATTTTTCATATACAGATAAAATCTATGGACAGTGCTGCAGTCCTTTTGCAGGCAAGGCTTTCATTTACTTTACTGGGTGTTTAGCCTTCACAGAGTGCCAATCTGTGGCATTTATCCACTGGCCCAGGAAGGTGACAGTGTGGATGTACCATTCAACAGGCAGCTTGGGGAGGGATTCTGTTTTAGAGCTGTGTCTACTTTAGAGAACGGAAGGGTTGGTAACTGAAATGATGAGACTGTACAATGATGCAGTGTACCCACATTAGCCATGATGTTTCAGTTGTACAGATCCTTGAAGTGGTGGCTTGCAAGGAGTTTTAAAAAGCTTTCTGTAGGAAGGCCCACTGGAATTTGGAGGGGAAAGGTCAATTCCAATAATTCGCTGGGAAACTGCCACATACCCCTGGGAACTGGCATCACTTCAAAGTCCTGTTCTCAAAACACAGACCAGGTTGACAGTTTAGCCCTTGCTTGGTGAGGAAAGCTTCAACTGGAACTTTTGAAAAATAGTTTCAAGGCATGTAAGGTGGCTGTCGCAAAGCAATAGAGGGTGTTCTGGCAGGATAGAGAGAGAGCAAGACAAGTTCATGGTGGTATGGCTTCAACAGTAACATACCTCCCATCCCCTAGGTAGCCAGATTCATGTAGTGCTCAAGGATGATATCTACCAAGTGGAGTGCCACATTTCAGTTTAAACCATAATCACAGACTGGTGGGCCTAAGTTGTTGTCAAGACCTGAGGTGAGTAGCAATGGCTGCATAACTTTAAAATGAGAAAGGAGGCTTTCTTGTACCTCTGTGATGAGCTATGCCAGACTAATGGGATGACAGCTCCAATGACATGGAATGGAAAGAGGTGATTACCTGGTGGAAGGTGGCTATTCTTGGTACATTCTGGCCAGTCAGGCATCAGTTTGGGAAGTCCATGGTGGGAGCCATTGTCATGGAAGTGTGCATGACTATACATCATTTATTGCAGCAGCAGGTGATCTAGGTTCATATGTGCCAGAAATTTTAAACCACAGGATTACGTGAATTGTGTAGAAGCTATTGATGGACACACCCCTCCCACAAACAAGCCCAGGAGCACATTAAAACATAGGAGTACAACTCAATGACCATGCAAACCTTAGTGGCTTCTCAGGGTACCTACTTCAACATGTACCTAGGGTGTCCAGACAAAGCACAGGATGCCAGAATTCTAAAAAATTCTAGACTTTTCAAAAGCAGACAAAGGGGACCTCTATTTACACTAAACAATGTGTACATTAACAGTGTCTCTATCATCGCTGCATACCCACTTTACCATAGCTCACTGAATCATACCTAGATTATACAAACCCAGAGAAATGCCAATTCAGCTATATATTCAATCTGGGTCTGAAATATGGATATTTAACCTCTGCAGCAGCTGAGCAAGATACTCCGTTTAGTTTTCCTTCAAGAGCTGAAGAAAACTATGTTTGATCATGGGCTTTCAGTCAACCCAAGGGCAAAAACAACAAAGATCCTCAGTTTCTTAGCTGTGAATTAATATGAAATGAAGATTACTGGTACTGGTGCCAACTCTTAAAGATTATCTAAAAGCTGTGGAACAGATTATTATGTTAAATATGGGTTAGAATAAGAAACAGAAAATTACACAGATTGAAGAAGTATTTGTTTCCTATCTAAGTTTTATCAGCTTTTAAATAAATAAACATAAGAGAAGGCATGCCATGAAGGTATAATCAATTTCATAAACTTGTTCACAGATCTATGACTTCTTAAAAAACGTAGGCCTCTAAAATAGCAACATGCACATTTCATTTATAAAATTATAATACACGCTAGCCCAAATGTCTAAAAGACCTTTTCATGCAGACTTCCACCTAACAACATTATCTGGAAAGGGTATGGTCAGAGATTTAAAGCATTAAGAGTACATTCCCCTTCCTACATGGAGTAAATTTATGTGATAACTTCCTGCGTTTTCTTGGGAGTAACCAGTGATTTCTCCTATCACCATTCTTCACACTAAATTATCATTTTTCAGTAGCCTTTTTGATGTATTACTTAAACCTCCCCATTTAAAATATTTCTAATCTTATGTATGTACTGAGAATAAGGTATTAGTTCAAGAGTGAGAAATCAGAGACTCAGTATCAGAATTGTAACTGAGGCATGCTGTGCAGCTCTGAATAGTTTGTTATTCAAAATGCTCCCATATAATTACATCCAATTATGTTAAAAATGCATATACAAAGGATTGAATGCCCTCTTCAGTCCAGTCTCTATTCAAGCAGATAGGGGCTTGCACGTTTCCAGGCCAGGCTGACTTAGTGGTGTCTCTCACACAGGGGCCTTTCTATGCTGTCTCTCTGCCCAATCACTTCTGCTCTCCCATAAGTCCCACAATACCTACACCCAGCTGTAATTTCTGGCCCTACACATAGTTCTGCATACAGTTCCTGGGCGGTTCTCTCTTCATCTGACTTCTCTGCAGCTCCTGGCTGGCCATGCGTTTGCTGCTGCCCAGCGGTATGTCTACACTATGATATTAGGTCAAATTTATAGAAGTCGATTTTTTAGAAAGCGATTTTATACAGTATTTTGTGTGTGTCCCCACACTAATGCATGAAGCGCATTAAGTCGGCGGAGTGCATCCACAGTACCGAGGCTAGCGTCGACTTTCAGAGTGTTGCACTGTGGGTAGCTATCCCACAGTTCCAGCAGTCTCCGCCACTCATTGGAATTCTGGGTTAAGCTCCCAATGCCTGATGGGGCAAAAACATTACAGCGGGTGGTTTTGGGTACATGTCATCAGTTGCCCCTCCCTCCAGCAATGGCAGACAATCGTTCCGCTCCTTTTTTCCGTGCGGGCGCCATACTGCTTTCAGCAGATGGTGCAGTAGGACTGGTAACCGTTGTCGTCGTCATCCACCGCTTCTGCTGCCATTCTGCGCTCCTGCTCTCCTGGTGGTCTCGCAGGGCTGCTTCCGCTGCAACTCTGCTCGGCTGCTCTTGTCTCGCCATACCATGGCAAGCGTGCAGCCTGCTCAGCTGTTGTGTCCTGGCAGCAGACGGTGCAGTAGGTCTGCAAAACTGGTCATCCAACCACTGCTTCCCCTACAACCCTGCTTTCCTGCAGACATCATACCACGGCAAGCATGGAGCCCGCTCAGATCACTGTGGCAGTTATGATCATTGTAAACACCTTGCACATTATCATGCAGTATATGCAGAACCAGAACCTGCAAAAGCAGGCGAGGAGGCAATGGCAGCACGGTGATGAGAGTGATGAGGACATGGACACAGACTTCTCTCAAAGCACGGACCCCGGCAATTTGGCAATCCTGGTGGCAATGGGGCAGGCTCATGCTGTGGAACGCCGATTCTGGGCCCGGGAAACAAGCACAGAGTAGTGGGACCGCATAGTGTTGCAGGTCTGGGATGATTCCCAGTGTCTGTGAAACTTTCGCATGCGTAAGGGCACTTTCACGGAACTTTGTGACTTGTTTTCCCCTGCCCTGAAGTGCAAGAATACCAAGAGGAGAGCAGCCCTCACAGATCAGCAGGAGAGTGGCGATAGCCCTGTGGAAGTTTGCAACCCCAGACCAGCTACCTGTCAGTCGGGAATCAATTTGGAGTGGACAAATCTACTGTGGGGGCTGCTGTGATCCAAGTAGCCAACGCAATCACCGAGCTGCTGCTATCAAGGGTAATGACTCTGGGAAATGTGTAGGTCATAGTGGATGGCTTTGCTGCAATCGGATTCCCTAACTGTGGTGGGGCAATAGATGGAACGCAAATCCCTGTCTTGGGACCAGACCACCAGGACAGCCAGTACATAAACCTCAAGGGGTAATTTTAAATAGCGCTGCAAGCACTGGTGGATCACAAGGGACGTTTCACCAACATCAATGTGGGATGGCCGGGAAAGGTTCATGTCGCTCACATCTTCAGGAACTCTGGTCTGTATGAACAGCTGCAGGAAGGGACTTACTTTACAGACCAGAAAATAACTGTTGGGGATGTTGAAATGCCTACAGTTATCCTTGGGGACCCCGCCTACCCCTTAATGCCATGGCTCATGAAGCCATACACAAGCAGCCTGGACAGTAGTCAGGAGCTGTTCAACTATAGGCTGAGCAAGTGCAGAATGGTGGTAGAATGTGCATTTGGGCGTTTAAAAGTGCGCTGGCGCAGTTTACTGATTTGGTTAGGCCTCAGTGAAACCAATATTCCCATTGTTATTACTGCTTGCTGTGTGCTCCACAATATCTGTGAGAGTAAGGGAGAGACATTTATGGTGGGGTGGGAAGTTGAGGCAAATCTCCTGGCCACTGATTACGCGCAGCCAGACATCAGGGCGGTTAGAAGAGCACAGGAGGGTGAGCTGCGCATCAGAGAAGCTTTGAAAACCAGTTTCATGGCTGACCAGGCTACGGTGTGATAGTTCTGTTTGTTTCTCCTTGATGAAAATCTGCCCCCTTGGTTCACTCTACTTCCCTGTAAGCCAACCACCCTCCCCTCCCGCCTTCGATCACCACTTGCAGAGGCAATAAAGTCGTTGTTTCAAATTCATGCATTCTTTCTTAATTCGTCACACAAATAGGGGGATAACTGCCAAGGTAGCCCGGGGTGGGTGGGGGAGGAGGGAAGCACAGGGTGGGGTGGTGGATGAGGGGAGGAGAGAAGGATAAGGCCACACTGCACTTCAAAACTTATTGAATGCCAGCCTTCTGTTGCTTGGGCAGTCCTCTGGGGTGGAGTGGTTGGGTGCCTGGAGCCCCCCTCCCTCCCTGCATTCTTGGGCATCTGGAAGAGGAGGCTATGGAACCTGGGCAGGAGGACGGTTGGTTACACAGGGACTGCAGTGGCGGTCTGTGCTCCTGCTGCCTTTCCTGCCACTCCACCAGACACTGGAGCATATCAGTAGCCTCAGCATTGCATCCTGCCTCCTTTCATCACACTGCTGCCACCTCTCCTGTTGCTCCAGCCATCTATCCTCTCTCACGTCCCTCCTGTCCTCGCATTCATTTTGTGCTTTCGTGGACTCTGCCACTGTCTGCCTCCACGCATTCTGCTGCGTTCTTTCAGTTTGGGTGGACTGCATGAGCTCAGAGAACATTTCATCGTGCATGCGTTTTTTTCACCTTCTTATCTGAGCTAGCCTCTGGGATGGAGATGCTAGTCGCAGCGTTGAAGCATTTGCAGCTGCAGAAGGAAAAAAAGGGAGATTAAAATTGAAAAAGACACATTGGCCATTTAAAAGGAGGGGCTGATGTTTTCAGGTTAACGTGCAGCACAAACCCAACTAACCCTCCCCCCCCACACACACACACCCAGTTGTCTGGGATAATCGTTTTCACCCCTCCCCCCACCGCATGGCTAACGGCCGGGATGATTTCTTTTCAGCCACAGGCACACAGCCCAGCAGGAATGGCCACCTCTGATGTCCCCTTAATAAAATTCTCCTATTTCAACCAGGTGACTATGAATGATATCACTCTCCTGAGGATAATACAGAGAGATAAAAAACGGATGTTGCTTGAATGCCAGCAAACACTGGGACCACATGCTGCCATGCTTTCTTATGCAATGAGTCCAGACTACGTGCTACTGGCCTGCCGTGGTAAAATGTCCTACCATGAAGGGCTCAATAAGGCTGCCCTCCCCAGAAACCTTTTGCAAAGGCTCTGAGAATACCTCCAGGACTGCTTCATTGAGATGTCCCTGGAGGATTTCTGCCCCATCCCCAGACACATTAACAGACTTTTCCAGTAGCTGTACTGGCTGTGAATGCATCCCAAGTCTTCAGGGCAAATTAATCTTTAAACACACTTGCTTTTTAACTGTGTGTAAGCAGAGTCAGGAAGAGCTCTACCCTGACATCTAGTGGCGAGTCATGGTGGGTTGTGGAAAAGAACTTCAGGGGCTGATCTCATTTGCATAGACACACCCACCCCGCCTAGATGGTCACTTTGGCTGCTGTAGGAGCCCCAGTTTCTCTGTTATTGGTGCAGGAATAAAGTGTTATTATGTGTATGAGTATGTGAATCAAGGACAGTGGAACTGTACTTGGCCTTTTGTTATGATGGAGGGACTCACCATCAACTAAGCAGCACTCGCTAGGCAAGCTTCATGGGTTCCAAAACCCAGTGAATGGAGAGAGGCTGGGGACAGGTATTGATACTGGTGGTATAGGTCCCCCTGGTGTGGGCTTTACATGCTAATTGCACTTCCTCCTCTCCCCACTGTGGAATATCAGAGCTATTTTTGATTCTACTAGGAGTCTAGTTACAGGCTGCTGAGCTGAATTCACTTTGGGCCAATGGTGCCCCAGCACTGAGGCTCCCCTACTAAAAGCTGAAATCACAAAAGAGCTAAACTTACTAAGAGCTGAAATCACTGAGTGTTGTGTTAAGTAGTGGGGGAGCCTGAAGATATAGTGTGCAGCGGTTTGCGGGACGGCTGGCAGAGCAGAGCGGCTGGTGGAGTGGAGCAGTTTGTGGGATGCCTGGAGCAGCTCATGAGGGTGGCTGGCAGAGCGGAGCAATTTGTGGGACTGCTGGTGGAGCGGAGCCCCATGGAGAGGTGGGACGATCGACTTTGGACCATGTAAGGTGCCCCTTAAACCCCCCCCCATCTCCACCCAGGTTGGGAGGTAAAACTCTGCTGATAACCTTTCGAGCTGTGGGACTGCACTGACCTGGGGCAGAGACTTTTGGGTTGTTGGACTTTTGGGACTTTGGTTTCCTGGACTCAAGAACCAAAGGGAAAGGACACGCCCCAATTTGCTTGGGGTGGGTTTTTGCTCATGGGTTGTGTTATGAATCCTGTTGGTGGTGTTTCCCCAACATAATGCCACATTGTTTCTCTCTGTTATTAAAAGGTTTTTGCTACACTCAGACTCTGTGCTTGTGAGAGGGGAAGTATTGCCTCTTGGAGGCGCCCAGCGGGGGTGGTATATATTTGTCCCAGGTCACTGGGTGGGGGCTCGAGCCGGTTTTGTATTGTGTTATTGGAATGGAACCCCTAGATACTGAACCCGGCCCTTGATGCTGCCAACTGTGACAGGCAGAAGGAGTTACACGTGTATTATATTTACAAAGGTACACTCACCAGAGATACCTTCTCTGCCTTCAAGGTCCGGGAACCCGGGTTGGGAGGGTATTGGATCCAGGGTGATAAACAGTTCCTGGCTGTCAGGGAGAATGGTTTCTCCGCTTGCCTGGCATGCGCTATCTTCAATCTCCCCCTCATCATCATCTTACTTGTCCCCAAAATCCTCATCCTTGTTGTGTGAGACTCACCCTTTGCAGGAGTCCACGTACAGGGGTAGGGCAGTGGTAGGGGCACCCCCTAGAATTGCATGCAGCTCATCATAGAAGCAGCATGTCCGGGGCTCTGACCCTGAGCAGGCGTTTGCCTCTTGGGTTTTTTTGTAGGCTTGCCTAAGCTCCTTAAGTTTCACGCGGCACTGCTATGGGTCCCTGTGATAGCCTCTTTCCTTCATGCCCTTGGAGTTTTTTTCAAATGTTTTGGCATTTCGTCTTTTGGAACGGAGTTCTGATAGCATGGATTCGTCTCCCCATACAGAGCTCAGATCCAGTACCTCCCATTCAGTCCATGCTGGAGCTCTTTTGCGATTCTGGGACTCCATCATGGTCACCTCTGCTGATGAGCTCACCATACTGGCCAAACAGGAAATGAAATTCAAATGTTTGCAGGGCTTTTCTTGTCTACCTGGCCAGTGCATCCAAGTTGAGAGTGCTGTCCAGAGCGGTCACAATGGAGCACTGTGGGATAGCTCCCAGAGGCCAATACCATTGAATTACTTCCACACTAACCCAAATTTGACCCTGCAAGGTCGATTTCAGCACTAATCCCCTCTTCGGGGGAGGAGTACAGAAATCGATTTTAAGAGCCCATTAAGTTGACAAAAATGGCTTTGTTGTGTGGACGGGTGCAGGGTTAAATCAATCTAACACTGCTAAATTCGACCTAACCTCATAGTGTAGACCAGGGCCAAGAGTGCCCAGTCACTTCCTGGTCAGGGTCCTTCCTCCTACCTGGTCAAGAGAAAGGGCTACAGTGGGGAAGTGACTGGTGAGAAATGAAGTCCCCTGCTTAGCAGGTTGATCACATGATATTGTAACATCAGGGTTATCCAAAGGAATGAGGCCAGACCACACTGTGTGAAAATCTAACACACTTTTAATTAGAGGTGAGCAAAATTCAGAATTTCCATCCCATGTATAATTCTGATATTTCAACCTGTCTCTTCATCCTGAAATACAATGAAAAGTTGAAATTTCCAAATTTTCTATCAAAAAGAAATTCCAAAAAATATCTATTCAGAAATGTCAAAATGTTTTGTTTTGAGACTTCCAGTTGAAATGAAAACCACAGCATACAGGCTGCTTAGCTGTTTTAACTCTCTTTTCTAGAATTCATGCAAAAGGCCAGCACAATGGCTATGAAAAAATGAAGGTTACCCCCTCGTGTTGTAGTCCTTTAAGATGGGTTTTGCACAGTCACATGGCAACATTTCTGAAATCAAAATGTTTTAGGTCATTTCAATATTAAACTATATTTCCTTTTACAATATATTGCCTTACTGGAGTTACAGTGTGGGATCCTGATGCACTCTCAATCCCTCATGGGCCAGTCATGTGACTTCCATGATGAATTGTGTAGTTCGGTCAGAGTGAAATCAGAACATTGCTACATCCGTGCTTCCGTCCTAAAAAGAAGTTCTGGAATGTATGTGCACTACTTCTGGTAAGTGATAGCACTGGAACGACCAGAATGCCATTACAGATCCTCAAAAATATACCAGAACGGCATTCCAGAGTGTCCCTGTGCCTCATGGAAGATGTCCTCCAGAAAGCTTCGTTCATTGGAGAGAATAGGGACCAGAATTACAACCCCACATGGCAATGTATTAGGAGGAGCATTGCCAGCAGATCCAGGGAAATGATTATTCCCCTCTATTCAGCATTGGTAACGCCACATTGCGTCCATTTTTGGGCCCCCCACTACAGAAAGGATGTGGACAAATTGGAGAGAGTCCAGCAGAGGGCAACGAAAATGATTAGGGTACCGGGGCACATAATTTATGAAGAGAGGCTGAGGGAACTGGGGTTATTTAGTCTGCAGAAGAGAAGATTGAGGGGGGATTTGATAGCAGCCTTCAAGTACCTGAAGGAGGGTTCCAAAGAGGATGAAGTTAGACTGTTCTGAGTGGTGGCAGATGACAGAACAAGGAGCAATGGTCTCAAGTTGCAGTGGGGGAGGTCTAGGTTGAATATGAAAAACTATTTCAGCAGGACGGTGGTGAAGCACTGGAATGGGTTACCTAGGGAGGTGGTGGAATCTCCATCCTTGGAGATTTTTAAGGTCTGGGTTGACAAAACCCTGGCTGGGATGATGTAGTTGGGGTTGGTCCTGCTTTGAGCAGCGGGTTGGACTAGATGGCCTCCTGAGGTCTCTTCCAACCCTAATCTTCTATGAGTCTATGATTCTAATGTGCCACAAAAGGAGAATGAAGTAGAATGTTTTGAAACAAAACATTTCAGGTCTGTTCAAAAATGAAATATTCTGATTTGGGTCAAACAAATGGATTGCTCAGACAAATGAAATATTTCATGTCAATTTTCCTAAGAGAAAATTGATTTCTGGGGGGGGGGGGAATCAAAACTTTCCTATGAAAAGTTTCAATTTTGTGGAAATTGCATTTTCCATCGAAAATTACCCCAATGGAAATTCTACTTTTAATGCAGTCAGAGCCCTAACAGCACCCTTCTCCCTAGCAAAAAGCAGCACCACCCACCAAAAGAAGACTATTTGTTTCAGTCCTATTACCCCAGCATACCTTAAACCACACCCACCTGCAGCCCTGCTAAAGGGGGACGAGTAGTCCATTACAATGTGCTTGAAACTACGTCAACACACAAACACATTAACAGGGTGGTCTGCCCTTTTAAGGGCCTAGGGTAAGCCCTGTTTGACTGTTAGACCCAGTAGGGGAAGCAGGGTCGGGTGTAAACTGTAAAGGGCTGAAAAAGGAGCTCCAGGAGAGAGGATGGTGCCTGTGATTGGAGCAGACAGAGGGGTGCAGAGTGTAAGGCCTCTGGGTCCCTAGAGCCTGTGCTGGTCAGGAAAATAGCTTTGTTTTGTGTTGCTTTGTGAGAGTTTTATATTAATTAACAAGCCATGCCCTGAGGGAAGGACCTGAAGGAGATCAGAGCTTGGTGTTTAATCTTTCCTGGGCTGGGGGAAAAAGCCAGCAACCCAATATGCAGCAGCAGTTATTGCAGTTCCAAAACAGCTGTTTTTCATAGACCTGCATAATGATATGCATTACTCACATTTCATCTTTTCCATTTCTTGTTCATTTATCAAATGCCAGTGAATTTTTTAACCTGAATCTGTATTTGTGTGTCCTAAAAATTGTATCTAAAAAAAGACATTTTTGAGAATCTTCCTACAACACCTGTGCAGAGACAGCTGGTAATGAAATACTCATGAAGGCATCACTCAAATACCTAAAGGTGATCTGAAGGGGCGGGGGAGGAGAGAATTTGTAATCCTAATAAGGACAGCTCTTAATGGATCACATGGTTAAAGGTAGCAGAATCTGGATCTAGAATGAGTTGGGCCCTAAATGGTGGAAGCATCTGTCTGTAAAACAGTAGGTGATTTAACTCTTGTTTTTTACCCCCATACTAGAAATTCCATTTGTTTTTCTTTCACGGAAGGTGAAAATGTGAAGAGCTACAGATGTACAGGTATTGAATAGGAATGCCGTTCATTAAAATTCAGGTAACAAAAACTGATCTACCTACGATTTCTTTCATGACTGTGAAAGATAGATATAAATTATGTCCTAGAATTAGTTCTATCAAAAATTCCCTTCACTTGACTATTTGACTATACACTATAATCTCTCAGAGGAATAAAGACACATTCAATGTCATTCTAAAATATCCTTTGCCTAGAGACATCTGTTCCAGTTACAGCATAACAAAGCCCAGTAAATTTGATTTTTTTCTCCCTATCAAGCTGATCAAAATAAAGTTTGTAAGTGACTGCAAGTGACACAATACATTTCAATAATGAATGTCCACAGGCACCAAAAGATATTAAATTAGGATGAGGAAAAGCAAGAAAATAGAAACACTTTGCTGAAGTAATTTATCTCCTACTGCTACTTTTCATTCTTTATATAGCGAATACCGTTGTGATTTGCTGCCTATATATGAAACTGATACCATCTATGACTCAAAGGCTCTAATGAATGACTCACCAGTACTGAGAATAGCTATCAAAGGGTCACTCTGGGACTGGAAGGTTCCTTTCAGGAAACAGCAGGAATAGAAATTCATATCAGTTCCTGCCTTTTGCTATAATACTTTTAACTGCTAAATGGAATGTTTAAGTGTTAGTTTTACATTGAAATAAATCATTAAAATAAAGATAATCACCAATGAGTAAGAAACATGTTATTAATTTCTGAATGGTAGCTTTAGGAAAAAAGTGTATGATTTTAGATTTTACCTCTGAAAGTCCTTGCCTTTCAATCATGCTTTGACAGTACTGTTGGATATTAATACAAACAAATTACCATCTGTATTAAACCTGTAAGGAGATATATAATGGATTGTATCACTTGCATTACATTGCTCAACAATATATTGGCTTTAATAGCAAAAAAAACAAAACAAAAAAATAAAAATAATCCACCTTCCTACTATTGCACAGTTATTTATAACAACTGTGCAGGTCGAAATGTCTACTTATATTTATTTTAATTTTAAAAAACACATGGGGACAAATGGTTATCAGAGGTTATAGACTTGGAAGTCAATGTGAAAAACAAGTAGAGCTGTTTTGTTAGTAAGATGGTGATATTGAAGGAAGGGACGACAAATGTATTTTCTCCAAATGTGTCCAGGAGCAGAGGAAACATGCTAAATATGTGCCAGGGTTCGGTGTAAGTGTGATGGCTGGAGTACTGGGGGAGAATCAGCAGTGGAGAATTAACCCTGGAATTCCTGGAGATGAGAAAGGAGGAGGTCAAAGAAAGAATGGAAAGAAATTAGGGATGTAGATTGGGGGATACCACAGAAGGGGGCAGATGAGCGGGCTGGGGACAGGATGAGCATATGTAATGCAAAAGGAACTGACTTGATGATCAAAAAGAGAGAACATGGCAAGCGAGAGATCAGAGAAGAGGCAGCTTTTAGTAAAGAAAAGGCCTAAGGCACAATCCAAGTGGTGGGTGGGAGAGTGGTCCAAAGCTGAAGGCCAGAGGTAGAGATTAGAGGGAGGAAATGGGAGTCAGAGGGTGTGATCATCACCTTTGTGAAAGTTGATCTCAGAAGGGAGGAGAATGGCAAATGTTCTGCAAGGAGATAATCTTTGACGTAGTAGATCTTTTCTAGCTCTAACATATGTGATCTGATACAGCCTTATTACTATTACAGCACATAAATGGATGAATACTGTAATATAGTATAGCAAAGCTCCAGCTTCCATCGTCATCAAACAATAAAAGTTTTCTCTCACTCATCATCTCTCACTGTTGCCCTACTAGGTTGAAATTGCTGATCCTTCTAAGTAAGCAGGACAGTGTGTGTAGAAGTCTGAAAACACAAAGAAAGTGCAATAGAATTTTAGTATAAAAGGCGGACATTCTACCAAAGGCACAGGTTCCTGACTCAAGAAATGTTTATCTTCTGCTTTAGGACAATAAAGAATAATGAAGGTGGGGCATGACATGTTGGAAATAATTTCATGCTTCTGTCAGTGTAGTCTGTATTATTATTGCTCCAAATATAAATCAACTTGCTGAAATACTGTAAAGTGCCCCGATGTTTTGAGAATGAATCAACAAGTCCCCTTTTGCAGGAATCATTTTTAAATCTACACTTATGGAAATAATGTTTGTCTGCTGCACATAGGTGTCAAGAGTTTACTGTAGCTAGTAATTCTCTTGGGGCTGACATCACCTACTGTTTTGGCCTGTGAGTCCCTAAGATGGGAGATGGGGAATTTATAGACAGTGAGTATGAAGTCTGAACACACAAAACCCAGTGCTTTTCCTAGCCCAACATTTAAAAATGAAATTGGCAACATTCCCTGTTGATTTTTTTCTTACTTCAGCTTTCAGCGTACATAAGGAATTCAGAAATGTGCTGCAAAAGGTCAGAACTAAGAAAGGAAAGCTTTATGAATGAGGCAGAAGACTGGGAGTTCAGAGATCTGGGCCTCAATTCAGCAAAACACTTAATCATGTGCTTATGTACCATTGACTTAAATGGAACTAAAGTAGATGCTTAAATGTTTTGGGGCCTTGGTTCCTCAGTTTTAACACAGACTGTCTCTCTGATTTTGGCCAACAGACGTAACCTTGTGTCATAAATATAAAGGGAAGGGTAAACACCTTTAAATCCCTTCTGGCCAGAGGAAAAACCCTTTCACCTGTAAAGGGTTAAGAAGCTAGGATAACCTCGCTGGCACCTGACCAAAATGACCAATGAAGAGACAAGATACTTTCAAAGCTGGAGGGAGGAGAAACAAACGTTCTCTCGGTCTGTGTGTTGGCTTTTGCCGGGACCAGAGCAGGAATGCAGGTCAGCACTCCTGTAAAGGGTTAATAAGCAATCTAGTTAGATATGCGTTAGATTCTGTTTTGTTTAAATGGCTGATAAAATAAGTTGTGCTGAATGGAATGTATATTCCTGTTTTTGTGTCTTTTTGTGACTTAAGGTTTTGCCTAGAGGGATTTTACAGAGGTGATTCTTTTACTTTTTCTTCAATTAAAATTCTTCTTTTAAGAACCTGATTGCTTTTTCATTGGTCTTAAGATCCAAGGGCTTGGGTCTGTGTTCACCTATGCAAATTGGTGAGGATTTTTATCAAACCTTCCCCAGGAAAGGGGGTGTAGGGTTTGGGAGGATTTTTTTGGTGGGGGGAGATGTTTCCAAGCGGGCTCTTTCCCTGTTATATATTTGTTAGACACTTGGTGGTGGCAGCAATAAAGTCCAAGGCCAAAAGGTAAAATAGTTTGTACCTTGGGGAAGTTTTAACCTAAGATGATAAAAATAAGCTTAGGGGGTTTTTCATGCAGGTCCCCACATCTGTACTCTAGAGTTCAGAGTGGGGAAGGAACCTTGACACCTTGCGATGCCTCAGTTCCCCTAGCAGTAAAGTTATGATAAAAATTCTCATCTATATCAGAGGGTGGTTCTGAAACTACATTCACTAATGTTTGTAAAGCTCTCTGACACCGTAGATACAATACCTGTGCAGAGTGTTATTAATCATTCAGAAGAAAATTTTGACTCAGACTGTACTTTTGTTATTTTTGTTTGTAATCTGGCAGTAGTGAAACACTGTCCAGTTCATATATGCTGCTGGGGCCAAATCTTGTTTGAAGTTTTCTCTGAGTAAGGAGAGAAAAAAAATTGAGTAAAGGACTTCAGGATTTGATACCTTAATAATTAAAAGGTATTGGAAGGAAAAAACACAAACAAAAATAAAAGTGCCATTCTTCTTTTTAAAATGAGGGATCAGTGCTTTAGACTCGTTCATCTCCCTTCAAATGGAAACATGAGCTCTTGTAATACATTTCAATTAATACATGAAAGTTTAGTATTTTTCACATAGTTATTGCTGTTACTATTCCAGAATTATTTTATACACCTCCCTCATACGGTCCTTTTTATGACAACACCATAATTATTTTAAACAGCTCCTGTCCTCTATGTATTTTATAGTGGGAGTAATGAGAATGATGATTAGCATTATTGGTCCTATATATGGAAAACTGAGCTGGTGATGAAAAGAACATTGTAAGGAGCAGCATAAGGGACCTGTTTCACAGGGATTAGATCAGTTCCTTGCACTTTGCACAGTGTTTTTCATTAACCTATTGATAACCAACCCATTAGTTTCACATTTGAAGCAGCTGTGCTGGCTCATTGGGTTGTTAGTATGATTGATTGCTCAAAAAGAGCCCAGTTAGTTGTGAGCAAAGGTAGGTAGCCATCTCAGGACTGTTTGTTTGGTGCCCTGTGTGGAAGATCAGTTTAGTAGTTTCAATCCAGTACCCAACGACAGGGGTCCACATCCCCCCCCAAAACCCCTGTATTTGGCACTAGCACTGGAATGCTGCTTATTGCTAGTTTCAGTAGAGAAGTCAAGGATTGACTGAGCATGATGGACACTAAGCCTGTTTCTACACTGCAGCTGGGAGGTGTGATTCCCAGTTTGGGTAGCCAGACTCGCATTCGCTTAGCTCAAGCTATCACGTTAAAATAGCAATTGCAGATGTCACGGCACCGTCATCTACTCTAGTCAGCTGCCCAAGTCCAAGCCCACCCAAGTGAATCTGAGCTTGGGTGGCTCACCTGAGCACTGCCCATGCTACAATGTCCATGCTTCTATTTTTAGCTTGCTACATCGAGCTGAGCTACTGCAAGTCTGGCTACCCACCCTAAAAGGGCCTAGTTCCTCACCCACCTACATGGGTGCAGCTACCAGCACCCCACATATTGGGACACGTTGGCAGAGGAGTGAGAAGAAACTTGTGCTGCTGTTCATGCTTTACTAGATATGCAGATACAGATAGGACTTAAATCCCTAAACCTCGCAACTGGCTGTCCTCAAGCAATACATCCAAACACAATTTTTTTAAATAGCTGTTGTTTTAAGCACAGTAACGAAAATACTGTGGTAATGGATAAAGTAACTTGCACCAATATGGTTTTTGAGGGCAGACCAATGTAACTTGTACACTGAAGAGTTGGAGGAGATGTGCATAACTCGGAAAACAAGCAACTGGGGATTACACAGTAAAACAGATCCCTTCCACTCTATTGTCAGCTTCCTGTTTTTCCTTTTGCAGCCTCTTCCATCTCCTAGTATAAATTACACTTGTTTTATGTACCCACTGAATTCCATATAATCCATGTTACCCTATTATACCATTTACTCCTCTTTCCCAGACTCACTATAATTCACAACTCAACACCTCTAACCCAAATGAATTTGGCTTCTATCCATGGGACTGCCCCAACTCCCCTCTCCCAAGTGCTGAAGGGAAATGTTTTTTAAAAAACCCTTAGATTGCCCTATAATACTATTTGCTGCTGTATTAGAACTATAGGACTCAGATTTGTAAGTGCCAACTCACTAAAATGAATAAGAAAGCCCTTTATATACTCAAATTGCCATTTGACTGCAGTTATCAGAGGTAATTATAGGTTTTATAAACCCATAATAGAAGTATTTTCTTTTGAAAAAAGTGTAATTAAAAGCCAAGCAAGCCACTACTAATACTTTCTGTTAAAAGCTACAATCGTGGAAACTCCTAAGTAGCAAGAAAGAGATAAGCAGGAGAGGCCACTCAGAGCAGGAAGGGAGAAAGAAACAGAAAGATGATGGGCCTAGGGCTGCTGGAGAGGAAGCTGAAAAGAAAGGGACTGGGTTAGGAAGGAGACACATGCTGAAAGAAGAACAACCAGAATAATAGGTGGCATCTGAAGAAGAAGAGATTAGCTAGCATAGGTGAATGGTCTTTGTCATAGGTACATAAATATAATATTAATTCTTATACAGCAATAGCCACCACTTACAGAGCTCTGCTCCCATGACAACACAAACTGTTCTTTTAATAAGGTGCTCTTGTATCAGGATAATATTCAAATGTTGTGCTGTGCAAGGATAAAGCATATATTCAGAGTGAATAGTAATATTTATCTTGAGTTTCCTGAATTGTACTATGAGACAGCTCGCCTTCTGTTTCATAATGATGTTCACGTTAACAAATCTACTGAACTCCTCTGCTGGCACGTTTTACTTTCCGAGGACTGGAACACTGTGAAGGTTACATGTTGGCTCAGCTTCAAGTTTCATGACAGACTTCCAGTCAATGACCCAAGATGACTCTTGCTTTACAAGAAGCAAACTAATAGGCTTTAGCTATCTTCACCTGTACGCAATGAGTGTGAGGCAAACCAGAGAGGCCTAAGAATGAGAATCCATTACTTTATCCATCTGTCTGTTGGGGACCAATCCTGTCAAAGAAAGGAGGGAAGGGAACTATGCTCTTCAAAGTGGAAAGGTACCATTGAAAACTACACACTGGAAGCCAGTTCTGTGGACTAAAATAAGGAGAATGGTGTTGGATCAGGAAGCTAACAAATAGTCTTCCAGCATTCCCCCTTGCACACATTTCTAGTGCCATCCAACAAGTATGGTCATGAAGAACCAGAAGTCTCGGGGCACTGGTAATGGAAGGTTCTTTACTTTTATGTAACGATTTAAAATCCAAGCCAGGTCCTTAGTGATTTAAAAAGCTGTTAACCCTGATGGCTGTTTGGTGACCTCTACTGAATGAGTTGATCTTCTCATGTGACTTCCTGGTGCTATCCACAGCATAAAAACTAACACAATTGGCACTCGCTGGCTGCCTTCTTGGCAGTCTCAGTACGGAAGCCAGGAAACTGAATGAGAACAGACTGAATTACCCTCTCAACACTTATCGTCAGGGTTGTATGAAGGAATTTTGCATTGTTCATGTTATGCCTCTTGAGTAAATAAATGGAGAAGAAGGTCATTCCTCAAGGCTATCACCCAGGGGTAGGTGTGGAAGATATCTTTACCCCCAGGACCTCTTTGTCATTCTCCCTGGATAAACTCCATTTTGAAGCTTCCTGCCAGGGAGATATTGTTAGGCCACATGGCCAGTTGAAGTAGGACTTGGGAGCCCTTGGTTTGATTACCTGTTGTCTTATAGGCTTCCTGTGTGATACTGGGCAGGTCACTTAGTCTCTTTGGCCCAGATCTTGAAAGGGAAGATGGGAGTTAGGAGCCTAAATACCGCTGAGGCTGTGTCTCCATGCCCTGTCTGTAAAATGAGGGTAACAGTACTTCCCAATGTCACAGGGGTGTTGTGAGGAAAATACATCAAAGAAGCGCTCAGATACTAGGAAGATGGCAGCTTTATATGTTCTATAGATAGAATTAGGCTGCTTATCTGTGGAGTCCAGGTATATTTCTGAACTCTTGTGGGCTTTGCATTATGTATATTGCTACACCCAGGATTGGACTCAGCGTGGCCCAGGCAATAATTATATTAAAGACTGGTATCACATACAAGGCAATCTGGAGCGTAGGATATATGGCTTTAATGAAGCATTTTGGATCTACTGTTGAAATGGTAATATTTATGATACTAGCACTGACAGAAATTTGGCTCATTGCTAGTGATTTTTAGGAGGTAGTAGGTTACCGATTGTGTTGTTAGTCCTTTGGTACAGATTTGCCTGAAGGTGCAGAGAAGGAGGTCTTCAGAGAAGCAACCTGATACATAAGACTTTGCATGCAGGGAGTCGGCATTAGTAACCACAGTTTTAAAGCAGAAGCCAAAATACCCGGTGCGGTTTTGTGGGCTAGCCATTTACTAATTTGGCACTTCTTCCATTTGCTGGGCCATTGGTACAAAGAATGGCGTCATATGAGATCTGTCTTTCACAAAGCATGGGTGCAAATTCCATGACCTCTGTTATGCAGGAGGTCAGGCTAGATTATAATAATGGTCCATTCTGGTCTTAAAATCTGAGTCTATTTAGAAATGTGTCAGACAAAGTAGATAAAAATATTTAGATCTAAATCTGCACTTTGCATTACATCTCAGGTAATTATATCTTATTTTTATTCATTTTATATGGAATGGTCATCCTGGGTTCTGCAAGAGGGATGGAAGAGAGGATCCTGATTCTGTAAGTATTTTGTGTAGTAACCAACACACATTATAATATTCTACTCAGTCCACAGTGTGTAAATTCCATATTTCTGAATTTTCTTCTTTCCTCTATTTTTCTTTCCCTGCCAAGCTGAGAATGAGCAAGTACCCTGATTGAGCTACACAATAGCTATGCAACAGCCTGGCTATGCATGATTTATCCTAATATAGCTAGGTAGAGTACATTGCCCATATAGAATTTACCATTTTATCTCTGCAGAAAAAATTAATTTGGTTGAGTCTGAGTGACCTTCATCTCTTTTGTATGTTGTACTGGTATTAGCTGATAAGGGTGTTCTGGCAATCTACCTTGGTATTGAGTGATGTTTCCAATGCAAAACTCATTCATTTATGCATCAAAGCCTAGTGGTTTAGCTGTCCAGATTCCTAATCCGAACACACACACAAGATACATTGATATGTTGTGCTTCACCTTCCTGGAATCCTCTGTCTAGTGTTACGATTGATGATGTACCTGTCAAAATTTAAATGGCTGCTGTATGAACATCTGAGCTGAAATAGTTGTCCAACTATCCTAATTAGTTCTACAGTTGTTGCATGAATGGTTTCACTATCTTCTGTAGGTCAACCTTGTTTGTTGTATGAGGCTGGTCCTTTCCGTATATCTGATGTGTTAATTACATGAATGCTGTCTTGAAAGAACACCCTCATAAATGAAATGTTTGCCTTCAAAGGTTTATTTTATAATAAATATAATAAACTCCTTAGGTAAGGTTGAAGCTACTGTAGGTTGGTCTAGAGGAAACCTGGCTTCTATTCACATCTCTGCCACTGTCTGAAAAGTGACCCTTGGGCAAGTCACTTCTATGTCTATGCCTGAGTTCCCCCATCTGTAAAATGGGGATAATGATTCTGTCCTCCTTTGGAAAGGGTTTTGAGATCTATGGAATTATTATTATAAGGCCAAGGCTTCCCCCCTCTCCCCGCCTTCTTCCCATCCACCAGCTTCCCCAAAAAGAAAACATTCCCTCTGAAATTAAATGCTAAATCTTATTCCAAGATAGAGAGATTCTAGGAAGTTGTGTATGGCAGACATAGCACAAATCCCTGATTAGAGACACAGACTCATACACAAGGTTGGAGCCATGATGGTTGACTCTCTCTTGTAGGAAAGACAAGAAAAGCTATTATATAACAATAGATTCAACATACGTAACTTATTAAAGAACTATAACTGTGAAATCATTTAAACAGATTCAACATTCCACCCAATACATTCAGATATATCACATCTATCCTCCTCCAGGAAATGAAATGGGCTCAACAGAACTATGTATGGGATAACCGCCAACAGTCCAGTTACAAGTCAAGTCTTTCAGGAGGCTTGCGTTTTCTTTTGGGAGAGCATCTGCCACTATTTTCAGCACTCTCCTGAGGAAAGGCATGTCTTCAGCAATGTCTGACTCAAAACATTCTCTCAGATGATGCTGGTTGTTCACCACTGCTGCTTCCCAGTACAAAATTATTGCTCGTTGCTTCAAGCGCGGGTGCCAATGTCAGAGCAACTGGCATTTCCCTGAATTTTGCTTCTTTTGTCAGTCACATCATCACCCCCTAATTTTGCAGCTGGTCAAAGTGGTGGAGTCACTTGTACTGTATAAGACAAAGGGCCTGTTTGTGCACTAACAATTGCCAGAAGCCGTGTACTTGGTTTCCGATAACCACGTATCGGCACTGGCCCACTTGTAGCTGACAAGGTACACTGATCCCTCTCACTATGACTTCTGACATGTAAACATAGATCGGGCTTTAATAAGTCCAAGCATGACCTGAGATTTTGCCCATAAACAGCACTGCAGGTGTTTGGTTCATTGTTGAATGAACTGCATTTCTATATGCTAGCAAGAAGCATGCCAGCTTCTGCTGTAATGGCTCCTTTTCATCTTTCATGGATCACAAGGTTTATTTAAAAGTTTGTTCAAACCTTTCAACTAAGCCATTTCTGCTGTGTGGTATGGTGGTGAGGTGATATGTCTAATACTGCTTTTCTTCTTGAACCACCAAAACTCTCCTGAACTAAACTGAGGACCACTACACTCGCAACTTGTCCTGGCAGTCCAGTTCTTTCAAACAAACTTTGAAGTTTGTCTTCTGTCTATGCAGCTGTAGTGATTTTGATGCAAAAAACTTCTGGCCATTTGGACTTGGCATCGACCACCACTAGATACATCATTCCCAAAACTGGTCCTGCAAAAATCAATGTGCAGACATTGCTAGGGAGCTCATGGCCATTCCTAAGGATGTAATGGTGCTGATTTAGGCATGCACTGTGCCTACTGGCATCCTGAATATTCCTTAGCAAACTGCTCCATTTGTTGGTCAATGCCTGGTCACCATACAAAACTTCTGGCAAATGCCTTCATTTTTTTGTACCCCTAGGTGACCTACACGGAGCTCTTCTAAGATTGTGTGCAGTTTTTTGGTATAACAATAGGAATTCCGCACAACACATCCCTGATGTTTGGTAAGATCACTTTTGAGTGCATAAAAGGGTGCCAGATTAGGGTTGTCAGTATATTTCCAGCCCTTCAGAGTAGCTTCATAAACATAAACTAGTGTGGGATCCCTCTGGGTTTTTTTTGTTTTTTTTTTTTTGCTTGATTTAAACTACAAGTCACTGGGGCACACTCAATCTGAAACAAGTTGGCAAATTCAACAGATTCTCTCTCTTACAGGGTTCTCTTCAACTACCAGGGGCAGGAGGGAAAGCCCACCTACATTTGCTGGATTTCTATACTTTTGAATTTGATAACACAGATGTAAGCAGATAAGAAGTGAGCCCAGTTGCATATGTGCACAAAAACTCCCTTCCTCAGAGAAAGGATTGCTACTAGGGGTTGGTAGTCCATGACAAGGGTAAATTTACTCCCATATAGATAATGGTTGAATTTCTCTACACCCCATTCCAGACTTAAAGCCTCCTTGTCTATTTGTGCATAGCTACATTCTGATGCTGTGAAAGATCTGGAGGCAAATGCTATCTCACTGCCATCTGGCATAATGTGTGATACAACTGTCCCAATTCCATGTGAGGAAGCATCACATGCTAACTTGATAGGCAAGATTGGGTTAAAGTTCATTTAGCATGCTGTCTGAGGTGACCAATTGTTCGGTCACAGGTTCCAGGAAAGCTTTTTGACATTCACATGACCAGTCTGCAGAAAACCGTTCAGCAGAAACAATACAGTTGGTAGTTTAGGTACAAATCAGCTACACTAGTTAATGAATTCTAGAAATGATCTAAATTGTGACACACAATTTGGTAGTGGAGGTTCCAGGACTTCTTTAATCTTCTGCTGAGATTTATGCAGGCCTTTTGCATCAATAACATGTCCACAATAACCTATTGAGTCCTTGAAAAATTAGCATTTTATGCAATTGGCTCATAACCCATATTCATCTAGACATTTTAATATCCTTTACAGGGTTTCCAGATATTCTTCATCACTTCCATTGGTCACAATAACGCCATCCAAATAACACTGTGTTCTCTGAATACCTTACAAAACTTGGTCCATTGCCCATAACCATGTAGCAGGAGTTCAAGAAAAACCAGACACTAGCCTGTTGTACTGGTACAGATCCTTTTTTGTGTTGATTGTGAGGAATGCCTTTGACTGTTCCTCAACTTCTATCTAAAGGTAGGCCTGTGACAAATCATTGTCACTCTGGCAGTGTAGCAAAAATGTCTTCAATTTAAAGCCGGGTTTATTTTTCAACGTTCAGTACAGGGTTTATGGTGAAATTAAGATCTCCACACACCTGTACTGCATCACTTTCTTTTTTTTATTATTAAACAGTCGGAATGATAGATGTTCCCCATTCACTCCAGGCTACTTTTGAAACTATGCCCTTTCCTATCAGGCATTCCAATTCAGCATCTACCTTCGAGCAACAGGTTGAACTTTGTGAAGTTTGTGCTGTGCTTTCTTGGCTATGACTATTTTAACATTCATGTGTTTTGGACTTCCTATGCTTTCCTTGAATACCCTTCATGTCTGACTTAGTATCCTACCAGTTGCTGTTCAACTGTTTTAGTGGGGTCTGCTGAAAGTACCTGCAGCATCTTTATAGATTTCCAATCCGGAGAAACCTTATGTAACCATTCATAGCCCCCTTATAATGTCAGTCCCCCTTATAATGACATATAAGTCTAATAAACATTGCTTATTGTGTACTCTATATTCACTTGCATTAATCCAATTGGCACTATCTTTTCTCCCATATAAGTTTTTTGTAACATTGGTGTCTCCCTCAATTTGGTATTTTTAGAATTTTTCTCATATTCCAAATGTGAGATAATGGGCACTGTCCAATTCCATTTTAAGCATTTTTCCCGTGACCTGGGATGTTAACCAGATTGCTGACTTGTCATTTTTTCCCTCACACTATATATATTTATATATCCAGGCTGACTAGGGTTGCCAACTTTCTGACTGTAGAGAATGAACACCCTTACCCGCCCCCCTGCCCCACCCCTGCTCCGAGTCCCTGCCCCCACTCACTCCATCCCCCCTCCCTCCGTCACTCACTCTCTCCCAGACTCATGCATTTTCACCAGGCTGGAGCAGGGGGCTGGGGTGCACGAGGGGGTGAGGGCTCCGGCTGGGGGTGCAGGATCTGGGGTGGGGCTGGGGATGAGGAGTTTGAGGTGTAGGAGGGGGCTCCAGGATGGGGCCAAGGGATTTGGAGCGAAGCATGGGGTGCAGGCTCTGGGAGGGAGTTTGGGTGCAGGAAGGGGCTGCAGGGGGTTGGGGTGCCAGAGGGGGTGTGGGGTGCAAGCTCTGGGAGGGAATTTGGGTGTTGGAGGTGGCTCAGGGCTGGGGCTGGGGGGTTGGGCACAAGACCAGGTGCGGGCTGTGGGAGGGAGTTTGGGTGCGAGAGGGTGCTGGGGCAGGGGGTAGAGGTGTAGGGTGTGAGCTCCACGCAGCTCTTACCTCAGGCAGCTTACGGAAGGAGCCAGCATGTCCCTATGACCCCTAGGCACAGGGGTGGCCAGGCAGCTCTGTGCACTGCCCCCAGCCTCAGGCACCATCCCTGCAGCTCCCATTGGCCATGGTTCCTGGCCAATGGGAGCCTTGGAGCCGGCGCCTGGGGCGGGGGCAGCATGCAGAGCCTCCATGATTGCCCCTGCACCTAGGGGCTGCAGGAACAGGCTGGCCACTTACGGAAGCCATGCAGAGCCAGGGCAATCAGGGAGCCTGCCTTAGCCCCGCTGTGCTGCTGACAGGAGTTTTAGTGGCCTGGTCAGCACTGCTGACCGGAGCCACCAGGGTCCCTTTTTGACTGGGTGTGCCAGTTGAAAACCGGACACCTGGCAACCCTAAGGCTGGCTAATCCACTCTTGCAGTCTGTGTCACTGCTGCCCGTCTACAAAGCGTTCATTGATACTCCTTCTATATCCTGATTTGGTCTCTTCCTTATTTTTTAGTGTGACAAACCACTCGGATATGCCCTTTTTTTTTATTACAGCTTCTGCACTATGCATATTTTAATCAGCTATCAGAAGGAGCAGGAAACCCTTTTCCATACCAATAACATGTCTGTCTGCTGAGTAGACAGGCTCTTAGCTTGGATTACAAACAGTTTGTGTTCTTACTTCTATTTTAGCTCCAGTATGCAATTCTATTGCAGCCCTTGCTGCAGTTTGCATTACTACCCCAAGTTCTGCGGCACAGGTAAAGATAAAATTTTCCTCACTTAAGAGCCTTTTCTGTGTGCTTTCATTAAACAGTCCACACAGACACGTCTCTCTTAGGCCCTTGTTAAGCTCATCCTTAAAAGCACAGTGTTCTGACAATCTTTTTAACCCTGTCGCAAGAAGGAAATAGATTCACCGTCAAGTTGATTCTGCTTATGAAACCTGAACCTTTCTGCTATAATCTGGGGCTTGGGTGCTCTCTTTCCCTGTAAAGGTTTTGCTTTCTGGCTTCTCTGGGGTGATCAGAATGAACACTAAACTATATGTTTTTCCTCCCATCACACTCAGTAATGTTGCTACATGTTTTGTTTTTCTGAGGGAATCTCATTTACTTCAAAGTGCTGCTCCAGTCTTTCTATATATGTGGGCCAGTATTCCATGGCCCTGTCACTGGACTTCAGTTTTCTGTAGAGCATCTCATTTCACCTCACTGCTGTTTTTTCAGTAGTTTGGAGTGCTCACAGGTGTAACAGACTCCCCTAGTCTATCCTAGTCCTACTCTTCTGACCAAGCTGGGTTCTGATGAAAGCTGGAAGAGAACTGTTGGTGAGAACAGACCAAAGATGGGGACCCCTGATGAGAAGCAGGCTTGAGCAGTGGACCTTGGGCAAAAGGAGAAGATCCAGCTTGGTCAGAAGGAGCCGAGCCTGAAAGCAAGAGGGTTGGTGCAGGAAAGTGGATCCCCTGGGCAGGGATAAGACTCCTAGGCAAGGAGGCCTGGAGAGTGTAATCTCACAGGGAGCCCTTTTGTGCGAGACCCGATTTGTATGTTGTGATAAAAGCATTATGAGACTGGCTGCTCTCAGGTAGAGAGACCTGGAGAGTGGGGCCCAGGGTCACAGGCAAAAAGGAAATGGAAATAAAGTTCTGCTATTAACTCTTGGGTGGATTATTTGGAGATGATGTCCCTGGAGATGGGAATGGGAAATCTCACTGCAGCTTTATATGTTTTACTATAGGAATTGGAGGATGGTATTTACTACAAGGCTTTTGGGAATCTGCTACACTGGCATTTATGAATAAATTATGCCCAGAGACGCACTTTGTATCAGCCACTGAAACACTATGTTCCTTTCATGGGCAGACAAAAAGGGAAACTAAAGCTGGGTGCACGTCATGATGCTGCCAGACACTGGAGGGTGCTCAATGCATGGACACCCTGCCATAAACATCGCAAACTTTGTTTTGGAGTGGGGTGTCTTCTGCATATAGGTCAGATGTAGACAACGTGGTTATATGAGAAACCTGGCCTCTTTTAGTTTATGCTGAACTGGATGCCCATATGGAGAAAACTAGCTCAGGGCTGGTTGAGTCACCAAACCAGGACTCAGTTATACGAGCGAAGTCAGAAGCTCCACGCAGGACTAAATCAGGGAGCTGGAATTATCTTCAGGTTATGCTGCTTCAGCTAACATAGCCTGAGGCCCAAAACCCATATGGTGCAGGAGAATCTGTCAGGAAGACAGTTGCAGTGGTGCAAAGTCTCAGCATTATTCTGCACAGTTGGACCTACTCAGAGACCTCTGCATAGCCCGCAGCGTGCCCCCACAGCAGGGGTTAAATGGTGCGGGGGACTTTGTGCTGCCTCTCTGCACTAGGATCAATTTCACCCTTAATACATCCATCCCAGGCTAGTGTAACACATTTTAAATTCAGACTCTAGTCTATGGATTCTTTATTACCTCAGATAGCATGAACACCAGTAATGCAGAGCAGAGAGAGACTCAGTGGCCTCTCTAAAATGGGCTCAAACTAAAATGTCTGCCCCTACACCCCCAACTACCTCCGGCAGCAAGAGCAGGGAATGTTGAGAAATTACAACCTCTGGGAACACAGTGAGGGTGGGGGGTGTCCAAAAAGTTCAACTTTAGTGATCAGCGTATACACTCATAGCACTCCCTTTATCTCTGGATAAAGTCAGAAGCTATTAGTGGTGGTACGTTGTTCCTGTGGGTCAAGACTCATGACCAAAGAGGCAAACGATACATTTTGAATACTCAAGCACCATGTGAAAGTGATTAGAGGCGACTCTTCCAGAATTATTATTATCATAGTGCCATAGAATAGAAAAGGAGGTGTTGACAGAGCTATCTCAGGCATGATGCACAAAAGCTAGCACAGGTGGAGATCTGCTAGGAGGAAGCATTCACAGCATCTGCAAACTCCGTAAAGACTGTAGAACAAATGAAGTTGGTGAGAAATAGAAAATAGCATGAGAAGTGAGGGGGGCAAAATTGTAGATGACTTATCAGACAGTAGCCTGATTTCATTGCTACTACTGGCATCATTATAGTAGAAAAAAAGTTTCAGCACAGACACAACACACAGTGTAGGGCCAAGTGGGCCTCAAATCTAGGCCTGCAGAACTGCCAAGCAACAAACACCTCATGCTGCCACCCAGCAGCAGCTGTAACCAGCTCCTGCTCCACTAACTACAGTCTGCTGTGGACACAGACCCTGGGAAGTCCCGCATCAAGGGGTCTGACAGGCAGCAGCCTCATGGTTCCTGGTTGGCTCCTCACCTGTATAAACCCGAGGGGCAATCCAGGAAGTATCCAGGCAACAGTGTAGATCTCCTGTTGCTCCCATGACCATTCCTGCCCTTGAGTTCCTGACTTTTACCTCAGCTTTATTTGGACCTCAACTCTTGACCCAGATCCTGAAACCTGACTCTGATTCTGATCCCTGGTATCAACCCAGGCCTGGGAGATGGCTACAAACTCCTCTGTTACTCTGACCCTCAGGTCTAACCCTGCTATGACCCTTGGTCCTGACTACCCTCATCAGGATCCTGACAGATAGTTACTAAATATCAGTTGTACTATTTTAAGTGTGAAAAGATGGTTCAGTTGTTAGGCCACTTGGGGGATCTGCATTCAGTTCCCTTCCTATATGACTTTGATCTAGTCACCTGGAGTAGGAACCATGAAGGGACTTAGGCATTGCATTTCTGAGCATCACAGTGCCTAACTCTTAGGGGCCCAGAAAATTAGAGGAACAACACTGATGGGCACCTAACTCAGTTTTGTGGACAGGCTCTCTATACAATGAATGGGGAGAAAAATACAACCCAGAAAAGCCAGCATGCTAGGTAGGGATATGCCTAAACTAGCTAAAGGGAAATGCAGACTAGAGGGTGTGCGCTAAGCCCTGCCCCTCTCTTAGAGATAGGCACGTCCCTGCAGCCTAGACATACACACTTGTCTCTGCTTAGTGATCCACAAATGGGAACCCATCTCCTAGAGTCAGACAGCTTAAGCACCTAAGCAGTTTCTTGTGGGAATGAGTTAGGTGCCTGCCTTGCTCCACACAAAACAGCCAGAGGAGGAGACAGCCTAAGGACTGTTCCTCTGTGGATAAATGCTTAAATAGTCATGGGGTGGGGGAGAGAGAGGGGGATGGGGGCTGACTCACTAATCCAGTGGTTAGAGCACCCACCTGGGAGGTTGTGACAGAATTAACCTGAGGCTGACTCACCACTCTGTACACTTTGTAAATGTCCCTGCATGGGACAAATTGAGGGAGATAAATGATTAGGACTGGATGATTAATCAGTTAAGGAGGGGATTCAGCTCACCAGCTGGGGACTATTAAATGGGAGACAGGAAGGATTACAGGAAGGCTGGAAGGAAGGTCAAAGAAACTCAGGATCTCAGCTAGGTAAGAGCTCTCTCCCCCTTTGCTAAAGGTTATACTGGGGCTTGGGAAAAAGCTTTATGGTGTGTGAGGATTCCTTGTAAAGAGAAATCCAGCATGAGGGACCATGCCCTGTGATGAAGATGGGAGACTCTAGCCCTAATCCCCTTGTTCCAATTACTTTCTCGTTAATTATCCACAATGGAGCAGTTCCAACAGGAGAGTGTGAGGGAGCCTCATGTCCGAATATCCCATGGTTCCGTGGTTAGATTGCTGTTCCTGAGAGGTGTTCAAATTCTTTCTCTCCCTCCCATCCATTTTCCCTTCTCCCCCTGGGGCAGAAAGCGGATAATTGAACCTGGGTACCCCACATCCCAAGTAAGTATTCTAACCACTCTGCTAAAAGGTGACCGCCACCACCTCCAGCCAGAATTTGAGTGGGATCTGGTCTAGTAGGGCTCTTAGCATGCCTACCAGATTGAGCCCTGCACACAGCTTAGGTAGATAAACTCCCATCTTTCCTGGTTCATGAATCACTCTAGGATTTAGGCGAGAGAGGTGCTCAGAAACCAAGAGTGAGGCACCCGCGCACGTACTCAGAGGCAGAAACATAGGTGCTTAGGGAGTTGTTGTAGTGGAGCCACCTGTGGGACTTAGGGACCTACACCCAAGATCTTGGTGCCTAGGTCTGGGGTGTAGACATCTAAGTACCTTTTGTAGATCCCATCCTTAACCTTTCTGTGCCCCACTCTGTGAAAGGGAATAATCGTGCGTCCTTACCTCACAGGGGTGTTGTGAATACAAATGCATTAAAGATTGTGAAGTGCTCAGATGCTACAGCAATGGAAGCTGTGTGAGTACCAAAAGTAGATTTTTAAAATTGAGATCTCAATGTATTTTTCTTTATATTAAAAAAAAAACCAAACAAAAAAAAACCACCACCACTGTGTGGAAATTTTGAACATACTTTCAGTGCATAAGGAACAGTATTTCTATAATAACTGGAGCTCAGGAGACCTGAGGCCAGATCCTCAGTTGGTGTAAATCAGTTTAGCATGATCGATTTCAATAGATTGATTATTCCCCTCCACCCCCTAGTTGAGGATCTAGTCCCTAGTTTTTATTCCTAGCTCTACCCCTAGCTCTGTGACCCTGAGGACCTTCTGTTTTCCCCATCTATAAAATGGGAATAATACTTACCCTTCTTTGCAAAGTGCTTTGAGCTCTATAGATGAAATGCTCTTATTCATAGTCTCTATCATTTAATTATTGTCTATTATTAAATTGCATGTAATTACTGTAGCCAAAATCAGTTTTCTGGGAGTAACATGAAACAACTTAAATCATTGTTCTGTCTGACTTGGGTGTCAAACCAAGTACTATGCTAACAGACATCTAATGCTGTCTATAGCTAGTAGAGTGGCTGACTTCTATTCATTGTGAACATAGTCCCCACTGGGATCAATTTAGTTCTTCATTCGCACCACACAAAAGAATGTGTCAATATCACTAGCGATGACGTCAGTACAGTCAGCTGCAGAGAACCCCGAAGAGTGCAAGCGCTCTAAATTAGAATAGCCACCAATAACCACGCTTCTCCAGTTCAATCATTTTGCTCAAAACTAGGGGGTCACATTTATTAAAGCTATGCTAAAAACGGTGTAAAAAGAGTTTAAGAATATTCAGACTTTCAAATAAGCTCGGGAATCCTGAGTATAGGGAAACCGCTAGCTCAGAACGGTTATTTTGAATAAATATTCAAATCTTATGATATAGATCAGTAATAGTGCATAATTCATTATCTATGGTACATTTTTGGGGGGGAGGGACAAGTGCTATAAGGAAATGGCATAAACTCAGCTCTCTGTTACACTTGGGCAACACTAGGGAAGTCAGTGGGGTTGCCTGGTATAACTTGAGGGCCAGATTTACCCTAGTTTTTTAAAAAATTGGCATTTGGTATACATTTCTCATGAGCATTCCGCATCATCTGCTCGATTGTGTCCTTGAGATTCTTGTTTAAGTGATAAGCTGTCAATCTTCTTAATCACAGGTTTCAGAGTAGCAGCCGGGTTAGTCTGTATCCGCAAAAAGAACAGGAGAACTTGTGGCACCTTAGCAATTAACAAATTTATTAGAGCATAAGCTTTTGTGGGCTACACCCCACTTCATCAGATCCATATATATATATATACACACACACAGATAAGTTGGAAGTTTCCATACAAATTGTGAGAGGCTAATTAGTTAAGATGTGCTACAGCCTAGCCTGAAAAATGATCCCTCCCTCTCTCAGATCTTGGGAGACAGACCAGTCCTCGCTTACAGACAGCCCCCCAACCTGAAGCAAATACTCACCAGCAACCACACAACAAAAACACTAACCCAGGAACCTATCCTTGCAACAAAGCCCGATGCCAACTCTGTCCACATTTATTCAAGTGACACCATCATAGGACCTAATCACATTAGCCACGCCATCAGGGGCTCATTCACCTGCACATCTACCAATGTGATATATGCCATGTGCCAGCAATGCCCCTCTGCCATGTACATTGGCCAAACTGGACTGTCTCTACGCAAAAGAAATAAATGGACACAAATCTGACATCAGGAATCCTAACATTCAAAAACCGGTAGGAAAACACTTCAACCTCTCTGGCCACTCAGTAAAAGATTTAAGGGTGGCAATTTTGCAACAGAAAAGCTTCAAAAACAGACTCCAATGAGAAACTGCTGAGCTTGAATTAATATGCAAACTAGATACCATTAACTTGGGTTTGAATAGAGACTGGGAGTGGCTGGGTCATTACACATATTGAATTCTATTTCCCTAAAGTTAAGTATCCTCACACCTTCTTGTCAACTGTCTAAATGGGCCATCTTGATTATCACTACAAACCATTTTTTTTCTCCTGCTGATAATAGCTCATCTTAACTAATTAGCCTCTCACAGTTTGTATGGCAACTTCCAACGTGTGTGTGTGTGTATTCGTACTATATGTTCCATTCTATGCATCCGATGAAGTGAGCTGTAGCCCACGAAAGCTTATGCTCTAATAAATTTGTTAGTCTCTAAGGTGCCACAAGTACTCCTAATCTTCTTAATACAGAAAAAAGGGAATCAGTTGCGACTGTAGTAGAGAAAGGGTCATAACTAACACAATTTCATCAGTTATTTAGACAAGCTCTTTGGAGCAAGTATTGCATCTTTGTGTCTTGTATAGCACCAAACAGTAACTAGTTTAAATAATTTGACTGAATTTAGGGTTCATTAAGGTGCCTCTCCAGCAATGTGCTTAAAACATGCTTAACTTTAAGCATATGGGTAGTCCCACTGACTTCATTGACACTACCCACTTGCTTTAAGTTAAGTAAGTGCTTTGCTGTACTGAAGTCTAGAGCCAGATTCAGTGCCCACTTTAATCAATGGGAGCCCTTCAACTGACTCCATTGGATCAGTCGCTAACAGTGCTGGATTGACTGTCTTAGAGACTGAAGTCCTCTATTTAGCTACAAGAAAGTTAAATCACAGGCAGCAGCAAAAGCTTTGACGCCTGAGGGGACCAATTTTAAAGAGCAAGACAAAGTCTGCATGTTCACTCAAGTCTATGCTACAGTGCTGAAACTTCCAGCAAAGGTGCCAACTTGTGCCCACTGAGAGGGATAGCAATTTAGAAAACCTAGCTAAATCCATGTTGGTTTGAATGTGATCAGACAGATAAGCAATTGTTCTCTCTCTTTTCCTTTTAAATAAAAAAAAAAAGAGCCGAAGCCTACTGAAATCAATAAAAAGACCCCTATTGACTCCATTGGATTTTGAATCAGGCCTAAACTGTCTAAAGGCCTGATCTTATGCACACTGAAGTCAATGGGAAAACTCCCATTGCCTTCAAGGGCAGCTGGAACAAGCCACCATAAATGCAAACTAAGCTGTATGCTTAGTCTTAAAATGCAATGGGCGGGGGGGGAAGTAAATTTAGGTTATTTTAAATTATTTTCCCCCAATAAAGTCTAGTAGTTAGTAAGCCACTGGCTTGTACACTCTTCTCACTGGCACTGAGAACCATCACTTCCTGCCTTTGGGCTTTCACTAAGAGTGGCAGATACTCAGCAGGTGTTTGATACTTCTTAGGAGAAGTCAGATACTCAGCACCTCTCAGAGTGGGGACTGAAATCAACAGGAAATGAGGAGGCTCAGCCCCAAAAAGGAGCTCTCACAGGCTTGCTTCCAGATTCCCAATGGCCATATTTGAAAATATCCTTTCACATGTACATAGAGAGGGAGGATGATCCAGTGGTTAGAGCACTAGTCTGTACTTGGGAGATGTGGCTTTAGTTCCCTGCTCAGTCAGACTTCCTGTGTGACCTTGGACAATTCACTTAGGGGCTTAAGTTAATAGCACTACCCTACTTCATGGGGGTGTTGAGGATAAATACATTGAAGATTATGAGGTGCTCAGTACTGTGGTAATGCGGGGCCATATAAGTACCTTAAACAGATTACAGCATGATCAAATCTGTTATCTGAGAAAAGTGAGCTTTGCTTTAGTGTAACTGGGAAACAGTAGCAAATGGTTTTTGTTCTGGATTGTAATATATTTGTTACCAGGGTCAGCTGCTATCTTATGTTTCCATGTGGTTGATGTTGATAATGACACAGGACTCCAGATTTCATTGGTGCAGAGGTTTTGCACTGGCTGCATCATCTAGAACTTAGCTTGTTGGTTATAGCAAATGAATTCCCTAGAGGCTTGGATTCAGTTTGACTGTTGCTCAGTGCTCAGGGTAAATTTGTTCTTTTATCAGACTTCTCTACTCTACTGAGCCAAAGCTGTACGTATTAAGTGATTTGTTTGTGATGCCCCTGTCTATTGCAGAGGCAGATTGCAACATTCTACAGGAGTGAGGGCGTTTGTGGCCGACTATGGAGTCGGTGCAGATACTGTGGGTTGCAGTCACCCAAATGCTATAATCTGTGCTAGAAATTAGTACCATTATAGGTGGTACAAAAAGGTGTCATGTAAGCGTTTGTCAGGATCTGGCATGGAATGCTTTTTAATGGTGGTGTTTATCATGAGTGTAAGTACATAGCACTGTTAGAACTGGTCACATTGTCAGTCAGACAGGGACTAGTAGCAGCCAGACAATAATAAGGGGTATTGCTCGTGCATGGCAGAGATGCTCTCTGTGATTAGAGAGAGGTGTTTAGAGAGAGGAGAGGAATTTTAATGGAAAAATAGGCTGATGCTATGCAGCATTTCTAAAGAATCAAGGGCTATAATTCTGACCGTTCCCTACAAAACACATAAGGGAGAGTGAAAGAGAGAATGGAGCTGGCAGTCAAATCCATGATCACTAATAACTGAAACTGAGAGGAAGTCAGAATTCAACCACAGTCATTCAAAACTGCAGCCCTTTGTGAGATAAATGGACCCTGTTGGGGAGAATCTCCTTTTGAGTGCCTATCATCCCTCTAGGCAATGATGAATCCATTCTTCTTAGCTAGTGATTCTTCAGTTCTGCCAGCAGCTCATTTTAATAACACCTGGATCTCTGCTTCTGAGAATCCCAGAACAGCAGCTACTGCCTTGCAGCTTCCTCACTGTCTACCCTCCTAATGCTCTCAGGAGACTCCAGTTTTTACAGTTGAGGTCCCTTGAAGCTTCAGAAAGAATTAAACTGACATTGCGGTTTTGGGTAAAGCAAAAAGCTGCAGTTCCAGTACAATTTTTCTCCTAAATCTTAGACCCATTGGTTCTTCAGTAAACCAATCTGAAGGAAGTGAAATGGCTGGAAATCTTCCTGTCCCCAATGTTGTTTAAAAGCGTTAGGGCATTTTTTATATTCTTTGCACACTTAAGAGCTATAATTTATATGAAGTACTGTTATCTCCCAATCCTGTTAAAAAATGCTATGACTAGATGACTGCTGCTGCTTTTGTTCCCACAGGAGTGATCCAAATGATTTCGGAGCCAACGTTTTGACCCTGCAGGTAGTTGATACAATTAAGTTAATTTGTACATGTAAGTACACAAATTTCCAGAGCCATCAGGCACTTAATAAATAATTATGAGTGCTAAAAAAGTGACTCTGTAAAGGTATGGCTGAAGTCAGGCCCCTAAAGTATACTTGGGACCAGAAGGGATCCTCTACATGCAAAACAAACAAACACATAAAAAAGCTTCAAAGGCACAATAATACTTTACACCCCTATAGCTGCTTTCATATGAGGCTCTCAAAAGTATCATTTCTATTAAAATAGAGCCATGAGGTCCCCAAAACAGATCAAGGCTACACCGTTCTAGACGACACTGTATACAAAAAAGTAAAAGATGGTCCCACAGAGCTTACAGCCTAAGTAAGGCAAGATGCAACAAGGTGGTTTTAACCAGTAATAGCAGGGAGAAGGGGAAAGATGGATCAAACAATGCTAGTGAGCTTACACAGTGGTATAGACCAGCTAAACACAATGACTTCTGATTCAGATTAAAAGGATTTTAGCCTCCACATGCTTCCATGTTTTAAATCACTACCTATTTATTTATTTTATAAACCTTAATTAAGCCACCTCATCCCTATGAGAGGAAACTAAATACAAAAGGTTATAGGCCAGGTCCTCAGCTGGTATAAATTGACATAGCTCTGAAGTCACTGGAGTTGCATCAATTTACACGAGCTGCGGGTCTGCATATCTGTCTTCTGGGCTATAGTGTGTATACAGTCAAGCTTGCAGTTTTACCACAAGTTGCAGCAAAATATGAATAAAGCTCCAGGGCCTGTGTGGCACATTAGACCTATATTATGTGCTAGGAACCTGGAATTATGCAGCAGGAACCCTGGGACTATACCCTCCCCATTGGCCAGTCCAGCACAGTCAGTGCAGTATCCCCGTATGGCTTATTTCTATATTAAGTTCACTTTATTTCACATTGTCCCTACAGCTCACTGAAAGTTTAATCTTTTGTACTGACAGTGAATACTTGCATCCTAGAAGCTGTCATGGAGAAGGAGGAGTTTTTGACAGCTGAATCATGGAAACTTTTAGGTGTGGGAGGCGATTTGGGATTTTGGCATCCACCAGGCAAATGAGTCTTTTGCTTCTGGGGAGGGGGAGAAACACATTTGTGCCCCATCTCTTTTGGGGCTCTATCCAAAACCCATTGAAATCAATGGGAATCCTTTCATTTAATTCAATGTACATTGGATCTGGCCCTTAGAAAGGGACAGTGGTGATGCTAAAATATTTTAGGGAGAATGCTGGCTTGAATTTCTTAATCCCTGAGGTACCCTTCAGTTCTAGCCGCCTCCCTCCCATATACCAATATTAGCTACTGCATATAACAATAGAGAATATTAGCTTGACGCTTTTGCTAAAATAATTAGAATTATGACCATTAACAATGCTGCCCTTTCGATTGTCATCATTAGGCTTAAGAGTTAATGCCCCATGAGATGAATTCACACTTCTGTCAGAGCTACAGTTTCAGGCTGTGTGCAGACTCGTGTATATTACTATATTGATTACATTCTCTTCACCTTTTGAAGGTTTTCTTTATAACCATGATGTCAAGACACTTAATATTTTTCAAATGTGAGCTTAGATTCTGAAGTACAGTTAAACAGAAATGCAGTATTGCTGATGTAAGCAGGGTTGGAATGAGCTCAAAGGGTTACACTGCTTATAACTGAACCAGTGCAAGCAACAGTCTAGCTAGCAAATGTTAATATAGGTAGGATCAGCTATTACTTTGTCATGGAGAAGCCGGAGCTAAGGTCAGAAGGATATTAGGGGAACAAAAGGAAGAGGAACTAGCCAAAATCTAGCAAGAATCGATCAATCATAGACAATTCTTCTTGTGGCGATGGATCTAGATTGCAACTGGAGAAAATAGGCCAAAAGTCCAGATGAACCAAGAAAAGATCACTGTGAGCTGCTAAAATAATACAAGTTCTGTTGGACAAAATCACCAACCCCGGGGATAACACACTTATGCTGGCCTACAGATTGGCTGAAATTCTCTCATCATTCACAAATGCAGGCAAGACCAATTGCATACTTTACAAGCAACTGACGTTCATATGTATGTTTGCACGTACATGGAGGAAGCAAGAAAGGAAGAGAAGGATTTGCATAGTTTCTATACTGCATTCACCCACCACTGTGTATGTATTTTGCTCTAGAATATAGCAAATAACAAATATCTGAGGCCAAATCCTCCTCAAAGTAAATTGGCGTAGGTTTTTTTGGCTTCAATAAAGCTACTCAGCTGAGCAGTTACAGCACAGCTGCAGATTTAAAAAAAAAAACAAAAACAAAAACTTCAGTGCTCCAGAAAGTATTGAAGTAACAGTTGACAAGAGAGGCATAAGATGGCCGTGGTAGCAGTTACTGTTTGTGCTGCCTGGAAAATTACCTGAGTTTGTATTTCATACGCAACCTCATTCCTTAGGAATGGGCAACTGCAATGCTCCTTTGGAACAAAGACAGGATTCATCTATAATGAATATAAACAAGATGTACTGAGCTTATTGGACAAAGACAAAACTCTAGTTTGAATAAAGCGGTCGTAAGAGGGACTAGTGATTACACTTTAGAAAAAAGAAAAGGAGTACTTGTGGCACCTTAGAGACTAACCAATTTATTTGAGCATGAGCTTTCGTGAGCTGCAGCGGCTGTTACTCTGAAACCTGACACTTTAGAAAGAGAGCCTTGCAGTGTTTAATGGCAACACATACCAACTGATTCAGGAACAGCATTGATAGATACTAAAGAGATTTTACACAGCAATGGGGAAAAGACCAAAAATGCTCCATCTAACCTATAAATATAGCAAACTGATATTCCAAAGTCTGTTTCCTTCTACTCGGAGACTATTATTCTTTACTTTCACATAATTCATAATCACTACCTGGAAACTTGGTAAATGCAGAGTTCAGATTTCCAAGCCCTTTCAGAACATGGAGGGTAGCAAATCTCTGAACCTTTGAAAACCAGGAAAAAAACAACTCAAGTAACTATAGGTTACAGTTCAGGGCAGCTGTGCCTATATTATCTTACCCTCTATGATCCAGCAAGGGCACCCACTCTACTCTTCCAGCTCCCCACTGTTGCCTTTGTTGGGTGGAGATACACATCTCTCTTCCCTTCTGACTGGGGTATTTCCAAGCTGCAGAGTCTCCTGACTACACTGTGAAATCCCCAGCAAAAGATAGGCTGCTTAAGCAGACTTCTTTTACCTTCTCTTGAGAGACAGTACATAGTGTAATTGCCACAGGTGGAAGTTATCATACAGTTCTTTCTAACCAAGCACATGTTATTTCTAAGGCAAAAGCAAGACAGAGAACATATATTTTAAAAACAAAAGAAACTTTTATGGGTTTTTTAAACAACAGGTATGTTGTTAAGCTTACAGAGATCACCCCAACTGCAGCATGGGCTCTGGCAGAGGTAGTCCTTCAACTGCCACCTAGAGGTTTTCCTATTGTCTCAAGTTCATCATACCCTTTGCTCCAAACAAGAACACTCCTGAGTAAGAGAGTTGCTCATTTATGCAGTTTGGCTCTTGGAAGAGACTGTGAATAAGTAATCAGCCAGACAATGGGTCTCTCTGCTCAAAGTGCTGCTTTAAAAGGATGGATTCAAGGTGGGTCATTTGAATTCTTCTCACCCCCAAGTATATCCAAGGAAATTCAGTTGACATGTATTGTCCCCAGAAGTCCTTTGTAGTTTCTAACATCTCCCAGAGACTGCATTAGTCATGTCTCCTAGAGAAGTTACATACAATCTCACAATAACCCATAAACAATTGCATTTTGTACAATGGACCACAAAGGTATTAAACTTAATTCAGTCCACATCCTCACAATACCTTAACTCTGTCCCTCTGGAGCTTGCAATAGGCACTGGAAGCAAACCAAACTTGACCTGTGTCTAAATTCGTCAGCTAATCATTACATGGCCTGATTTTCAGTGAGGCTCTGTTCCTGCAAATGCTTAGAGGTGCTTAACTGTACATCAGTGTTCCCATTGAAGCTGACTGCTCACATATGTAAGGTTAAGCACATGTATAAGCATTTGTAGGATCAGGGCCTAAGTTTAGAAGCATTCTCTTCCACCCACCTACACAAATGCTCAACTAATTTGTATGCACACTACCAGATGTGTACACTCAGATCCCTAAGGTGCATGAGGATAAGCATCTGTTTAATAATAACATTGGCCAATTTGGTGGGGGACCATTGAGAGACGTGATGTACAAACATATAGAAAATGGTAATCCCTGCCTCAAAGAGTTTACAGTCTAGGAGATCCAAATCTAGCCAGAAGCATATACAAAAACAGAGTCTATAGTGAATATGCAAAATAGGTGTATAGTATTTTACTGAAAACTAGGCCTGTAAGTGACAGGAGATTTTGTTGTGCTAAAGTGTCAAGCTTACTGATGCCTTTTTAAAAAAAAAAAAAAAATTAGAAATGCTGATGACACTTTTACCTAACAAATATGAGCTTTACAGTATGAAGAGTTCTTCTTTTTCATAGGAATTGCTTAGGTGTGATGGCACCAACTGCCACTGTGGCCACGTCTAAAATAAGAATGGGGAATCTCATGTCAAGAGGAACAGATGAATAGTATTGAGAGACTGCTATCAGAAGTTAAGAATGAGCATAATTTCCTGAGACAGCAGCTGCAAGTAGTAATGTCAACTAATCCAACAAACATTTTCTATTTAAAAGGAAAACTCTGCAACTAGACACATGCGCTTACATGCTTAAGAGATTTAGACAAGTTACTTGAGCTGTTCATTTATATACTTAGTTACGTATGCTGTTCTATTTAGATCTCTAACTTGAAAATATTCCGAGAAACAAGGTGAATGAGGAAATATCTTTAATTGGACTAACTTCTGTTGGTAAAAGAGACCAGCAGAAGTTGGTCCAATAAAAGAGATTCTCACCCACCTTATCTCACTAATGTTGTGGGACCAGCATGGCTTCAACCCCATTTTGAAAATAACCTGCAAGTATATGAGAAAAATTATGATGCAAATTAAAATATTCCTTTCACAGCGCAGAAATAAGGATTAATGTTCAATTACAGATACAACTACCTGGATCAGATAAATTGAACATTTATCCTTATTTCTGTGCTGTGACTTTTCTGTCAAGTCACAGAAATTGGAAGAACATTGTCATAAATATAAGGGGAAGGGTAAACCCCTTTGAAATTCCTCCTGGCCAGGGGAAAGCTCCTCTCACCTGTAAAGGGTTAAGAAGCTAAAGGTAACCTCGCTGGCACCTGACCAAAATGACCAATGAGGAGACAAGATACTTTCAAAAGCTGGGAGGAGGGGGAGAAACAAAGGGTCTGTGTCTGTCTGTGTGCTGCTTTTGCCAGGGACAGAACAGGAATGGAGTCTTAGAACTTTTAGTAAGTAATCTAGCTAGGTATGTGTTAGATTATGATTTCTTTAAATGGCTGAGAAAAGAATTGTGCTGAATAGAATAACTATTTCTGTCTGTGTATCTTTTTGTAACTTAAGGTTTTGCCTAGAGGGGTTCTCTATGTTTTTGAATCTAATTACCCTGTAAGATATCTACCATCCTGATTTTACAGGGGGGATTTCTTCATTTCTATTTACTTCTATTTTCTATTAAAAGTCTTCTTGTAAAAGACTGAATGCTTTTTCATTGTTCTCAGATCCAAGGGTTTGGGTCTGTGGTCACCTATGCAAATTGGTGAGGCTTTTTATCCAACATTTCCCAGGAAAGGGGGGGTGCAAGTGTTGGGAGGATTGTTCATTGTTCTTAAGATCCAAGGGTCTGGGTCTGTAGTCACCTAGGCAAATTGGTGAGGCTTTTTACCAAACCTTGTCCAGGAAGTGGGGTGCAGGGTTTTGGGAAGTATTTTGGGGGGAAAGACGCGTCCAAACAGCTCTTCCCCAGTAACCAGTATTAGTTTGGTGGTGGTAGCGGCCATTCCAAGGACCACGGGTGGAATACTTTGTACCTTGGGGAAGTTTTGACCTAAGCTGGTAAAGATAAGCTTAGGAGGTTTTTCATGCAGGTCCCCACATCTGTACCCTAGAGTTCAGAGTGGGGGAGGAACCTTGACATGGTGGCATAGTGGTGGGATTAACCTGAAATCATTTTGAGATCCAGTTGAGATTTTTTGAACTAGAAATACAGATTTTAAAAAGGAATTTTTTTTTCCTGTGGCTTTGAAGCAGCTTTGAAACTGAAAGCATCTTGGGTTTTCCCTGCTTTGTGGCCAAGCAGAGACAAAAGGGGATTATCTTGTGAATTGCAGGTTTTCTTTGCCTGGAGGCAGGGTACTTAACTCCTGCAGGGAAATTCACAGTCTTCCAACCCAGAGGTTTTTTTTTTTCTTTTCTTCCTAAAAGTAAATAGGGGGTGTGTGTTCTACCCATTTGCTTTTTCTTTGGGCTGGGTAAGCAGGTTTCCAAGTAGTTTGGAGGTTTTTTGCTTTAAGTTGGGCCCAGAACAGAGACAAGGGAATTGTCTTTTTCTGTAGGCTGACAATCACTATCAGAGAATAGGTATTCTATTCCAGCACAGCAAAATTTTACAGCCAAGTTTTGTTTGTTTATTTCTAAACCTCGGGTGTAAAGTTAGTTAAAAACAGAGAGGTTAGAATGACCAAATCCTCAGCTCGACTACAGCTGGAATTAGCCAAATTTCAGGCTGAGGAAAGACAAAGGGAACATGAAAGACAGATAGAACTCATGCGGCTGAAGAAGGAACAAGAAAGGGAGGCAGAACAACACCAAGCGGCTGCTCACAGGAGAGCTATGGAAGCGAGGGACAAAGAACTGGAGGAGAAGGAAAAAGAGAGGAAGTATGTGGAGGAGATGGAGAAGATAAAGGCTCAGCAGAATATCCCAACAAACCCTAGTAATCCTTCTCCAAGTACCACTTCCCATCCCAGAAAGTTCCCCACCTACAAGGCAGGCGATGATACTGAGGCCTTCCTAGAAAACTTCGAAAGGGCCTGCCTTGGATACAACCTCTCTACTGACCAGTACATGGTAGAGCTGAGGCCGCAGCTCAGTGGACCCTTAGCTGAGGTGGCAGCTGAAATGCCTAAAGAACACATGAACAAGTATGAACTGTTTAAATCCAAGGCGAGAGTCAGAATGGGGATAACACCCGAGCAGTCTCGTCGGAGGTTCAGAGCCCTAAGGTGGAAACCAGACATGTCATTTACCCGACATGCCTACCACATTGTGAAACATTGGGATGCCTGGATATCAGGAGCAAGTGTTGAATCTCCAGTAAATTTGCCCTTCCTAATGCAAATGGAACAATTCTTAGAGGGTGTTCCTGAGGAAATAGAAAGATACATCCTAGATGGGAAACCCAAAACTGTAATCGAGGCAGGAGAGATTGGAGCCAGATGGGTGGAGGTGGCAGAGAAGAAGAAAACTGGTCGCAGTTGGAGCGGAGACCAGAAGGGACCACCCCAGACCACACCCTATTACCGGGGGCCGCCCAAGGCCCCACCTACCTCCCAAAGAACCCTCCAGACCCCTTATCGTCCTGCCACCCCGTTCTCCAGCAACCCTCCTCGCCCCAGTGACCCGTCAGCTGGACGATGTTTTAAATGTAACGAGCTGGGGCATGTAAAGGCCAACTGCCCCAAGAACCCCAACAGATTACAGTTCATTGCACCGGAATCACACCAGAGGTCCACAGGCCCAGATACTTCCCAGATACCCTTAGAGCGGAGGGAAACTGTGAGTGTGGGCGGGAAGAAGGTCACCGCGTGGAGGGACACCGGAGCACAAGTGTCAGCTATCCATGCTTCCTTAGTGGACCCCAATTTAATCAACCCAGAGATCCAAGTGACGATTCAACCCTTCAAGTCCAACTCTTTCAATTTGCCTACAGCCAAGTTGCCTGTCCAGTACAAGGGCTGGTCAGGAATGTGGACTTTTGCAGTCTATGATGATTATCCCATCCCCATGCTGTTGGGGGAAGACTTGGCCAATCATGTGAAGCAGGCCAAGAGGGTGGGAACGGTCACCCGCAGCCAGGCTAAACAAGCCGTGAGGCCTAGCTCTGTTCCGGAAACTGCTATCAGGACCCAGTCAGAGGTGATGGACCTGGACCTTAGGCCAATGTCTGCAACAGCAGTAGTGGATCCAGTCCCAGAGACCCAGACGGAACCAGTCCCAGAACCGGAACCAGCCGAACAACCAACACCAGACCCTGTGTCAGCACTGAATCCAGTACTTGCAACCTCAACACCAGAGGGCCCCACTGAACCTGAACTGGCAGCAGCCGATAACCCTACACAAGAGGCTCAGCCGGAGCCTGAATCCCAACATAGTGCACCAGCGGAGAGCGGTTCACAGTCAACAGAAACAGCTCCATCCCCTATATTGCTTCCAGAGGGACCAAGCCTAGGTCCACAATCCAATGAGGGACTGATGTCTCCAGCATCAAGGGAACAGTTCCAGACCGAACAGGAAGCAGATGAAAGCCTCCAGAGAGCTTGGACAGCGGCACGGAGCAACCCACCGCCTCTCAGCTCTTCTAATCGATCCAGGTTTGTTGTAGAAAGAGGACTTTTATACAAGGAAACTCTTTCTGGTGGACACCAGGAAGACTGGCATCCTCAGAGACAGTTGGTAGTTCCAACTAAATACCGGGCCAAGCTCTTGAGCTTAGCCCATGATCACCCTAGTGGCCATGCTGGGGTGAACAGGACCAAAGACCATTTGGGGGGATCATTCCACTGGGAGGGAATGGGCAAGGATGTTTCTACCTATGTCCAGTCTTGTGAGGTGTGCCAAAGAGTGGGAAAACCCCAAGACCAGGTCAAAGCCCCTCTCCAGCCACTCCCCATCATTGAAGTTCCATTTCAGCGAGTAGCTGTGGATATTCTGGGTCCTTTTCCGAAAAAGACACCCAGAGGAAAGCAGTACATACTGACTTTCATGGATTTTGCCACCCGATGGCCGGAAGCAGTAGCTCTAAGCAACACCAGGGCTAAAAGTGTGTGCCAGGCACTAGCAGACATTTTTGCCAGGGTAGGTTGGCCCTCCGACATCCTCACAGATGCAGGGACTAATTTCCTGGCAGGAACTATGAAAAACCTTTGGGAAGCTCATGGGGTAAATCACTTGGTTGCCACTCCTTACCACCATCAAACAAATGGCATGGTGGAGAAGTTTAATGGAACTTTGGGGGCCATGATGCGTAAATTCGTAAATGAGCACTCCAATGATTGGGACCTAGTGTTGCAGCAGTTGCTCTTTGCCTACAGAGCTGTACCACATCCCAGTTTAGGGTTTTCCCCATTTGAACTTGTATATGGCCGTGAGGTTAAGGGGCCATTGCAGTTGGTGAAGCAGCAATGGGAGGGATTTACACCTTCTCCAGGAACTAACATTCTGGACTTTGTAACCAACCTACAAAACACCCTCCGAACCTCTTTAGCCCTTGCTAAAGAAAACTTACAGGATGCTCAAAAAGAGCAAAAAGCCTGGTATGATAAACATGCCAGAGAGCGTTCCTTCAAAGTAGGAGACCAGGTCATGGTCTTAAGGGCGCTCCAGGCCCATAAAATGGAAGCATCGTGGGAAGGGCCATTCACGGTCCAGGAGCGCCTGGGAGCTGTTAATTATCTCATAGCATTCCCCACCTCCAACCGAAAGCCTAAGGTGTACCATATTAATTCTCTAAAGCCCTGTTATTCCAGAGAATTAAAGGTTGGTCAGTTTACAGCCCAGGGAGAAGATGATGCTGAGTGGCCTGAAGGTGTCTACTACGAAGGGAAATGTGCTGGTGGTGTGGAAGAGGTGAACCTCTCCATGACCCTTGGGCGTATGCAGCGACAGCAGATCCAGGAGCTGTGCACTAGCTACGCGCCAACGTTCTCAGCCACCCCAGGACTGACTGAACGGGCATACCACTCCATTGACACAGGTAATGCTCACCCGATTAGAGTCCAACCTTACCGGGTGTCTCCTCAAGCTAAAACTGCTATAGAACGGGAGATCCAGGATATGTTACAGATGGGTGTAATCCGCCCCTCTGAAAGTGCATGGGCATCTCCAGTGGTTCTAGTTCCCAAACCAGATGGGGAAATACGTTTTTGCGTGGACTACCGTAAGCTAAATGCTGTAACTCGCCCAGACAACTATCCAATGCCACACACAGATGAACGGTTAGAGAAACTGGGACGGGCCCAGTTCATCTCTACCTTGGACTTAACAAAGGGGTACTGGCAGGTACCGCTAGATGAATCTGCCAAGGAAAGGTCAGCCTTCATCACACATCTCGGGCTGTATGAATTTAAAATACTCCCTTTCGGGCTGCGAAATGCACCCGCCACTTTCCAAAGACTTGTAGATGGTCTCCTAGCGGGATTAGGAGAATATGCAGTCGCCTACCTTGATGATGTGGCCATATTTTCGGATTCCTGGGCAGACCACCTGGAACATCTACAAAAAGTCCTTGAGCGCATAAGGGAGGCAGGACTAACTGTTAAGGCTAAGAAGTGTCAAATAGGCCTAAACAGAGTGACTTACCTTGGACACCAGGTGGGTCAAGGAACTATCAGCCCCCTACAGGCCAAAGTGGATGCTATCCAAAAGTGGCCTGTCCCAAAGTCAAAGAAACAGGTTCAATCCTTCTTAGGCTTGGCTGGTTATTACAGACGATTTGTACCGCACTACAGCCAAATCGCTGCCCCACTGACAGACCTAACCAAAAAGAAACAGCCAAATGCTGTTCAGTGGACCGGAAAGTGTCAGAAGGCCTTTAACAAGCTTAAAGCGACACTCATGTCTGACCCTGTACTAAGGGCCCCAGACTTTGACAAACCGTTCCTAGTAACCACAGATGCATCCGAGCGTGGTGTGGGAGCAGTTTTAATGCAGAAAGGACCTGATCAAGAATTCCACCCTGTAGTGTTTCTCAGCAAAAAACTGTCTGAGAGGGAAAGCAACTGGTCAGTCACTGAAAAAGAATGTTATGCCATTGTCTACGCTCTGGAAAAGCTACGCCCATATGTTTGGGGACGGCGTTTCCACCTGCAAACCGACCATGCTGCACTGAAGTGGCTTCACACCGTCAAGGAAACTAACAAAAAACTTCTTCGGTGGAGTTTAGCTCTCCAAGATTTTGATTTCGACATCCAACACATCTCAGGAGCTTCTAACAAAGTGGCTGATGCACTCTCCCGTGAAAGTTTCCCAGAGTCAACTGGTTAAAATCGTCCTTGAGATGTGGAAAATATTGTTAGTCTTTATGTACTTGGTAGTATATTTAGAGATGCATGTGTCTTATTAACTCTGTTTTTCCTAGAGCTCCAGGAAGAAATCCCAGCCAGTGTTTCACCCTAGCTGAGATTTGGGGGGCGTGTCATAAATATAAGGGGAAGGGTAAACCCCTTTGAAATTCCTCCTGGCCAGGGGAAAGCTCCTCTCACCTGTAAAGGGTTAAGAAGCTAAAGGTAACCTCGCTGGCACCTGACCAAAATGACCAATGAGGAGACAAGATACTTTCAAAAGCTGGGAGGAGGGGGAGAAACAAAGGGTCTGTGTCTGTCTGTGTGCTGCTTTTGCCAGGGACAGAACAGGAATGGAGTCTTAGAACTTTTAGTAAGTAATCTAGCTAGGTATGTGTTAGATTATGATTTCTTTAAATGGCTGAGAAAAGAATTGTGCTGAATAGAATAACTATTTCTGTCTGTGTATCTTTTTGTAACTTAAGGTTTTGCCTAGAGGGGTTCTCTATGTTTTTGAATCTAATTACCCTGTAAGATATCTACCATCCTGATTTTACAGGGGGGATTTCTTCATTTCTATTTACTTCTATTTTCTATTAAAAGTCTTCTTGTAAAAGACTGAATGCTTTTTCATTGTTCTCAGATCCAAGGGTTTGGGTCTGTGGTCACCTATGCAAATTGGTGAGGCTTTTTATCCAACATTTCCCAGGAAAGGGGGGGTGCAAGTGTTGGGAGGATTGTTCATTGTTCTTAAGATCCAAGGGTCTGGGTCTGTAGTCACCTAGGCAAATTGGTGAGGCTTTTTACCAAACCTTGTCCAGGAAGTGGGGTGCAGGGTTTTGGGAAGTATTTTGGGGGGAAAGACGCGTCCAAACAGCTCTTCCCCAGTAACCAGTATTAGTTTGGTGGTGGTAGCGGCCATTCCAAGGACCACGGGTGGAATACTTTGTACCTTGGGGAAGTTTTGACCTAAGCTGGTAAAGATAAGCTTAGGAGGTTTTTCATGCAGGTCCCCACATCTGTACCCTAGAGTTCAGAGTGGGGGAGGAACCTTGACAAACATGTATTAACATTTTCAGTTCTGCAAGAGGCTGAGCTCTATTCGTGCCTTGCACTCAGTGTCTTATTTCCTCTGGTTTTTCATATTACTTCAAAACACAAATTTGGAAATCATTAGGACTAACATAGGTTGCTCGGAAGTAGGGTGGATTGAAGAATGGATTTTTTGGTTCATTGTCAATTTTAAAAAGTTAAAAATTGAGCTCAGATCAAAACAATGTTTTAGTGAAACAAAACATTGAAAAACAAATGTGGCTCAAACAAAAGTTCTATTTTTTTTAAACTTAAATATTTTGTTTAAATTTCAACCATTTTATGCATTTTTCTAAACAAAAGTCTTGATGTCATTTCAAACAAAAAAATGTCAAAACATCCTTCCCCCCCAGCATTCTTGTGGTTTGTTTTTGAAACTAACACTGTGGGGAAATGGACACAAATGTGCATAATATTTCAGTGTTTGCTGAATTGGCATTTTTTCTGAATTTTTTTTCCACCTGCTGTACTTGAAGTTGCTTTTCTGTATGAGTGTGTTTGACTTAGTTTCCTTTTAACCTCACTTCTCATTCAAATAGGGCAAATTCAAATGGCACTTGCTATGGCTCAATAAATGAGCACATCCAACAAATATGTGATCTGTATCATTTATCTGCTTTAGGTAAGTTAACATTATGAGCAAACACATGCCTGACTTTAACATGCCAGCTAGTGGCTTACAGATGAACCATTTTTTAATATGGAATGGTAACAGACACTGTTTCAGAGTAGCAGCCGTGTTAGTCTGTATCTGCAAAAAGAAAAGGAGGACTTGTGGCACCTTAGAGACTAACCAATTTATTTGAGCATAAAATTTGTTAGTCTCTAAGGTGCCACAAGTCCTCCTTTTCTTTTTGTAACAGACACTGTTATTTATGAGAATTATATGAATATTGCAATCAGATTAATACAGTCTTGGTGCAAAATTACAATGCCTGTATCTGCTATCACATAGTCGTGAAGTTTAAAAAGTAAACAAGCTGCACCTCTGTGTCATGAGAAATCCCCCATCTCGTTGCTTGGAGCTTCATATCTAAGCTCAGTTGTTTTTCTGTTTAAGCCCCAATACTACAAATATTTATTCCTGTGGTTATCTGTACGTATCAAAGTTGTCCGACTTCAGTGGCGCTACTCAAGTATGTAAAGTTACATGTTCAACTGTTTGCAGAATTGCAGTCTTAGACTGACCACGACATTTGTATCTGATTTGTATAACGGAGTCAGCAGTCACTAAATAGGATTGGAATTTCTTACATAAATTCTGGCTTTTGACTTCTGACTGCCTCACAATTAATGTATGTATCTCACAACACCCCTGTGTGATAGGAAGTGCTATTGTTCCAATATACAGATGTGGAACTGAGGCATTTAGAGGCTAAATGACTTATCCAAGGTTCCACAGGAAGTCTGTGTCAAAGCAGGGAGCTGACTGTGGGTTGCCGAAGTCCCAGGCTAGTGCTGTAACTAATGGACCATCCTTCCTCTTTACTTTAAGCATGTGAATACTCACTCGCATACTTAAGTTAAGCATGTGTTTACATGCTTTACTGGATCAGGTCACAGGGCTGAGCATCTCACTTCTGTGAGAAACTGAGATCAGAATTTCTCTCTGTAACAGGAAGAAAAAAAAGATAGAGTATCTAATTAGGCACAACAAATGATTATATTAATAGGATATTGATGGTAGTTGAGATGAGCAGCACCTTATTCCACAAAAAGTCAATGGAGATTCTTATGGAACAAGGCATTATTCAAGGTGAGTAAAAGTATACAAATCTTGACCTATGCCAGCATACTATCCACATTCATCTAGCCTTCCCCTAAATCTGAGTATCTTCCTGAGTAAATCAACGGGAAGGTAAATGTTGCCTAGGATAATATGAATTAAACAATGATACAAAGGCTTGCAAAGAATATCTGACTGTTCACTCAGAAGTACATTGCCTCGTGATTTTAATGTACTGTATAGCTGAGCTTAATTCCATTTATTGATTATTCTCGTCTCCATTCAATACTCCAAATACTCCAAAACAAGACTACCACAGAAGACTCTCTATCCTTATAGTAGGAACTTTGTAGTTATGGTGCATATAGAATCTATTTTGGTATATTTGATATAAAATTCAAAAATTCATCTGACTTCTCTTTTCAGAGGGCAAAGGCACTACACTGAGTGCTGCCTGATCCCCAGATAATAGGCATTATTCAGGAGACCCGTCCTTGACAACATTCACTTCGAGCTAAAGCAAAGTGTTTCATGCACATAGTGTAACTTGCAGCCCAGAGTAACTCATGGCTTTATAATCAAAACCTCTACAGTGGCTCACTTCATTGGTCCCAGGTATTTCTCTTGAAGAAGCAGGTGTATTATTTATAAAAGTGGGTTGATTGTCTGGCTTGTGTGGGTTGAGGTTTCAGTTCATGCAACTGAGAAGTGAGATCAAATGAGAGCTATGAGAAATGTTGTGGGGTTTTGTTTTGTTTTTTTTAAGGGGGGAAGGGAAAGGTCAGGCTTTATCATGGTGTATGCACAGAAAACTAATGTTGAGAGAAATCTACTCCTGACCCAGGATAGAGGCAGAGCCTTGCTGAGTTTCCTCTCTAACAAAAAAATAATAAAGGAACAGATGACCAGGTGGTTAAATTTAATCACTAGCCCCAGCCTTTGTAATCTTTCTCTTCCTTGAGTTCTCCAGCTGTCATATTCTATTCTATTGCCAAGGAGACTAGGTTTCAGGCTGCCTCTAGTTTACTGCATTATTTTGATGAAGTACAAAGGTAGAAGGGCACTTTCTGACTGGTTCAGAAAAAACATGTAGTGAGGCAATGGGCCCTATGGATCTTTAGCAAAGTCTACTCCATTGCATACTGTTCTTCCAAGAGTAAAATATATAAGTAAGTTTGTTTTGTTTTTTGTTTTCTGTTTTTTTTTTAAACATGAACTGTTTGTCTGGATCCTCAGCTGCTGTAAGTCAGGCCTACTTAATTGGAGTCAGAGCTATTCTGGTGTACACAGCTGAAGTTCTGACTCAGTGGTTGTATCTGACCACAGATCAGAGGCACCGACTTCGCGTGTTCCCAGGGGGTGCTCGACTCCCCCCGCTCTGCCCCAGGCCCTGCCCCCAATCCAGCCCTTTCTCCAAACCTCTGCCCCACCCTGCTCCCTCCCTGCTGCCTCTTCCTACCCCCTCCCCCCACCTATTCCTGGGTATTTTTTTTTAAAAAGAGGGAGCAAGGAAATTTTGTCAAAATATTTCAATTGTTTTCCAGTATCGGTCAGTCTGATAGGCAGTGGGATCAGCACCCCAGATTGTTACTTTTTTATAGGTATCACAAGAAAAGAGTTCTAAGGAGGACAATGAGGTAGCTTTCTGGATGTTTTTGTCCTAACCCAACATTAATTATTCAGGTAATTACCAAAGGTATGTCTACACTGCAATAAAAAACCCGTGGCATTGAGTCTCAAAGCATGGGTCAGCTGACTCAGGCTTGTGGGGCTCGGGCTGGAGACCCAACCCAAAATCTCATTACTGCAATGTTATAATCCCACAGCCCAAACCAGGTGACCTGAGCCAGCTGCACACATGTCACAGGTCTTTTATTCAAATGTAGATGTACCCCAAGAGGCAGCATGGCCTAGCAGAGCACTGGACTGGGACTCAGGAGACCTAAATTATGTTCCTGGTTTGGCTAATGGCCTACTGGGTATCTTGAGCAAATCACTTAATGGCTCTGTGCCTCAGTTTCCCCATATGTAAAATAAGGCTAATGTGACTTTGTAAAATATTTTTAGATCTATTGATGAAAACCACTATCTAAGAGCTAAGTATTGTTACAATTATTAATAACTAATGTGTATGTATAAGTATAGATTACTTTGCCACATAGTGCAATGTATGTTTGTATGTATGTGTATATAATATATACTAAATAAATTATGGAAACATCTTATGTTAGCAAGACAGAAGATATTAAAATATTTCATGAACAAAAAGGAAAAGATTACAGAAAGAAACATTAATATTTGCATTTATATAACACCTTCCATGCCAGAATCCCAAAGAAATGTACAAATACCAATTACCTTACACTAGAGGTAATTGTTAGAGAAATTATTTTATAGATGAATAAGGCGAAAAAGAAAAAAAAATCTAATTTTCCCAAAGTCATAGAATCACTGGCAGAGACAAGAAGGGAATCCAGGAGTCTTGACTCTTCATCCTAGTTTTGAAATTTAATTCACTCTGCTTTTGAATCAGTTAAAACTTTTCTTTGTCACAATTTGTCCATTTATAAAATGGAAGACCTAAAGACCATAAAGTACATCTCAATGTAGATAAGTGACAAATGTATCCCTAAATGTTTGCTTATTCCTCACACCTATTCAGGGTCTATGGAGGAATTGTTCTCAATATGTCATCTCTTGGCATGAAAAATTGACACTCTACAGGGATTGATTCTGATTCTTAATTGGTTTTAAAAACTGAGCCTGCTTTTCAGCTCACTTATACTGGTGTAAATCAGGAGTGACTCCACTCAAGTTAGAGTCGGGGCCTCTGAGATTTCTACAGCAGATGTGTGGTGGTGGCAGTTGACGAGCTGGATGGGAAATGTGATTTGTGGGGGCGGGCGGGGGGGTGGCTTTTTTGTTTTTATTGCAAAAAACTGACAAATTCTATGGTTGGTTTTTTTCATGAAAACCCAAAATGTTTCCAACAAACAGAAGTGTTTTGTCAAAGCCATTTTCCATCAAAAAAATCTTTTTTTTTGATTGCAAAACTTTTTTTCACCAGTTCTAGATGATTTTGATGATGCACTATTTGCCTAACAATGTCCTGCTTCTCAGCTCAGGAAGTGGGTGTCCCCGGGTTGCTCAAAAACCTAAATCTTCTGCCTTGACAGCACAGTTACCAGCCTATTTGATTTCCCCTTTTGATAGGTTATGAACTAGCAATGGGCTATGAGTCTATGATTATTTCTTTCTGCTTTAGTCATTGTCAGAGGCAGGTGAGATCTCTGGTGGTCTCTAGAGAGAGAGACGAGCATTTATTCATAAATGTGGGTGTTTCTCTGCTGAAAGAGGACATGGATGATATTAAAGCATAATCTTAGAATTAATTTTGTTTTTAAACATTAACAGGATGAGATTCTGATCTCAGTTAATAGGGATGTAAATCCAGAATAATTTTACTGGAGTCATTTGAATGACTCTGGATTTATTCTGTTTTTAATTGAGATAAGAACCTTACCCCTATTCAGGGGTCGGTCTGTTTTTTTTGTTTTAGGGGGGACCTTGAGAGGTCATCTAGTCCAGTCCCCTGCACTCATGGCAAGACAGAGTATTACCTAGAGCATTCCTGACAGGTGTTTGGAGATTTTTAAGAGGCGATTAGACAATGATGGAGATTCCACAGCCTCCCTAGGCAATTTATTCCAGTGCTTAACCACCCTGACAGTTAGGAAATTTTTCCTAATGTCCAATCTAAACCTCCCTTGCAGCAATTTAAGCCCATTGCTTCTTGCTTTATCCTCAAAGGTAAAAAAAAATACAAATTTCTCCCTCCTTGTAACAACCTTTTACGTATTTGAAAACTGTTATGTCCCCCCTCGGTCTTCTTTTCCAGACTAAATAAACCCAATTTTTTCAATCTTCCCTCATAGGTCATGTTTTCTAGACCTTTAATCATTTTGTCGCTCTTCTCTGGACTCTCTCCAATTTGTCCACATCCTTCCTGAAATGTGGCACCCAGAACTGGACACAATACTCCAGTTGAGACCTAATCAGCACAGAGAGGAGCGGAAGAATTACTTCTCGTGTCTTGCTTACAACACCCCTGCTAATACATCCCAGAATGATGTTTGCTTTTTTTTTTTTTTTTGTGCAACAGCGTTACATTAACTCATAGCATTTATTTGTTTCTAGTTAAGTTACATGTAAGTACAAACACTACTTTGGAAGATTTTTCTTTAAGATTTATTCTTAATGAAAGCACCTATAGTGTTTAGCACACTAATCTTGCTACTGGCACAGGGAAATTGATTATTTTTAACAGTATTAGCCATTTGTTTGTATGCTGCACAAGATATTTCACTGAAACATAAAACTAAATTAGTTCTAGCTTTTAATAACTAGTGAACTATATAATTGCTGTGTGGAGCATTTCAAAGAAAGTTTTAGAAGGAAACAGGTTGGAGAACAACTGAATTATGTGAAGTCCCAGCACCAGGACTATAATATTGCTGGCTCTGAGACTGGCTATTCAGGATAGCATTGCCACTCAATTTGATAGTTTTTGTTTTTGTTTTGTTCTTCCCCGCCCTTTGCTGCTTATTGGATGCTGTGAAGTGAGGTTGGGATATTTGTTTGACAATTTATATACAGTAAGCTTCCCCCTAAATCTTTAACATTATAATGAAAGCCCTGATCCAGCAAACACACACACATGAGTTGTCTCATTGTCATTCTAGTCCCACTCATCAAGATGAGTTCAATGGGACTCCTGATGTGTTTCAAGATACTCATGTACATAACTGTCTGTCGGGATTTTCTCCTTGGTTTATATTCTGAACACTGAGATATAGCTGTGGAGAGAAGTGGGTGCACCCTGGAAAAACAGGGGAGCAGTGTTCTGTTTGCAGTTCAGCCACTGATTCATTGAGTGGCTTTGGGGAAGTCACTTAGGTCAAAATTTTCATAACTGTCCACTTCTTTGGGGTGCCCAGCTTTATAAACCTCAGATCTGAACACTCTATTTTTTGGAATCCGAAGTACTGAGCACCTGCCTTTCCTGTTGTCTTCAGCAGGATTTGTAGCTGAATATCCTGCATCTTAAGTTGTGTACTTTTTTTTTTTAAAGTTGTAGGCCTCCAAAATTAGATACCATCTTTGAACATTTAGGCCTAAAATCTCAGTGCCTGAGCCTATCTATAAAATGGGTTTACTTTATGATCACTAGGCTTGGAAGGATTCAGTTTAGATAGTTGCCAGTAAACATGGATTTAATCTGACACACAATTGATTGAAAAAACTATTCCTCAGTAGAAGTTGGCAAGTACAGCCTCCCTAGCACCGAGTGCCTCAGGGTTTCCATATCCTGGCCATGCGGCTACACAGGGAGGCCCCTGCAGCCCTGCTGTCACATTTCTACTCACTCGCCCACCAGCTGGGAGTGCGCTCACTCACACATCCGCTGCTCAGGGCCAGAGCTGTTCAGCAGGGGTATGGCCTCTCCTGCAGCCAGGGGCTCATCCTTCTTGTCACAGTCCTAGCCCTGGGGTCTGTATTCTGAACAGCCAGGACCCCAGCCTCCCCCTCATAGAGAACCAGAGTCTTGGGCCCCTCAGCCATGGCCTCACTCACTCACTCACCAGCAGGGAGTGAAGGGCACCATCTACCATCCCCAAGCAGGAGCCGTCAAGCAGCAGGGGGCATCTCAGAACCCCACTTCCCACCCTTATGGGTAACATCCCCCAGCACTCTCCCATTACTGACCCCCTATTGTAAAGGCTAAAGACTTGCTGATTTCTTCCTCACACCCCTGTGCTACATCCATGGAACAGGGTGTCTCTGAACAACATGTGACAAACAGACCCCATCTTGCTGCCGTTAGTTGGTCCTTCCACTGAGAAAACCCCAGCTGACGTCAAGGGGACAATGGGTTTGGGCTAGTCCGTTCTGCAGTGCCTAAGACTGGAGATGAAGCCACATTCCTGCACTCCCTGCGTTGTGGCTTTTTGTTTGAGACCAGTACATACAGCTTTTAGAGGTTACATCTTCTGTCATTAAATAATGGTCCTGAAGCAGAGAAAATGCAAATAAATAAAAATTAAATCTATGTTATCTGTTGAAATTACAAAAAAATCTGCTAACCCTATTACCACACAGCAAAATGTTTAAAAAATATATTGTGATTCTTGGATAAAGGTAATACCTCAATAAATATTTGCTGTTAATACCCACAGGACTCTCTAAAAACCTGGCAGATGAAGCAAATGCCCAGATTTTGGCAGATGCAAAAACAAAATCCTAGAAATGTAGGACTGGAAGGGAACTCAGAAAGTCATCTTGTCCAGTCCCCTGCACTGAGGCAGGACTAAGTATTATCTAGACCATCCCTGACAGGTGTTTGTCTAACATGCTCTTTAAAACCTCCAGTGATAGACATTCCCAGCCTCCCTAGGTAATTTGTTCCAGTGCTTAACTATCCTGACACTTAAGTTAGACATTAGGAAAAAGTTCCTAAACTTCCCTTGCTGCAATTTAAACTCATTATTCTTGACCTGTCCTGAGGGGCTAAGGAAAACACTTTATCACCCTCTTCTTTATAACACCCTATTATGTATTTGAAGACTGTTATGTCCCCTTTCAGTCTTCCCTTCTCCAGACTAAACAAACCCAACCTATCCTCATAGGACACATTTTCTAAACCTTTAATCATTTTTATTGCTCTCCTTTGGACTTTCTCCAGTTTGTCCATTTCTTTCACAAAGTGTGGTGCCCAGAACTGGACACAATACTCCAGTTGAGGCCATATCAGTCCTGAGCAAAGTGTAAGAATTACTTGTTGTGTTTGTCTTACAAAACTCCTGGTAATACATCTGTCATGGGGTGGTTCCCTGTGAATCTCTCTCACCTTTGGAATGGACCACATTCACGCCACGCCACCTTCCCCACCACTGTGCTTTATTATAGTGATCTAGCAGACTGTAATACTATTTACATGACCCAGTCAGTTCCCACCCTTACTTCTGGGGAGAAAGGGAGCAATACTAGCAGAAACTAACTCTGCCTTCCTTCAATCTCTCCACCCTTCTTCCAGGGTTCCCTTTCTTTCTGTTTAGTTGTCCCAGCTGCTGGGGTTGCTTACCCCTCTAGTTGACCCTTCAGCTGTGGCCCTGCTTGTTAATTGATCCCCTATTTAGGTCCCAATTAATCCATCTTGATGGAGACTTGAATGACAGCAAATGGAGTCAATACATGACTCAGAGCCCATCACAACATCCCAGAATGATATATTTTTTGCAACAGTATGTCATTGTTGAGTCATATTTAGTTTGTGATTCACTATAACCCCCAGAGCCTCTTCTGCAGTACTCTTTCCTAGGCAGTCAATTCCCATTTTGTATTTGTTCCATTGATCATTTCTTCCAAGTTCAGTACTTTTCATTTGTCATTACTGAATTTTATCCTATTTGTTTCAGACCATTTTCCAATTTGTCAAGATCGTTTTGAATTCTAATTCTGTGCTGCAAAGTGCTTGCAACCCCTCCCAGCTTGGTATAACTGCAAACTGTATAAGTGTACTTTCTATGCCATTATCCAAATCATTTATGACAATATGTAACAGAACCAGACCCAGAACAGATTCCTGCATGACCTTTCTCAATATTCCCTTCCAGTTTGACTGTGAACCATTGATAATTATTCTCTGAATAGGGTTTTCCAACCAGTTGTGCACTCGCCTTATAGTAGGTTCATCTAGGCTATATTTCCCTAGTTTGTTTATGAGAAGGTTATATGAGACAGTATCAAAAGCATAACTTAATTCAAGATATACCATGTCTACTTCTGTCCCCCATCCACAAGATTGTTACCCTGTCAAAGAAAGACATTAGGTTGGTTTGGCATGATTTGTTTGTGACAAATCCATGTTGACCATTAGTTATCACCTTCTTATCTTCTCGGTGCTTACAAAGTGATGCATTGTGCTTTGAGGAGATTTCCAGTTATTTAATTGTGTGTTGTTTTGAGTGAATTCTGTGCCTTCTCCAATGCTCCTATATATGGTGTGTGGTGCACGTAGCTACAAAACTGTGAGGTCTTAGTTTTCCGGTTACTCTATACTTACGTTTGAGGACTGTGTTTGCAGATGCAGCAGCCTGTTTGATCTTAGAGTGGCAACAGCCTGTAACAGAAGAGACATACACTGTGTTCTTGGAAACCTAGCTTTTTATCCCTTCCTCTTGCTCTTTTCCTTACTCAAAAATTAAAGGTTGAGATGGTCAAAGCAGACAAGGGATTTAGCTTTTACAAACAACCCCTATTCATTTCAATGGGAGTTGCGTGGCTAACCTTCCAAGGCATCTTTGAAAATGTCAGTATAATCTTTCAGACAGAATATATATGGTAGCTTTTTGCATATAGATCAACATAAATCTGAGTGATATCTGGATTGATCCAATCAAACCACAGAAGCACAGGGCTAGTGCTGCCAGAATGTTCCAAGCTGTGCAGAAGACAGTTTTTCCATCCCACAGAAAAATCCAAAATTTCTTATGCCTCATTGGTATGCATATGAGAACATAAGAGCGGCCATACTGGGTCAGACCAAAGGTCCATCTAGCCCAATAGCCTGTCTTCCAACAGTGGCCAATGCCAGGTGCTTCAGAGGGAATGAACTGAACAGATAATGAAGTGATCCATCCCCTGTCACCCATTCCCAGTTTTTGGCAAACAGAGACTAGGGCCACCATCCCTGCCCATTCTGGCTAAAGGCCATTGTTGGACCTATCCTCCATGAACTTTTCTAATTATTTTTTTGAACCCTGTTATAGTCTTCACCTTCACAACATCCCCTGGCAAGTAGCCCCAAGGTTTACTGTGCATTATATGAAGACTGTTTCAAATGTTTTGTGTATAACCAGAGAGTGAGAGGGACCCACCCCAGAATAGCCAATAGGATTATGCACCACGTAAATCCACAAACAGGCTTAAAAGGGACAGAAGTGATGAATGATGCATAGGCTTTGTGTAGGCACTCTGAATAAAGCCAGGATGGACATAAATTCTCATAAGGGTGTAACATGAATATTGGGTCTTTACTTCTTATACTATATTAAGAATATGAGGAAACCACATAGCCACAGTTGGATTCCAAATGACCATATTTACTAACTACATACAAATATAAAAGGTCTAGCTACGTATATACACTGTTAGGATTAGGGCTGACCAGGAAACACACATTCAATTTTGATAGCGTGAGGGCCTGCAGTCCCCCCTCAAATAGCCAAATACTTAGGCTAGTAGTTAGCGTAGGCATCTGGCGTGCAGGAGACCCAGGTTCAAGGTCCTGTTTTGCCATATTCAGAGCAGCAACTTCAACCTGGGTCTTCTGTAGGCCAGATCATTGCCCTAACTTCTGAGGTGGGGGCATCTCTCTCATGAGAAAAACCTTCTCAATGAAAGCTTAGTCAAAACTGGTAAGCTTCTGCACAAAGTTCTGGTTTAAAAGATTCAGCATTTTCTGACCCAAAGAAAAGTTTTGTGTTGGAAAATTCCTGACCAGCTCTAGTCAGGGTCTGGTTGCTTCTTCAAAAATAGACAGGGGGGCCTATGAGAGGGATACGATCTAATTTCTATACAGTACAGTGAGCATCCACCAAAGTGTACTCATGCAACCCAGTGAAATACAGAACCAAAGAGATAAATGAAACACCAGGGGCCCAATCTTGTGAGAGGCTGCCTGAAATGCACTGAGGCCCCTCCGTTTTCTCTGAAGTCTTGTTCACACACAGTGCCGTGCAGTACCGGGCTGTCAGACTGCATCAGGCAACAATGAATCATGTGAACAAAGACTTAGAAAGTAGAGTCCATGAAAGTACAGCAGCAAACTGAATACAGAACAGTATCTTGTTTGGTTTAAATGGAATAAATAAAAAGATATTTACCCTTCATATTTGTTTTGTTGCTAAAAATGGATTTGGCTACAGAGCATGTATTTTATTTTTTCTTCCACGTAATAAAGTATAAAATGAAACCATATGTTCCACAGGTTTTAGATTCTCATTTTCTTTCTGACAATCATGTTCCCAAATTTCAGACAGCAGGGCTCAAAAATATTATGCCACAGATTCATGTTCCACATAATTGATTCAGCACACCTCAGCAACAAGTGCAATTGTAACTAGAACATCCATTCATCTTCTTGAGCTGTGTCAGTAATTGCTCACTATTGTGACAACTCTGTCAATCTTGTTTTAGTGTATTATTTGTTATTACAGTACTATATGTATTGTTGTTTTTTATAGTAAATCTCAAACCAGAAATTACAGTAAAATCAAACTTTTCCTGCAATAACGTGAGCTGTGGCACCTGCTGAATTACAGAATCCGAATGTATAACACCAATAGTCCAATGAGGGGGGAAACAGAGGCCTGGAATTCACTTCAGCAATAGAAAGAAACCAAAAAATTAGTTGACTGGCTAGTTCAGATTTATAGCTCACCTGTGTTACTGGAGAAACACAAAGTACCAGTATATAAGGATAAATCTGGGAGAATTCCCCTTGCACAAAAGCAGTGCCAGATCAACTTAAGTCATTCTAGTAAGGATACCTGCCTCTTACATAGTACTTCTCGCCATAGCGCTCATTGTGCTTTACAAAAGTGGTCAGTATCATTATCCCCATGTTACAGATAAGAAAACTGAGGCACAGGAAGGTGAACAGATTTGGTCACCCAACAATAAAGCTGGAACTAGATCCTGGTCTATCCCTTCTGTGCTGCACCTATCAGGAGGTACAGTACAAGAGTTGAGCCTTGCACTGCATTGCTTGGTTATTTGATGGCTTTCATACTAGTTTTTACAAAGATGCTGTTTGCAGATATGCCACAGCAGTAAAGCTGGATACCAGGAGCCATGTTCTAGCCAACACATTTACAGCGCAAAAGACCATCATGAGGAAGACAGTTAACCATAGGCTCTGAGCGGGAATGAAAAATCAGTGAGGTTTCTTCACCATGTTTAAAATGGTAAAAATCTCTTTCCCTCTCCCCCACCAACCCCTTTCTCTCTCATATCACAGTGACAAATATTGATGTAAATTGAAGGAATATCAATAAATCTTCTATCAACCTGCAGGTGAAATGCAGCCAGCCAAAAATGGTTTTTTTGAATCTACTAAACACTAGCCAGAATGATGCAGGGAGGAAGATGCGGGGGATATAGGTGTTGAAAATGCAGAGAGGGAAATGGGAATCAGATACCCACGTAAGGCCCTGAATTGTCCATTTTTATTTTTTTTCCTAAAATTTTCCAGGAATTTGTCAGTGTTTATTTCAAAAATTAAACAAAATGGGTGAAAAATCAGTGCAAAATGTAACTTCACATTTTTTTGGTCAATGTCAGGGTAAATATTGGGGAATGGGAGGACAGGCAAAAAGTAACAAACAGAAAAGCAAGCGTTTGTTTGTGAAACCATTGTCTCCAATCCCCATTACATAAATAAAGCTTCTTTTTCAAACAAAAGCCATTTACTGCTGGTGCCTTGCACACTTATGCGTAAGATAAGGGGTGTCAGTGTGAATTCCAAAAGTCTGTGGGTTAGCGAAGACTCAAAGTTCTTTTCTCGTTCTGCTGCAGTCTTAGATATGTCTCAATCCCAGCTCCTCACAGGGGCTATCAGGGGAATGGGATGGGGGGTACCTGATACAGTGACAGGGCATGTGAGGTGGAGAGAGAGGGCCAGGAGGAAGTGGATGGTGGGAAGGGGTGTCTGACCCTCAAAGGGGGAACGTGGGCAGGAGAACGGGGTGCATATATGCTCTAGGGCCGTTCTTAAGGGTGGGGTCATGAGGAGACCAGTACACATGGTGTACAGCCTTGCACACCCTGTGTCCTGTCACTGCAGCGGTCCGTGGTCTCAGCAGGCTCCCATCCCATCTCACTCCCCCTCTGCACAGCTACAGCAGCCACCAGGGGAGGTGTGCCATCCACTGGCAAGTCTGCAAGTGGGGGAGTTGGGCCTGGGGAGTTTGAGCATGTACAAAGTCCAGGAAGACATCAGAAAATTCTAAATACAGGATTTTTCAAAACCCAGGTATTTTTCAGAGGTTTTTGGGAAAAGCCAGAAACAAAGGGCCTGGAACATATGTTCCAATGGTTGCCTCTGGGGGAAAGTTTTCTATGAAGATTTAATCAAAGGCCTCAGCATCATTTTGGGCATTGCTACAGCCAGCAAACCACATTTGAAAAAAGAAAAGGAGTACTTGTGGCACCTTAGAGACGTCTCTAAGTGCCACAAGCACTCCTTTTCTTTTTGCAAATACAGACTAACATGGCTGCTACTCTCAAACCACATTTGTTTTTAATACAATTTGATCTTAATTCATTTTTAAACACTAATGTATCCCTGGCCAAAGATGCCTGATGAGAGCAAGTGTAATCACTAAAAAAGTAACTACAATGCAACCTGCTTTTGTGGACTTATAATAAAACTGCCTTTTATGGCCAAACCCAGGGACAGTTCAATGGGGAAGGAGCTTACCTCGTCCCCATTCATACTCCTGCTCGCTGTCCTATGAGCTCTGCATTGAATGGGGAGCATGCACTGTACACCAATTTGGGGTAGCACATTGGCTATCTACCAATATTGCAGCCTGAGACTGAACATAAGAATTGCCAAACTGGTTCAGATCCGTGGTGCATCTAGTACAATATCCTGCTGATAATGGTGACCAGCACCAGGTGTTCCAGGATAAGACCCTCCAATAGAGAGTAGTGGGAAAATCTGCCCCCCTCCTCCGGTAAATTTCCTCCTAACCTGTAATAGTGAGAGATTGGCTTAAACTCTGAAGTATGAGGTTTCTCTCCCTTTCTAAACCTTTTTTTAACATTAGCAACTCTGACTATTCTTGTTATCCATGTAAAAGTCCAATCTCTCTTTGATTCTTGCTAAATTCTTGTCCTCAATGACACCCTGTGGCAATATGTTGCAGTATCTTGATTACACAGTGTCTGAAAAACCATTTCCTTCTCTCGCTTTTGAATGAGCTCCCCTTCAATTTTTCTGACTTTATCCCTTGCTCTTATGTTCTGAGACAGGGAGAACAGAAGTTCCTGATCTACCTTTTCTAGACCATTCATTCTTTTATGTACTTTTACTTTGTCCTCACTTATTCATCTCCTTTTTAAGGGAATCAAGCGTAATCTTTTCAATCTCTCTCACTTGTGTGAGTGTTTGTCCATGTCCATACTTATTCTCGTTGCCCTTTCCTGAACTCTTTCTGCTTTAGCAAGATCCTTTTTGAGATAAAGTGACCATACTGTGCACAGTATTCTAGATGAGATAGTACTATTGATTGGGAGAATGGGTTGACAGCAATGGAGTGTGCCTTGCACCTGGAAAAGAATGTGAACGAGTCACTCCTTGTTCTGCACAAGCTGGCAACTAACAAGAATGACCCTCATTTGTGTGACTTCATTGATTCATTCATTCAATAGTATTATACTATTTTCTTTATTATTCTCCATCTCATTCCATATGTATCCCACCATTTTGTTTGCTTTTTTGACCACAGCTGCACATTGGCAAGACCCATTCATTGTCACTGGGTGACATCCAGGTCCTTTTCCTGACATACTATTAATTTAGAACCCCGTGAGATGCATGAGTGTTTTTTCCCTTCCAATTTTCATTACTCTACATTCCAATTTTATCTGCCATTGTGTGGCCTAGTCACCTATCTTAGTTAGGAGCCTCTGAACTTTCTCACAGTCTTCTCTGGACTTAACTAACCTAAATAATTTTGAATCAGCTGTGAATTGTGCTGTCCCACTGCTCAATTTATTTTTCAAGTTATTAATACATATATTAAATAACACCAGTCCTAGTATGAAACACTGTAGTGCCCTCTGTTAACTTTTTGCCATGATGAAAATAGACCATTTATTCCTACTCTGTTTTCTGTCACTTAGCCAATTTTAATTCATGACCGTATTTTCCCTCTGGCCCCCAAAGTGTGTGCATTTATGTGCAGTCATTCCATGCACTCATCAGTTTACACATCCAAATGGTCATTTGCATATGTTGTGTGCAAAACCCAAATTGCACATCCAACTTTGGAACATAATTGTGTAGACATGTTTCTGAAAATCTGGCTTTGTATTCCCAGTAGAATGAGAAATTATACAAATTCCAACAAAGCTGGTCACCCTTGTAACAAATGGACAATTAATTTATTGCTCAACATTCTATAATTTAAATATTGTCCTTGATGGTAAATATGTTTAATAGGATCAGTACTTTGCAATGTATATACCAACACAGGTAGCCTTATACAGCAATAGATTTGTATACCTCTAACTATGCTCCTGAAAAACAAGATATTAAATCAGAAACAAGTCAGAAATTAATCCAAATTAACTGACATAGTAGCAATGGAAAGCAAAATATCATTATGCATGTGGCTAAAGATGCACTCCATAATGACTAACTGTACTAAAAAAAATTCATAAATTGATTTGAGCCATTTGCAATATAATTCAAAAACAAGACAGGAAATGTTATATCATTACTGTGACTCATGTAAAAGTCATTAGAACCCTCATTTCAAAATGCACCATATTTTCAGCAGCAAGACAAGCAAAGAGGATATAGAAGATAATGGACAGTCCATGATGATAGTACAGATTTAGCTGAATGGTTTTCATCTGGAATTCATTGATCTCTGAGAGCATTAGATGACTTAAAATCCATCCTCTTTACTCCTCAGTTGGGTGAGTAATCCTCATTAAATTCAAAGGATCCTTGAACATCTGTGCAACTGGAAATTGAAGTTTAACACTCAAATGAACAGTGACTGGATGCAGCCTTCTGTGCCAGATAGAGAACCTTGTGTGTGAGAATTGCCTGAAAGCTGCAATTCAATACAGAAATCTGACTTTATGAGTGTCGACGTAGATGGCAGGTTTAAAATTTAATTTCCACCAGATGATTAAAATGCAGCTTTAAATATTTTTTACAGAACAGTGATAATTATCCTAGAATTAACATTTTCTAGTTTAATTCAGCAAGGATTAAGCTTTTCCTTTCTCAAGGAGGCAGTCAATAAAATACAGCCAGTACAAGACAATTGACATTAACGGTCCAGTTATTAACTCGAAGAGAAATTTAGTGCTAATAAATAGTGAGCACCAAGAACATATGTTTATTAAACAGACACTTCCCAGAACATACCTGCCTCAGTCAGCAATTCTATTTGAACCACTTATTTCAGGAGTTTATTACTTGCTTGAAAAATTCATTCCAGGGCATAATTAGGTAGAAAAGATATTACTGAGTTAATAGACACTAAGTAACATTTTCAGAAATACATAAGGGCCAGACTGACAGAGGTAGGTGCCTACTGGGATTCTTCACATTTTAAATCAATGGGAATTAGGCACCAAGGCTATGTCTATGCTGCAGCTGGAGTGAGCCTCTCAGCATGCCTAGACAGACTCACGCTAGTAGTTTGGATATTGAGGCTTGGGCAGCAGCTCAGGCTCTCAAGCCCACCCCACTCCACTGGGTTTGAGCTTGGGTGTGTCTCCACCGGAGCAGCAACCTCCACACTGCTACTTTTAGCATGCTAGCTTGAGTGAAGCTAGCAGGAGTCTGTTTCCCCAGGCTGGAGGGCTCAGTCCCAGCTGCAGTGTAGACTTAATTCTAGGTGCTTTTGGAAATCCCACGAGGCACCTATCTACAGCTTTAGTTACCTAAGTACCTTGAAAAATCTGGCCCTAAAGAGCTTTTGGCCCAATTGACTTTGGCTCCTAAGCACCTGAGTCAGCTAGTTACCGTTGAAAATTGTATCCATTGACTTTTCAATATTGACAATGAATTAATTTATCCAAACAAGACAAAATGGAAACAGGAATACTGGAAATATTCCTAAAAAAGAAAAGGAGTACTTGTGGCACCTTAGAGACTAACCAATTTATTTGAGCATGAGGTTTCGTGAGCTACAGCTCACTTTCATCGGATGCATATCGTGGAAACTGCAGAAGACATTATATACACACACAGAGACCATGAAACAATACCTCCTTCCACCCCGCAGGACAGTGGGGTGGGAGGAGGTATTGTTTCATGGTCTCTGTGTGTATATAATGTCTTCTGCAGTTTCCACGGTATGCATCCGATGAAGTGAGCTGTAGCTCACGAAAGCTCATGCTCAGATAAATTGGTTAGTCTCTAAGGTGCCACAAGTACTCCTTTTCTTTTTGCGAAGACAGACTAACACAGCTGTTACTCTGAAACCTGGAAATATTCCTGTTCATTATTTAACAAACCCCTCTAAACAAAAAATGCATGTCATTTGTTATGTTAGGAGTCATTTTCCCTCCCCACCCCACACCCCATTCACATATATTAGAATCTCTTCCTTTTAACAGAAAGATTTTTTCATCAAAAATGCTTAAATAATTTAAATATTTTTTTTCACAAACAAGGATTTTAACACAATGGAAGCGACCACAGACCTATACTGTTAATTATTCTCACTCAGCTCTTCCAAGGCACTTAAGTGCCTAAACCCTGGATTTAGGTGCTACTGCAACCCTCAGTTCCTCCACTCAGCAGCTACCTAATCCCATAGGCATCTGAATTCACTCAGCACCTAAATTTCTTCTGTAAAAGTTAATTTGGTGCCCAAGTTACTGCCTCTTAGGCATGTGAAATAATGCCTCAGACAGGCATTTAGGCACTTATTTCACACCTACGCCCCAGCTTAATCTTCAAACCAGGTGAAGGTAGGTAGGGGGGACACCTATCCCACCTACAGGTCCTGAGCTGGTAGGCATACTCAGAGCATGTCTAATGCCACACAAGCCGGTGAGTAACAAAGTCACTGTTGAGCCCTTACATTTGTTCTATGTCTGAGTATAGTACCATAGTATTAGATACTTATAAGTATAAATATATAGCTGAACAAAAGTTTTCTGTCAGAAAATGCTAATTTGACAAAATCAAAATATTTCACAGGAACTTACTGACTTCATCAACACTTTAACGGGAAATCATCAACACACTTCAATAAAATCAAAACTTTGTAATTGATAAAGTCAAAACATTTTGTTTCAACATGTTGGCTTACATTGTCTAGTATACTGAATGATTAAAATCAATGTTTTTTATATTATGTTATAATTTAGTATATTAAAATCAAAACCTTTTTTTGATTTTTCTCAAATGAAATATTTCCGAATAATTCACTTCACGGGAAATACTAAGATTTTAACATGATGTTTCAAATCAGAATGAAACCAAATTTCAAAAACTCATAATGTCCCACAGGACAGAAATTCCATTTTCCCAAACAACTCATAACATACATGGGTTAGGTTTTAAGCCTAAACTAAATAAATATCCCTTATAAAAATATCCACCAAAGAAGTAACTTCGTCTTTGTTGCAATTGCTTTCTCCTGTTTTTAATATAAGGTCCCTGATTTATTATTATTTTCTAAAACATCCCTCTTCAAACATCAGAGCGCTGTACAAAATTAAAGCAATAATTAAATTAAAATTTCATCTCATGGTTTCAGACAAACATTCATTCTAACAAATAAATGGTGGAAACCCCCCCACAAACAACAACAACCTATATAACCTTGTTTATCCACATAGAACAAAGGAGTAGAAATATTCAGCTAAGTAGGGTTTGATAAACATAACACTTTTCAATTGAAATTATAAAGCAAGACTTTCCCTATGAATAGCTTCCTTTATAATTTTCTGTTAATATCACCTGCTGCAGAGTTACCTTCGTATCAATTTTTTTTCTCCCAGCATGCCTTTCTGGGTCTGGTCCTTTAAATTTGGTGGAGTCAAGTTGCTGCAGCTTTATAGTGGCCATTTTGTATTTGCTAGTTATGTCTTATGCTCTTCTAGCTGGTGAGTAATTTTTATATTTTCACCTATTGTTCTTTTCTTGGTTCCTCATTCAGCAAAGCACTAAATTAAATGAGTACAACTGTTTAATCACATGATTAAGTGTTTTGCTGAAAAGTGGTCTTATTGCTGAGAAGATGGCACATTCCCCATGCACCCTAGGAGGTGTTGCCCCATTTCATGTGATGAGGGCCTTTGATTAGGAAAGGCATAAGTAAGTGTTGTACTGTTAACCCAAAAAGAAAGAGCTGATGAAAGTGGAAAGCAAAATAGTCAGATATAGACTTATCTGAATAGAAATACCTTTCAGCAGGGCTTGATGACAGACCCAGTGGGACTCTGTGACAGTCTGCATTCCTATGCTGACCCTTTTTACAAAACTATAAGGGATGTTGTACAAAGTATACCTTGTGAGAGATATTATATGAAAACTCATAATTTTCTGAACATTATTATCCTGGCAAAATATGTCTGGCAATATAGTATATAAAGTTATAAGATTCTACTGTATGATGTTACTAAGACATATTCTAAATTTGAGGAAAGAGGCACAAACGACTTCCTCAGAGACAAAAGACAAACTGAGGCCTCAGCCTGGTATCAATGAAATTAAATGGACTATCACCTAGTTAAGCAGCCATTCTTTGGCAGGAAAAAGGGTGTGAGTGACAAATTTACATCTTGGCAATGAACAGCTGGAGATTCCTGTCTCTGCAGACTGGCTGTCTCCTGAGCCTCAGCTGGAGTTGATTTTCAAAGAAAAAGAGAGTTATAAGAAAGGAGAACAGAGGCCCAAAAATATTTCTCTTCATCTCTACTCACTGCATCAACAACATCTGAAGGACAAGGAAATTAACATTGAACTAGGGGAGAGGTCCTGGCTGAAAGGATTCCAGCCAGTAAGACTGCTAAACATGTGGTGAGAGAAACCTTTGTTTTGAATGGACTTAGCTTGTTAAATTAGATATTAGTTTGTTTTATCTTTTATTTCATTGTAACCAATTCTGACTTTTATACCTCATTACTTGTAATCACTTAAAATCTATGTTTCTGTAGTTAAAAAAATTGTTTTATTGGTTTATCTAAACCAGTGTGTGTTTGGACTGAAGTATTTGGGGAGCTCCATTTGAGATAACAAGGTGTGTGCGTATCATTTTCTATTAATGAAATGATAGACTTTATATGAGTTTGTATTGTCCAGGGGGGTGCTGGACAGTACCAGATGCGTATATCTGGAGGAAAGTCTGGGCCTGGGAGTCTGCTGGTATTACCATGCAATATAATTCATGAGTGGTTGGCTATAGCATTCATACACTATAACTGGTAGTGATTTACGTACTGGAGGCTGTGTGTGAACCAACTGGGAATGGTGGCTTTCACAGAAAACCAGTGTAAGAGACACCCCAGGCTGGAGAATTGAGGGAACGCAGCTGTCCATCAGCCCAGATTGTATCCTGGGGGATGTCACAGACTTTGATGGCCTGATAGTTAGCAACATGATAACTAAGAGGATTGGACTGGATGTGCATAGCACTGCAAGAATGCTTGTGGGAGAGCCAGGTGGGTCCTGTTAAAACCTTGAATCCCTTGCCTTGCCAGCAACCAGTGCTGATGGTGTTAGGTAATCCAATTTCTGAAACTTTTCTGGTTAATTTTTTTTAAATGGTTACAGGTAGCCCAAAATAATAATGTACTTGTATATGTTGGGCCAGATGCTTAGGTCTGGCCCTTCTGTATCCTATGTAGCTTGGTATGGAGAAATGAGAGAGTTATGGGTAAGGTTGTTTTGTGTGTGTGTGTTGTTATTTTAAATAACATATGATACCTATTTGATATTAACCTGCCTCACTGCCAAGAGTTAAATCAAAGGATGATAAAGGAACCAAGCAGGAAAGGTAAAAACAATGGCAATGTTAAGGCTCTTTGAAGAAGTGTTGGCTGGGCCATCAATAAACTACCTGTGTGACTCCATCCATGCTAGAATGGTTTACTCTTTTCAAGGCAAAAGTTTGGGATCAAAAGTGATCTAAAATCTCCAAGACTCTAGAAAAGAAAGAAGAGGCTGCACAGAGTATGTCAGTGCAAACTGACTGACAGAGACAGATGCTGGAGGACAGGCTGGGTCTCCCAACTCTGAAATGGGAAGAAGCTGGACTTCCCTGAGTTCTGAATAGAGAGGTTAAGCTTAGATAGGGAAGTATGCCTTGTGTCTTTGCGGATTGACTAAATCTTGCTTGGTTTTGAGGCTGCTAGAAGTTGTTCTGAAGGCAAACTTATGATGTCCCCCGCTCCAAAAGGAAACCTCTTAGAGGTACCAAAACCAAGTTGGACCTCTTTTGTTCACACAGTTGGCAACCAGGAGGCTGTACCCAAGATCCAGTCTGCGTGGCTTCCTGGTTCCACCTAGAGTGAGGTGCAGGAAGCTATTGCCCTGTAGCTGTGCCATTGGGAAGGAGTAAAAGGTGCACTAAACGTCAATGTTCTCTGACCACACACGGTCTGATTCTAGGGAAGGCTCAGAGCATCCCTGCCACTTCAACCTACCAAATCAGGCCCTAGAGGTGAGGTAGGGGAATTCCAGCTTGTGAATCACACTGGGGCTTAGGTGTGAGCTAGAACACTGGGCAGTTCAGCAGCATCAGATATAGATGTTTTTTTGCATGCCTACTAGCAGAAACTTAGGTGCCTAATGAATTTGGGGGGCACCAGGGTTAAGCAGCAGTTTTAAGGCTCTCAATGGAGCCTAAATGTTGGATTAAGGCACCTAAGTCCTGTTGTGGATGTAGCCCTAACTTTTTTTTGGGATGGGCCTCTGTCAAGGTTCCTTCTCCACTCTGAACTTTAGGGTACAGATGTGGAGACCTGCATGAAAACCCCCCTATGCTTATTTTTACCAGCTTAGGTTAAAACTTCCCCAAGGTACAAACTATTTTACCTTTTGCCCTTGGACTTTATTGCTGCCACCACCAAGCGTCTAACAAATATTTAACAGGGAAAGAGCCCACTTGGAAACGTCTTTCCCCCCAAAATCCCCCCAAGCCCTACACCCCCTTTCCTGGGGAAGGCTTGATAAAAATCCTCACCAATTTGCAGAGGTGAACACAGACCCAAACCCTTCGATCTTAAGACCAATGAAAAAGCAATCAGGTTCTTAAAAGAAGAATTTTAATTGAAGAAAAAGTAAAAGAATCACCTCTGTAAAATCAGGATGGTAAATACTTTACAGTGTAATCAGATTCAAAACATAGAGAATCCCTCTAGGCAAAACCTTAAGTTACAAAAAGATACAGAAACAGGAATATACATGCTATTCAGCACAACTTATTTTATCAGCCATTTAAACAAAACAGAATCTAACGCATATCTAACTAGATTGCTTATTAGCCCTATACAGGAGTTCTGACCTGCATTCCTGCTCTGGTCCTAGCAAAAAAAAACCAACATACAGACAGAGAGAACCCTTTGTTCCCCCCCACCCCCCCAGCTTTGAAAGTATCTTGTCTCCTCATTGGTCATTTTGGTCAGGTGCCAGCGAGGTTATTCTAGCTTCTTAACCCTTTACAGGTGAAAGGGTTTTTTCCTCTGGCCAGGAGGGTTTTAAAGGTGGTTAGCCTTCCCTTTATATTTATGACAGCCTCCTACCTTGTTGGTAGATCAAAGAGGGAGTGGAGAAGAATGGAAACTGATGTTACAGTTGCAGCTCCTGGATTTGCTTTATAGGAGTGAATTACAATTATTTTTTTCTGGAAGTGATGGAAGGAATAAATTATTCTGATTACATACTACTGATTGACATGATTATGTGAAATGAAAGAAAGAGAAGATCTGTTGGGTCATCTTGTCCATTGCCCCTGATACATTGTAACATCTCCAAAGGAAATGTTATAATGTGTTGTGACAGACCTGGATGTTAATATCTCCATTAATAATTTTTATGATGTTTTTAATTCTCTTTGCTTGGTTTTTCTCACTCATCTGATAATGGATGTCTTGAACTTCTGCAGTATGACCAGTACATGAAATAGGGGTTGTGTGAACTGTAAGGAAAGTGTTGATGGCTGAAAATTATGTAATACATTAAAATGCATAAAATGACTGCATGTGACAAATTTTCACACACCAACAACAAAACAGCTAAAAGTTAAGGCACTTGCTCTGACCTTATCCTGTACAATGTGGAATAAATCCTGACTCTCACTCCCTGGCCATGGAGGGCCCCAAAGAAGTGGAATGTATGCAGCTGTGTGAATGTGCTGGATTTGGAGAGCTGTACAGTGGGGATATGCAACTCTCATAGAATCATAGAATATCAGGGTTGAAAGGGACCTCAGGAGGTCATCTAGTCCAACCCCCTGCTCAAAGCAGGACCAATCCCCAATTAAATCATCCCAGCCAGGGCTTTGTCAAGCCTGACCTTAAAAACTTCTAAGGAAGGAGATTCTACCACCTCCCTAGGTAACGCATTCCAGTGTTTCACCATCCTCCTAGTGAAAAAGTTTTTCCTAATATCCAACCTACACCTTCCCCACTGCAACTTGAGACCATTACTCCTTGTTCTGTCATCTGCTACCAATGAGAACAGTCTAGATCCATCCTCTTTGGAACCCCCTTTCAGGTAGTTGAAAGCAGCTATCAAATCCCCCCTCATTCTTCTCTTCCGCAGACTAAACAATCCCAGTTCCCTCAGCCTCTCCTCATAAGTCATGTGTTCCAGTCCCCTAATAATTTTTGTTGCCCTCCGCTGGACTCTTTCCAATTTTTCCACATCCTTTGTGTAGTGTGGGGCCCAAAACTGGACACAGTACTCCAGATGAGGCCTCACCAATGTCGAATAGAGGGGGACGATCACGTCCCTCGATCTGCTCGCTATGCCCCTACTTATACATCCCAAAATGCCATTGGCCTTCTTGGCAACAAGGGCACACTGCTGACTCATATCCAGCTTCTCGTCCACTGTCACCCTGTCATAAAAATAAAGGGAAGGGTAAACCCCTTTGAAATCCCTCCTGGCCAGGGAAAAGCTCCTCTCACCTGTAAAGGGTTAAGAAGCTAAAGGTAACCTCGCTGGCACCTGACCAAAATGACCAATGAGGAGACAAGATACTTTCAAAAGCTGGGAGGAGGGAGAGAAACAAAGGGTCTGTGGGTCTGTCTATATTCTGTCTTTGCCGGGGATAGACTAGGAATGGAGTCTTAGAACTTTTAGTAAGTAATCTAGCTAGGTACGTGTTAGATTATGATTTCTTTAAATGGCTGAGAAAAGAACTGTGCTGAATAGAATAACTATTTCTGTCTGTGTATCTTTTTTGTAACTTAAGGTTTTGCCTAGAGGGGTTCTCTATGTTTTGAATCTAATTACCCTGTAAGGTATCTACCATCCTGATTTTACAGGGGGGATTTCTTTATTTCTATTTACTTCTATTTTTATTAAAAGTCTTCTTGTAAGAAAACTGAATGCTTTTTCATTGTTCTCAGATCCAAGGGGTTTGGGTCTGTGGTCACCTATGCAAATTGGTGAGGCTTTTTATCCAACATTTCCCAGGAAAGGGGGGGTGCAAGTGTTGGGAGGATTATTCATTGTTCTTAAGATCCAAGGGTCTGGGTCTGTAGTCACCTAGGCAAATTGGTGAGGCTTTTTACCAAACCTTGTCCAGGAAGTGGGGTGCAAGGTTTTGGAAAGTATTTTGCGGGGAAAGACGCATCCAAACAGCTCTTCCCCAGTAACCAGTATTAGTTTGGTGGTGGTAGCGGCCAGTCCAAGGACAACGGGGGGAATATTTTGTACCTTGGGGAAGTTTTGACCTAAGCTGGTAAAGATAAGCTTAGGAGGTTTTTCATGCACGTCCCCACATCTGTACCCTAGAGTTCAGAGTGGGGGAGGAACCTTGACACACCCCTAGGTCCTTTTCTGCAGAACTGCTGCCAAGCCATTCGGTCCCTAGTCTGTAGCTGTGCATTGGGTTCTTCCGTCCTAAGTGCAGGACCCTGCACTTATCCTTATTGAACCTCATCAGATTTCTTTTGGCCCAATCCTCCAATTTGTCTAGGGCCCTCTGTATCCTATCCCTGCCCTCCAGCGTATTTACTACTCCTCCCAGTTTAGTATCATCTGCAAATTTGCTGAGAGTGCAATCCATACCATCCTCCAGATCATTTATGAAGATATTGAACAAAACCGGCCCCAGGACCGACCCCTGGGGCACTCCACTTGACACCGGCTGCCAACTAGACATGGAGCCATTGATCGCTTCTCGTTGAGCCCGACAATCTAGCCAACTTTCTATTCACCTTATAGTGCATTCATCCAGCCCATACTTCTTTAACTTGCTGACAAGAATACTGTGGGAGACCGTGTCAAAAGCTTTGCTAAAGTCAAGAAACAATACATCCACTGCTTTCCCTTCATCCACAGAACCAGTAATCTCATCATAGAAGGCGATTAGATTAGTCAGGCATGACCTTCCCTGGGTGAATCCATGCTGACTGTTCCTGATCACTTTCCTCTCATGTAAGTGCTTCAGGATTGATTCTTTGTGGACCTGCTCCATGATTTTTCCAGGGACTGAGGTGAGGCTGAGTGGCCTGTAGTTCCCAGGATCCTCCTTTTTCCCTTTTTTAATGATTGGCACTACATTAGCCTTTTTCCAGTCATCCGGGACTTCCCCCGTTCGCCGCAAGTTTTCAAAGATAATGGCCAATGGCTCTGCAATCACAGCCGCCAGTTCCTTTAGCACTCTCGGATGCAACTCGTCCGGCCCCATGGACTTGTGCACGTCCAGCTTTTCTAAATAGTCCCTAACCACCTCTTTCTCCACAGAGGGCTGGCCATCTGTTCCCCATATTGTGATGCCCAGTGCAGCAGTCTGGGAGCTGACCTTGTTAGTGAAGACAGAGGCAAAAAAAGCATTGAGTACATTAGCTTTTTCCACATTCTCTGTCACTAGGTTGCCTCCCTCATTCATTAAGGGGCCCACACTTTCCTTGGCTTTCTTCTTGTTGCCAACATACCTGAAGAAACCCTTCTTGTTACTCTTGACATCTCTCGCTAGCTGCAGCTCCAGCTCAATAAGGAGTCTTTAAAATACAGCCAGCTCTCCTGGACTCCTTTCCCCCTCATGTTACTCTCCCAGGGGATCCTGCCCATCAATTCCCTGAGGGAGTCAAAGTCTGCTTTTCTGAAGTCCAGGGTCCGTATTCTGCTGCTCTCCTTTCTTCCCTGTGTCAGGATCCTGAACTCGACCATCTCATGGTCACTGCCTCCCAGATTCCCATCCACTTTTGCTTCCCCCACTAATTCTTCCCGGTTTGTGAGCAGCAGGTCAAGAAAAGCTCCCCCCTAGTTGGCTTCTCTAGCACTTGCACCAGGAAATTGTCCCCTACGCTTTCCAAAAACTTCCTCCTGCATGGCTAAGAATCACTGGATCGTACTAGAGAGATCCTCTAGCCCCCTACCAGCTGAGTGAAGTAGGCAATCTGCTACAGAGTTCTGAAGTAGTCTCCAGGGAACAACAGTGCAGTTGCTTTGCAGCCTGAAGGAAAGGATCCATCTCCATGTATCTGCCCAGCACTCAGCCTGCTTACATAGGCTAGCCACTGGATTTATAATTTGTCCACACTGGTGTAATTGAAGTAATGCAGCATGCACCACTCAATAAGGCACTGGATAGGGACTTAGGAGACTTGGGTTGTGTTCCCGGATCTGCCACTATCCTGCTGGGTGACCTTCGGCAAGTTCATTCCTTTTGTGCCAAGGTTTCCCTTCCCACTTTTGTCTATCTTTTCTATTTATATCATGAACTCTTCACGGCAGGATTGTTTCTTGCTATGTGCTTGTACAGTGTCTCGTGCAATGAGGCCCTGATCTCAGTGGAGTTCCTGTGCATTATTATTATACAAATAATAAATAATAATAATCAATTACTTTCAGTGATAAAGTTTCAGGCCTGTATTTCATGGCAGTAGCCTACACAGAAAAAGTTTCAGGCCAATGGCCAAGATGGCTGACCCAACAAAGGAGGAGTGTTCTGCCAAGTAAAGCAGCATTGATGGTATTAGTGTTGCTGTTCTGGGACATATGTTGTTCATCACTGGTTCGTTCTTTGTTCTCTTTGTTTAAAAAAATAAACTAGTAATATTTTTGGTTGCAAATCAAGAACTGTTTGTCTAGGATTATATGGAAAACTTGGTTGATTTCTACTCCAAAAACAATGAATGACAGTTTTCTGAACTAACTTTTGTTTTGCTTTCTCACTGAGAGATGAAAGTCAAATAACCACAATTTAACTGATCAGAGAATTATGTTGGTTTGCTGCGGACAGTTAGCTATTCAATAGCATTTTACATTGTTCCTGTTTTTCTATATATGCTTTATTAATATTTATGAAATAACTACTAGGTGCAGCTAAATTCATTAATAACTTACTTTGGAACACTTTATAAGATACATTAGTAATGAATTGTTAACAAGAAATGCCACAAAAAGCTGTTACAAAGATTATTGTAATGTACAGATCTTTAAAAGTAAGCATGAGCCTGATTAATACATGAATTTAAGTGACTATGTAGCATTCCATAAAGTGTAGTAAACTTATAAAAAAAAATAACAACTCCACTGTATAAATGCATACCATAAAGAGACTCTCTGAAAATGGAACATGAAGTCAGCAATGATGGATGGCTTCTGTTTTCCATACCCAGAGTAGTTTTTGGTCTAAATAATTTAGGTTTTGGTGTAAATAATTTTTAGTTGAAGTTAAGAGAACAGAACACACTATGCTCTCTTCTGCAAATGTATGTGTCTCAAATATGAAATGAACACACAACGGCAGCTTCTACAGCAGACTTCTAGAAATTTAAAACAAAATCATAATTTACATAGCTACAGGTACCACATAAAACATGGAGTATCTCACTTTGGGGTCAATGTGTGGACTTTCTTGCATAAAAGTTTCCTAAAGAAAGAGGCCCAGGGTTTTAGCTTGTTAATGTTATTTTTTTAGCGGCTCCTTTGTAAGATCATTTTCTTATGAAGGATACTGTCAAACGCTTCAGGCACATCTGGTTAGGTGCGTTATGGAGCAGTATTTGCCTTTTCATTGAAGCATCCTTTGAAGATCCTGGCCATTGAAAGATGCAGAATACAGGACTTGATAGCTTGATGTTGTGATCTTATATGAAAAATTGTATCCTATGTTGTGCTGGGAAATGATGGGGGGGGAGACCAATATTTCTCATAGCTACAGGAATCTATATTCTGTGGTCTTGTCCTACCTCAAGAGCAGCAACTAACAACAATCCCTTTTTTCCAGTGCTCCATTAAAAACAGAGCCAAATTCTGGTTTTGTGTTATTTGGCTATAAGTATGGACACATATTAATGTTGCAAAAACAGTGTTATTAACTGAGCTGTTATCCAGATGACTCCTGCTAGCCACAAAGGGCTGTGGAAGCCTTTTAATGTTCATGAATTTGGGCAATTCCAAGCCCTGTTTTGGTCATTATATCCAAATTTATAACGCATAAAGCTGCAAGCATCCTGTACCAGACAAATGCACAGACGGGCATTTTGCAAGGAGAAAGTAAATTTTGCTAGGCATGTTAATGCACATACAGGTCAAGCAGGTTTAAAATGGCTCTCACAAGGTGTAACTTTACTTTCAGACATCTAATCTGATATTTACTATATAACCACATGCTCAGCTGATCAGTATCTAGTGGGTTGGTGTTGGGGGAAGAGAGAATGTGTCAGGAAGGCTGTAAATATTGATTGCTGTCTATGAGGTGCTCCAATATGAGGTGACATGTAAGAACTTAGTGACAGAGGTAGCAGTAGATGATCTGGTTTGTTGTGATATTGAAGCAACGTACAAAGCAGCACAGAACCTTTAGAATATTCATCCCTTCTTTACCAGTGTTCTCTCTCTTTTCATTCTCTACCTGGAATTTACATTATGCTGCTGCTAATACAGTGCAATGCCAATGAATTTCAGGGTTTCCAACATACATAAATCAGTGCATTTTCAATGAGAGCAAAATGATCTTTCTTATTTACTTGTGTACAGATAAACAATCTTACATACTGAACAGTGCAAGGACATTTTAACTGAGTGGCAAAGCTTAGTATGTGAAAGTTGCCCCTGTGCAATGGACCATTTTGCTGAGAGTTCAAATGGGACTTCAGTTGTGCACGGGCTTTGAACTGGACCATTGTGCAGGTGCCCAGTGTTACTTCATAGGTAACTCAAAACCTAGGGGTTTCCCCCCCTTTTCCACCAACTTTTTGCATGTGGAAAGGCAGGAACAAGTTCCAAATGATGGATAGCCTAAATAATAAACTCTCACTCACAGATATACAAGGAATGCTTTCCAGTTATTTCTGCGCCAGGCTATCTGTAGTAATATTTAGCTCAGACAAAGCCAAAAATCAAACGAACCACCACATGAAAATTCAGCCAAAACCAGAGACACATAAATTATTTATTAAAAGGATTTTTTTTCTGTTTTTATTAGTTTTTTCATTTCCTCTTTCCCTTTTCCACATACTTTTGCCTCTAGGCAGCCAGCAGGCTAGAAATTTGGGAATAAAAGCTTTTTCTCACACATAAAGCAAACTTCCCTGACAAAAATGTTTCCCAGAACAAGACAGTGGATTATTTTTAACCTCCCCCCTTCCTTTTTAGAATCCGCTTTTCAAGTGTTTTCTAGGCACAGTCTTCTTTTTTCCCCTCCTTTCCATTGGCAAGGCGTTATCTGTGTTGCCGACTGAATTATCCGTCTGCCAAGCCGCTAGCCACTGGACGTTCATGTGGTTTCTGAACAGCGCTGGTTGGAAATTTATCAACTAAACTCTCTTCCATCAAAACAGAAATGTGATGTGGAAACGTACTGGGTTTTCATGAAAAATTCATGAGGAAGGTTTCTTCAGGTCTCAGGTGGAATTTCTGAGGCCGACAAGAATTAGGGCACTCAGCTGCTCTGAATCAGGCACAGAAAAGACATGAACTTCGGCCTCCCACATCCCAAACAACTGCCCCAACCACTGAGCTGTAGAGTCAGTTTCTCCTTTTTTCTGGGTAATGACTCGTTATTTAAAAAAGTGGAACAGCTGCAACAGGAGATACTGAGAGAGGCTTACCCTATAAGTTAGGGCACTTTCCAGACAGGGAGAGAGGTGCATTTCAAGGGCTTGCTTCAGAGCAGTGTAACTTGGGATGGGCGGCTCAAGAAGGAAGGAAAAATATACCGACAGCAAGTTTTACAGAGAAAGGCCATACTGGACATTTTTCTTGACAGCAGCTTGCTTGTGAGTTCAGTGTGGTTGAGTTAATGTTAAATATAGTCCATTCAACTGCCACAATTGAAATCATAGTGTATTGTTGTTTTCTCGTGAGGTTGATGTGCCGTGTGCTAGAGTCACTTGCCATGAGAAATACAGGCCCTTTTGCCTACAGGAGTACAATATTGATGTAATATTAGTCCCATAATTCTTGCTGACCTAACTGTCCAACAATATACGAAGTACCGGGTTGATTTATGATGCCTTTGTTCTCACTGTGGACAAATGAGTATCTTTAGCATACAGAACCTCTTGTATTTGCTCCTGAAATTGAGCACACAAACACATCTATAGCTACACTTCTCCCAGTAATATCTTCAGGTGAGAGGAGAGGATGTCAGAAGAACAGAGGGCCCAATTTTTCTACAGAGAAAATGGACAGCATGGTGGGATGGTGGCCAGCATTATAAAAGGGAGGAGCATGTGGATTAGGTGCAGGCATCATGAACTACAATCTTAAAGGAGCTAGCCCTTTTTGCAGCATAGGAATGTGTTTAGCAGAAAACACTGTTCACAGCACTATGCTAGATACTAACATTGTAAGCAACCCCCACACATACTACATACTCACTACTCAGCCACCATGCAATTCTCCAGGCTAACCGAGCTGAGACTGTCCAAAGCGCCTGAGTATTGTACCACTGTGTCAGCAGGGTGCATTGTGTCACTGACAATCTGCACACTGACTGCATAAAACATCCTCTTATTCCAATAGGTCATCACATTGGCTGTGGAGAGTGCCTTGAAGAGAGCATAGCCTGTGGTACCCAGGACATATGGGACAGGGACCTGGCCTTTTGGCTATACATAAACTGATCAATCCTCCCAGCTCTGGCACTCAGAAACTGATCTATGCAGATGGAGGAGAAGACTGTCTTTAATGCCTTCAGTGTGAGAGTTTTTTTCTCTGGCATCAAACCCCTCTGCTAGAAGGAACCATTGCACAATGGTGACTTCAACTCCCACTGATATTGGACAGCTTCTACATTTGTAACTCTAGATCATCTTGTAACTCCTCACTGGGGCTTGGAATAGTTTGTCACTCCTGTGACTTGAAGAGACTTGCTCACCCCACAGATAGTCAGCTGACCCATAAATCTTGGTGTGCAGATATGGTTGAGCTCTTCTCTGCCCATAGGGCCTCACATCCTCTTCCCATTCCTCCTCCTCTTTGAGCTAGAGGTTGGCTAAATGGTGATATGGGTAGCAAGGAGCCGCAAACTGCTGTCAGGTGCTTGCCTAGTTGTCTCTGGGTGTTGTATATAAGACGGCTGGTGTAACAAGGGAAAGTAGTGCAGATGGTGTAGGCTACTCCCCTGCTGATGACACTTAGGATATTTCTTGTATGGATTTTGGGGGCTGCAGTTTCCATTAATGCCTCGGATCCTTCCATTAAAAATTCTGTGGTGGGTGCATTTTCTTGACAACTCTCCAAACCACCCTTTAAACAATTAAAACAGCTGCACTGCACTTTACTTGCAGTCCCCCATGCATCTTCTGTGTGCATCTTCTGAAAAAGCCTTAGCAGCCACAAACACTAGTTTGCCCCTGTTGTTGCAGATGCAATAGCCAAATTCTAGTGGCACAAACCTTTTGATATTTGTGCTGGGTTTGACAAAGCAGTACAAGTATCAGCATTCGCAGCCAACCAACCACTTCCAGCACCTCTTGAACTAGGTCCAGTAGCCAGCAAAAGTCAGGGAAACGAATAAATTACTGCCACATTTTTCTTGTTTTCTTTTTTGCTGGCATAGTGTGTAAGAAAATAGGTGGGATTTAGGAGTTTGCTAATTTCCAATGTTTAATACGTCAGTAAGGATTACTGGAAGTCTCCCTCACAGTTTACAAGCGCTGGTACCTTAGAGAGGAAGCTAATTGTTACTGGCTACTTGTTCTTATTTGTTACAGGACAGAAAGCCTGGCAGCGGTTAGATAGGCAGACAATTGCCCTTCCGGAGGGACAAGGAAAGAAAAAGATCTGTGAGATCGCACTGTCTATATTGAGGAAGACCTTGCCAGAACTTTCCGAAAGATAGGCAAATATTAAAAGGAACGAAAGCACAGTGGTGCCAGTGTCTCCAAGTACCGTGGATATTTTGTGTTAAATTATATAGTGAAGAATGCCATAGCTGCAGGCAGAGGCACATTTTGTTGGTCTGAGTACAAAAATGGGGAGCCGTGGATTCCTGGCTGTAACATTAACCCTTGTGACTTCTGACAAATCAGGGAGGGTACAATTTTTTAGAAGACCACAGTACACAAAACTCCTTTGTAAGTCATTGGGACCTGTGGGCACTCAGCACCCTTGAAAATCAGGCCCTTAGTGAGGCCCCTGATTTTGGACACCTCCATTTTTATGTGCCCACCTTTTCGGAGGTGCTAAGCAGCTGCTTTTAATTTCTATTGATGCTGTGGTTGCTCAGTGGCACACACTGGCCTAGTGTGCACGATCTTGACTTGTGTTGGTGGTTTGTCCCAGTTACTGTACACCCTGCTAGTACTGGCTAGCTAAAGAAGTTCCCCTGTAGCTCAAATACTTGAGGCTTCAGAGCCAACATTAGAGCTTTTACCATTATACGCAGATATCCCCATCCTCTGAACTGCCTTGGCTGCATGGGAGAGGGAACAGGCCATCTGTGGGCCGCTCACACAGTTTTGGTCAGGCCACAACTGCTGCTGTTCCTCCCCACATGGTGTAGGGATGGCATGGCCAGGCTGCAGCTGCATCAGCATAGCTGTTCCCAGTCCCCCACGCTACTGCTTGTGTGTATATATAGGGGGAGGGTGCTCCTTGTAAGGGGCAGATCCTACCACCTCTGGAAGCTATCCCAGGTGGCAAGAGGGGAAGCTGGACAGAAACCGCAGGGACTTAGAAGCCCATTTGCATTGCTCTTGCTACTGCTCCCAGGGAGAGACGGGACAGCTGGGCAAAGCCACCTTGAAAATTCAGTGCCTGCCTGGGTGGCCTTCCACCAGGAAGGTGGCCTTCATCCAACAGCCATCCAGAAAGATTTTTGTGCCTTTTTGTGCTGAACTGAAGTGCTCAGTCTCCTGAGATCCGGTGGGTGGGTGGGTATGTACAGTTATGATTCATTACACTTAGCATTTCTGAACAAATCAGACTTTACCGATCCGAGTTTCAGCACTCAAAATCAGAAGCTGTTTGAAAAATTGCCCCTTAAAGCTCTGCTTCATTTTTAGCACATGTGAAAGTGTAGACATACACTGGTAGTGTGAGGAGTTGAGGATTTCAACTAAGATATTGGTGATACAATAAGCATATGGATTATGTCTTTCAGAATATCAGAAAATTTCTATGCTCATACAATATGCTCAGAAATAAGGAAAGGGCTTATACAGTATTCCTCAAAATTAACCATGTTGTCATTATTGTAATTTAAAGATATGTATTTCTCTAACAACTCATAAGCATTATTTTGTAGGAATTATTGTGAGGATTAGCTATCTCACAGAAAGTAGGAAATTTGCAATGTTTCACTCAGAGAACCCACAATTACTCAGTTTGAGGGCAGGTTTCAGGAGATTGTTTCAACTAAAACACAATTTGCCTTCTTGGAACTAGCAATTGCAGTTAGGTGAAAAGGGCATGTTAAAAATGATTAGTAAGAACAAAAGTAGGTAGTGGGGAAGGGAAGTGCAACAAACCTGAGAAAGCAAGTTTAACCAACTCCCAAATCTCATTCAAATCCTGCCTTTGCTGAATATTAACAGCTGAGCACTATTTTTGTAGCCTATTTAGAATGAATTTGGTGATCTTGGTCTAGTTCCTAGTGGCAGAATTCACCATGATAGTTGGTACTAACGGTCATCTCTGGCAGCCTCAAATCAACATGGAAAATAAACTGTTGTCTCATCCACTGTGGGCTACCAGTCCAGGTCAGAACCGAGGCACACTGCTTTGTGGGGAATCTCACACTGCTGCTGCCTCAGATGTTCCTATTCTGTGACTAACCAGAGGATTTTAGTCTCAAGGGCCACATTACCTTAGTGCAAAATCAGATTCTCACATCTGCCTACTGTGGGTTCTAACACCTTCCTCTGATGGATCTGGCCACTGCAGGAGACAGAATACTGGCCTCAGTGGACCTTAGGTCTTATCCAGTATGACTTCTATGTTCCTAAATTTACACATTTTTCAGTCTAATGTTTTTAGTCCTCAAGAGTTTTACTTTGTTTTGCCTATTTTTCTGTCATCTCTATGTGGCTTTGTCTCTTTGTGTTTTGTGTATGAACGAATAAACTGCACACACAATTTTTCATTACAGAGAATAGTTCTAAAAATATTGTGGAAAATGTGACTTTGTAGAGACCATGTTGTTGGCACCTTATAAAATTAACCCAGCTATGATGCCAGCTGCTGATTTGCTTTGTTCCTTGATTTACAGTTACTTGTGAATTGCTTTGTTCCTTGATTTACAGTTACTCATAGGCTCACTGATGGGTGGGAACATATTTACTGTTTCTATTCAGAGTGTTTCTTGTGCTGTGTGGTTTAACCCAACAGGTGGTGGTCAGGAAAAGCAGAAAAGTGTGCTGACTCACCAAGTCATGATTCCGTTTTCTTTTTAAGTCTGGGGTAGCTCTGAGTTATCTTGAAAGTGAGAAATTGACAGCCATAAGCTAGAGCTCATGACAGCATAGACTAGTGCTGCTCACGGTTCCCCATCCAGCTCTGATCCTTTATTTCCAACACCCCTGACTTCTAATCCTCAGCCTCTGCTAAACTGAAAATGTCATTGTGCCAGATTGTGCAGTGACTCAGTGGTGCGGACCAGTGTCCACCAGCACTAGGACCTCTAGATTTATTGTACTTAAGTCATATTCATACCACATTCTCCAAAAACAATTAAGCCCATGTGTTATCCAGCCATCAAAGGGTAGGTGGTAGCATCAAGACACTGGCCTTCATTAAGATTGGTGCATAGCTGCAGCCAAGCTTTAGGAGGCAGTGGACTTCCAGGCACTCGGGCGATTAATGCACAATTTTCCTCAGTACACAAGAGAACCATGCCTGCTGAACCACCTCTTAAGCGACTACAGTGCATGCCTTCCTCCCCTGGCCAGTGTGGAGGCTGGTGGGGACTTAGCCTGGCCTCCTTCCTTTGGGGTGGATAGCACTACAGGAGGTACCAGAAGGGAGCAGTTCACATGCTCAGAGGAGCACAGATAATTGGTAACTTCTAGCAGGAGCACTTTCCGCATTCCACTATTTCTCAAGGAAGGTGCTTTCTATTTAAAGAGCCTATGTGTCCCAATGTATTTAGAGCAACACTCTACAGAATGGGCTGGACACTAAATGATATAATCCAGCCCTTAAATGAATTAATTCATTCATACTTGTAAAGCATTTATCTGGCTGCTTTTAAAAAATACTAAAGCACAACTCATCAGATCAAAAAGGCCAATACTTTCCAATCCTCCACGACAAACTACTGCCCTTTATCCATACCTACTCTTTAAATCATATGAGGTTTGCTGCATTTTTGAAGGTCATCAATTCAAGCACTGACAGACCAATGGGGGGGATTTTTAATCAACCTATGGAGATTTATTGTACAGTATTGCAGCTTTAGGGCTCAAGCAATTGAGTAGAAACATATGTCATTTCTGCACTGCAAAAGACTGTGCTATGCCACTAAATCAAACCTATTTTTTTCTGGATTTTGCCCCAAGTTAAAACTGTTGGAAACATTCCATTTCAGCTGTTTATCCATTTGAAAATGCATCTTCCAGCCAGGCTACAATCTCTTTGATGGACTTTAGCAGAGTTAGTGCAATGCTTCTCTAACGTCTATAGAGCAACTGTCTTGTGGTCAGAGCAGTTATATTTCCATCAGTGGTCAGGCTCCTCTTTTGTCCTAGAGGGAGGGGTGTTCTTTCACTTCTGCATTTAGTCATGTTTGTGCGACAGTAATAAAAACATAGAGATGGACACCCAGATAAGACTATTTTCTGGTCTTATGTTGTTGTCTTGCCCTTGCTGCTTTAATTTCTTTTCCTCTAGCTACACTCCGCGGTGAAAACTTATGCATGGTCTGAGTGTTCTCTGCTTAACAGCACCTGAGGATATACACAGCATACTGTATTTATCATTCAGGCTACATTTTTAACAACACAACACAGCATTCATAAAGCAGGGGACATGGCTCTTTCCAAGAAAATTTAAAACTGGATGTCTTTCTTCTGATGCAAATGCAGGTTATATTCTTCTGTCTGGCTTCTAGTCTGGTTTTGCCACAAACTTGTTGTGTGATCTCTGTGACTCAATTCCCCATCTGCAAAGTGGGCATAATAATATTCACTAGGATTGCTGATCAGGAATTTTATAATGAAACTTTCTTTTGTTGGAAAATGTTTTGTCAAAACAAACTGTTTGCAGGAAAGGGTTGATGAACTTTCCATATTGATCATTAAAAAATTTCAAAATTGTCAAGATCCTGTTTTGACAGTTTTGAAAGAAAAGCTGCATTTTTCATATTGAAACAGCTTTGTTTCTAAGCATGTTAATTTCATTCAAGAATGTTTTAATTTTTTTAAAAGGTTGAAATTGAAAGAAGGACTTTGACCTGATCTAATTTTGTGTTGTTGTTGTTCACAAAAAAATTAAAAGTTTTGACTCTTCATCCCAATGCAGGATGGGAAACATCTGACATCTCAAAAATTCTTTCAGGATGGGAAAACCATTTCCTACCCAGCTCTACCTATTAGAGCTGGCTTTTTTTTTTCCATTTAGAACACTTTTCCCAACAACAAAAAAATTGCATTTTTTGAAAACTCAGAACATTTGCAAAAAGCTTTGGCTTTTTTTAGAAATGTTGTTTCTCCATCAAAACCTGAAATTTTGAGTTTTTCCTCCGTTGTTCTTTTTTTCCTTTATTAATTTGTGCCACTGAGTGCAGAACTTTTAGGGTTTTTCTTTTTCCCTTTTTCATTTTTCATTTTATTCCTTAACTTTTCAAAAGTTAAGGTGGCAAAGGGAAATGAAACTCTAGAACTCTGCCATTCTGTAACTTTTATGAAATAAGCAAACTTCAGTTTGGATCACAAAAGGAAACAAAAGGAAAAAACTAAAGTGTGGGGTGAAAATCCCTCATTTTATTACATTCAGTAACAAAAAAAAGTTGCATGAAAAATTTAAAAATGAGAAAGTGTTTTATTGTGAACTTTGGAAAATAGCAACAATTGTGACATTGAAATTTTTCACAAAATTCTTCTTCTTACATTTCAACTCCCTCTAATATTTACCAACCTCTAAGGAGTGTTGCAAGCATATAATCATCAATGGTTATAAAGCGCCTTGGGAGTATGGGGTGGGACACACTTCAGAAGTGCACATCCATGAGCATCTCCTCATGTAGTTACTCACTTTTTGTAGCGTGGAGGCTGTACTTACCTTCCTGTGGAATAGGCTATTGGTCCCTGTTCGAAGCATGGTGGGTCCTGGGATCTATGGGAGGCCAGAGTTGTCAGCACTGGAGGGCCCTATGTCTCAGCACTGGCTCTGAGTCCCAGGATACCACCCCTAACTCCATTGGCAGTGCAGCTCAAAGGGAGTGGCATTATCAGGTCTTTCCCCTGACTCCAGCTGACCCTAGGGGTGGAGTGCCTCAGAATACATAACAGAGCTGGTCAAGAAATTATCCCCCTGTGAAAAGTATTCATTTGAAATTATTTGAAGTTTTAGGTAGAAATTTCCAAACTAAATTAAAATGTTCATATTTGTCTTGACTCTCACTGAACATTTTTATTTTTATTTTGTTTTCCCGGAAGCCAAACCAACATCGAGAATGCAACTCAGAGTGAAATGAATGTTTTTCATTTCACCCCATCATTTTAAGTGGGAAAATTTTGTGGTCAATTTTTTTTTTTTCCTGACAGGCTCTAATATGTAAAGCAGACCCTCTGGAAGGTGCGAACGGGGACTGTGTGAAATCCTGGCCCCATTCAAGTCAATTGTAAAATTCCCTTTGACTTGACTGGGACCAGAATTTCACCCCATATGCCTCTTTGTCAAGCTCCCTCCCAACTCCTATTTATAATTCCTCCAGGCTCCAAAGCCCAAGTGTTGTGAAGTGCCCTCTATAAAGTCCAGAAAAGGAGGCGGGATTAAAGTGAATGGGATTAATCACATGCTTAAAGTTAAGCACTGGGTTAGCTTGTACTTGGTCAGGGCCACGGTGCTCGGCACCTTACACAATCGAGCCCTACAAGAGAATATTCATGTTTCTAAAAAGTTGGTTAGGATTTGTAAGCAAAATAAAATGGGTTTAAAAAAAAAACACACAAAAAAAACCCCACACTGACAAGTTCTTAACTGCAGATCTAACTGTTAACATGTAACTTGTATGACAGTTATGATAATGTGACGGGACAGGATGTGACAGGTGACAGGGGACATGTGACAGTATGTAACTTGTAACTGTTAACATGTAACCTGTATGACAGTTTGATATGCTGTTGAACTACAGGGATGTCCGTTGGAACACCGTAAAGAAATAAAGTAAAACACACGTTCATTTAAGAATCTGTAAGAAACACAATGCCTGCTGATGCTTTATAGGGTATGCTTGTTAAACACAACATCAAACCCTATTACAAAATAAAAGATAGCAATGGAGTTGTTTTAGGGTAGAGACATATTGCAGAAGGAAATATTGCACATGACACAGATTTTAATGCCTGCCCACCCTTTCGAGTGCAATATTGTAAGGAAAGTGCAGGCCCTCTCAGAGGTCCAGAGAGGCCCAGGCCACTTCTAGCTTTTAAGGCCCGTAGCCATAATAAAAATAAAAAATGATGACACATGAAAACAAAATAAGGCACCAAAAAAAGAGTGAAACATCATTTGAATATTTTTTTTATTTAACGAATGCTTTTCTAGCCTTTTTCTGTGCAAATGCACTAATTATTGAGGAAAAAATCTAGCTTTCATGCAATGTCACAGCTGATATTAAGCATGGCAAGCCCATTCAAATGCTCTTGTCCTATAGCTGAATGGTGATAATTCTTTACCTGCTTCAACACGTTGAAAGTGCGTTCACCTGAAGCCACTGATGCAGGCAAACTGACAAAAATATACAATATTTATGAATATTTTTAACTCTTTAACAAAATCTATATCAATTAACAAAGAAATGATGTCTTTTACCAAATCATATATCTTATTTGCTTAAATTTGCAGCTCTAAGCTGAGAGAGTGTGTCACATTTTGGTCCGATAGGGATGCGCATAAAAACAAGTTGCAAAACTTATCAAATGCCAAAAAATTAACAAGTGTCTAAATTTGAGGCCCTCTTTGAGCTTGAGGCCCAGGCCAAATGGCCTTCCTACTTCCCCCTCCCGCTCTCCCCACCACCACCACCACCACGATTGTCCCTGGGAATGTGATGATCTTCCAATTAAACACCTTGGATCAAGCCCTTACAAAGGATCCTGCAAGAGTTGCTCTCTAACTTCATGGCCTGATATGATTATCGAGGGACAAGACAACAACATTGCAGAAGTGCTGATTCCTGTCTACACAAATGAAAGAACATCGTTCACTCTCCTTGGAAATTAAGGACTTTTTTTTTAAAAAAAAAGCTCAGCTCCAAAATAGATAGCCAGATTTTCAAAAGAGCTCACAACATTTGGTGCTGAATTCTTTTGGGAATCTGTCTGGGTCACAGTGGATGGTTGCCTGTTTTTGAAAATCTGGCCAATATGTAAGTGTTTAAATGGTAATTGAATTCTGTTGAAAATCTGTCTCCGGTTGTGGGTGCTTAGCCTTGAAAATTGGTAATCTAAGAAAGACTGAGGAAGGATTCAGAATTGCTTTAAGAGTTTGCATCCATTCTGAGCTCTCTGCCAAAGTGATCTAGATATGGTTGCATAAGATTGAGACAAGCATCACCAAGCTTGAACGGCTACACTTGGTACAATTTACCCATAACTGGTGGTATTGTTGCATTGTGGCAGTTCTCACAGGCTTTGGTATGTCTTCTGTTATGTAATGTGGTCTCTAGAACAATAGCCACTGCAGAGGAAGGGAAGATGTGTATGTGAAGCACCCAAGTGGCAACAGCTGAAGGAACTCAGGGCAGCATTCTGAAGGAGGCAGAATGCCTTCAGGTGCATTGTGGGAAGAGTGCTTTGAAGTGGGGCTCTCCCCTCTTTCTTGGAGATGGATCACACATACTCCTCAGCACCAGACTCCTTCCACCAGCCAGTAGGCAGGAGGGTTGGGCTCTGGCCATTCCCTCACCAGCTCCCATCACATAACCTTTTGAATTAGGTGCCATCTCTAGCAACTCTGTTGCTACCCTATACTGTGTGCTTAGATTGGACAAGGACTATGATTCTGGCTGCTCTTTGCTCCCATGAATGAGGGAGGAAATAGAATCCGTGAGAGCCCCATTTGTGCATGCACAGACAACCAGAATCCAGAATTGTGTTGTGGGCAGTTGTCGCTTACAGGACATTGTGTCTTAAAATTTAATCCTTTAGGAATACAGCACTGCAATGCTGCGGTTGCTAAATAACACACACAACTGTCACCAAACTGTACAGTCATTCTAGGAAACAATAACACTTAGTGGTATTTTGGAGATATTCAGGAGTAGGGGTGATAAAGTACAGCTCATCGCCATTAATTACTTGAAACATGAAAGATCAGAGAGAATTATCTCAAAGGTTTGATCTGCAACATGAAATGAAATTACTGCAGCCAAAATGTCAGAGTCCAAGGGCTGTCAGCATGGGAGCCTTGCCTCTCCCTACAGCTGTGGAGATAAGACTATTCTATCCTATTCTTAGCCTGTGAGCTCCTTTGGGCAGTGATTTCATCACTATATGTTTGGCAAGTGCTTGCTGCATTCTGTAATCTAAATAAAAGTAATAATACGGAAAGAAGGGATGTGCATGCTACAGTTGTGTTCCTTTGGTAGCTTTTATTTTCTAACAGCATCCAACCAAAATAGACCATCATGCCAATTGCTGCTGTGTATGAGTCTGACTGCTCTTATGTCTGTGGTTAACCTGCACAGCTGCCATCTGGATTCCTCCTGCAACCTACCCACTTGATCAAAATAATGGCTTCCAGCTAACTTTGAGCTGGCGTGTCACATTTCAGCAGATCATCTTATGCCAAGGACAAGAAGGGCCCATATTGCATGTAAACACTGAAAACTACAGGAGAGTTACTCAGACACCAGGTGTAAACTGTTACCTAAGGGGGATTTTAATCTTATGTCATCATGAATTATCTGCATCATAGTGCATAAGTGTAAAATTTCTAGAACTGGGTTCATCCTTTATCCCTTAAACTTTTTCATCCTTTTTTGTTTTTAGCATATTTTGAGGACTTTGAACTGTAGGTTTGTTTTGGTAAGTTATTTATTTTGTGTAACTTTAAATTTCACCCAGGTAATTTCACCATGGTAATGTCCCCCTGTATGTCACTGGGGAGTTGCCCCTTCAAGACAAGATCCTCAACTAGTATGTTGGGGCTAATTGCACCTGACTCTATTTGAGCAAAGCTCTTTGTTCAGACAAACTAAACCATAGTGTTGACTTCCTACATAAGAGCCCATGGTGCACACTGGGCTAGCATTCTCTAGACCATGTATGGCCTAAATTTCTAGGGCTTTGCATGAATAATACCAAAGTGTATGCTCATACTGAGGTTTTGTACAAACATTTGTGAGTACAAGTTCCTGACTTGTAGCGCCAGGTTTGTGAGTGCAAATCAGACGTGTACAAAAACATGCATGTGTTTTTAACAATTTAGGTCGGAAGGTTCATGGAAAATCCTGACACTAGATTGTGATTATTGCAAATCCACACAATGACATTCACAACCCTAAGACACCTTTACTTAATTTTTTAAACATATGAGTGCACATCTGCATATGTGCTGTGTCCTGCATTTTAAACGTTGAGGGGCTCCAACAAATAAACTAGATGACATGAAACCTAGGCTTTGGGCTTGATGGAAGGATTCACTGACATTATGATTTGTGTGTCCAATTTGCAGGAGCAGAGGTGACAACTTTTAGTAAGATTACTGGAACTGAGTAGAGTGATCCTGTTTTCATACACGAAGATCATGCAGCTTGGCACTATGTGGTCTGACCACTTCCTAGTCATCTTGGTGCAAACGTCGATTCACCCTGCCATTTAACTGTCCTGCAGTGATTTTAGTGATGGTCATTGTAGTGGCTAATTCACCATTCCAGCCCCACTCTTGCTTCAGGACATCTTTCATCTTAAGGCTTGTCTCTGGAAAATCTCTTTAGCTTTTCTTTCTGAATATTGAGCAGCCAGATTAAATGTCCATGTCAGAAGGCAGAGGATATATGCTCTCTTCTCTCTCTACTGCGGCAGTGTAGCCTCCTTATAGGGTCTGCTACCTTTCTGCTTCTCTCTTTGTGGGGTGGGGAGTGTATCCTCTCTGCATTCTGCAGTGATGGCCCTGGAAGTTAGGTAAGCAGACTTATGGCAAGTGTATTGTTACCCCTACTTCAGATACCAGTGTCTCATTCTGACACCGGAGTCGTCCCTCTGCCAAGCAATAGTGGATGTTTGCGACCTTGCAAATTAGCTTTCAAGGGGAGGAGAAATCAGTGACAGAGTCTTAGTATTCCAAGAGTAACTTGTTTTATTACACACACATACTGTTGTGTGCATAGCCTACAAACAGAAAAGTTAGATGAAAACATAAGATACTACTGCTGGAAAGTTGCAATAACACTACTTTATTTCTTAGGACTCAGAACGATAAAACACAAAGGGCAGGGGGAGAGAGCATACGTGCAGGCTGCTCCTTAAAACAGAGACACGGCTTGACTCATCTTACTCTAGACTGTCTGCAAACTGACTGCTGCCAGGCCCAGATCACATGCTTGCCTACAAGCAGGACCAGAGAAACCCCACAGAATTTAAAGTGATAGCATATATTTTTAACACAGTTTTCAATACACCACATACACTAGTCCTGGAACAGAGGAGGGCAAACAGCATGCAGGTCAATCCCTCCCTTTAGGAATTTCAGCCTATCACCAATGCCCAGTTCCAGAGAACCATGAATAACAAAACTAACAACAATGTGCATGTCTTCTTGGGATTAAAGGTTTGTTTACACAGTAAAAACAACAGCTTGGGAGACATTGTAACAGAGCCACCTGTTGACACCTGCTGTAAACACTGTTTTAATGACAGAAAGAATGTACAGTAGTAACTTTGTGCCTCTCTCCAATACAAAAACTCTTGGCAGGTTCACCATGCTCTGATAAATTGGATAAATTGGAGAGAGTCCAGCGAAGGGCAACAAAAATGATTAGGGGTCTAGAACACATGACTTATGAGGAGAGGCTGAGGGAGCTGGGATTGTTTAGCCTGCAGAAGAGAAGAATGAGGGGGGATTTGATAGCTGCTTTCAACTACCTGAAAGGGGGTTCCAAAGAGGATGGCTCTAGACTGTTCTCAATGGTAGCAGATGACAGAACGAGGAGTAATGGTCTCAAGTTGCAGTGGGGGAGGTTTAGATTGGATATTAGGAAAAACTTTTTCACTAAGAGGGTGGTGAAACACTGGAATGCGTTGCCTAGGGAGGTGGTGGAATCTCCTTCCTTAGAAGTTTTTAAGGTCAGGCTTGACAAAGCCCTGGCTGGGATGATTTAACTGGGAATTGGTCCTGCTTCGAGCAGGGGGTTGGACTAGATGACCTTCAGGGGTCCCTTCCAACCCTGATATTCTATGATTCTATGATCTTCCTTTCACCCAGCACTGGTTGTAAAGCTTCTGCTCCACTCCGCATATGGGAAAATGTCTCCCCACTACAGCTAGGTGAAATTTTATTGACAAATATTTTTTCACACAAAAAAATGCAGTTTCAGGTCAGCTGAAACTGTTTGCAAATTTCTGTCAAGCTCGCCGAATAGTTTTGACTAAATCAAAAAGTTTGAAACATTTTGGCATTTCAGTCATTTTCACAAAAGCAAGCAAAGGATTCACAAAACTGCTGCATCGGGGGAAAGATGTAATGGTGTTGCTGCTTCCCCTCTTCTAGGCTTCAGCCTAGTGGCTAGGATGCTTTACTGAGATGCGGAAGATCCAGGTTCCATTTCCCTCCTTTCCCTATTGCGAAGAAGGGATCTGAACTTCTCTCCCCCATGATAATAGAGTGACCTAGCCACTGGAATATGGTATATTCAGGTTTGGGGCTTTCTCAGCCTCTCCTATTGTAGTTATTCTAGCTTGTAGGTGTGGCCCGAAGCCTTAGAGCAAGGGTCGGCAACCGTTGGCACCAGGCCCATCAAGGTAAAGCCACCGGTGGGCCGGGCTGGTTTATCTGGAGCGTCTGCAGGCATGGAGCCCCGCAGCTCCCACTGGCCGTGGTTCACCGTTCCTGGCCAATGGGAGCTGCAGGAAGCAGCACAGGCCAAGGGACATGCTAGTCACTGCTTCCCATAGCTCCCATTGGCTGGGAACAGTGACCCACGGCCAGTGGGAGCTGTGGGGCTCCGTGCCTGTGGACGCTCCAGATAAACAAACCAGCCCGGCCCGCCAATGGCTTTACCCTGATGGGCCAGGTGCCAAAGTTTGCCGACCCCTGTGCTAGCCATTCAAGACTGACCAGGATAAATTCTTAGGCCCTAAGTATCCACTGCTTTTTCAGTGCCCATCTTGAAACATCCACATTCAAAAGTGTGGAATGTCCCTTCCCTCTTCCCCCAGCACAATTTTTAAATGAATCTTAGCTGAAGTTCTCCTTGATATCTGTGAAGAGTAATGACCCCACATGAAGGAATACCATTATTCATGGGAATGTGATGAACCTTTGATGCAAGTTCAGTTAATACACAGACCCAACCATTTAGAAAGTACAGTATTTCAATTCATCAAGCCTGCAAACAAACACGAGTGTCAAATATTGCCTACAAAGAGGAGCCCAAATGTGGGACTTGTGAGTATGATAAGTGTACGCACAGGTACTGTGCCATCAGTGCTGTCTAGGCACTTTGCCTTTTAAAATTCAGGTCAGTATATTTCAAAGCTTCCCACGAGGATCATTATTTGTTAAACAACTATATTTTCATAAACTCAAAAGCTGTTTACATCCTTCCTCACCCATTTACATCTTCATCACCCATTTAGCCTACAGACGCCTTTGGGTTTTCTCCCCTGCTGCTGCAGCTTATGCATGGGAGGCAGCTCCCTGTTAATACCTGTAAAGCCACTAAATTATCCTTCTTTAAATATCTAGTCACCTGTGTTGTGAAGCTTACATAGCAATCCGATGAAGTGAGCTGTAGCTCACGAAAGCTTATGCTCAAATAAATTTGTTAGTCTCTAAGGTGCCACAAGTACTCCTTTTCTTATAGCAATCAACAGTGACTACTGTTGTGGTGATATGCTGAGACAGCTGCTTGTTGCACTAATGATGTTTGTTTCACTGTTACCTTGTCTCTGCCCCATTCAGTTGTTTTACTCACCTGTTGTATGTCACTTTATTGTCACTGTGGGCAATTGCTCTTTATAACAGCTAGCACACCAATGCCCTGATCTTTGATTGGGGCCTAGTGGTGTTATAATTCAGAAAAAAAAAAAAAAACAATTGTAAGCTACAGTTATATGTGAACAAATATTGTAACTTAAATTAGAGTAATTATGACATCTACTAACTTTCATTGATCCATGAATCAGGACATCATTAAATATTATTTTTAAATGAATGTGTACTGTGTGTACTTAGTGTGACAGTGTGCAATTTCCTGGACAAACCTTACTGAATTAAGTTTGGAGTCTATTGTATTAGAAATGCAAAGTTTAATAATTTTGAGGGACTGTACATAATGTCTCTAGGGGGAAAGACATGACTAACATAGACCTTGGGAAGTGTTATGAGCTTAAAAGGACTATTTGAAATGATGTACAGCCTCCGACTATGTAAGAAGTCAGTCTTTTGAAGTTTCACCCTGAGTAGGGGACCTTGGTCAGCCGATCACCTGATAAATGAGGACAAGACCAGAGACCAAAACAGCATAAAGGAGTGACTGAAAGGTTCAGGAGTGTGCTTGTTCTGAACCAAGATGGTTATGAACTTGTAACCAGAGAAAAAACTCTTGGTGGGGTTTGGAGGACTGTTCACCTGCCAGAGCCCTTTATGGAGCTGGGTTGATCTCTGGTAAGCTTCTTATCATGTGTGTAGGTTCTTTTACTGTTTTTAGTTTTTCTCTGTAATGTGTTCACTTAGAGAATAAATGTGCTTGCTTAGGCAAAGCTGTGTGATACCTCATAACGGTGAGCAGTTATGTTGTTTATAGGCTATGAGAAGAAAAGCAAAGCAGGCATCCTCAGGTTGTCTGACTTGCTGAGGAACCCTCAGTATTGGCAAGGAACTGCACAGCCTGGAAAAACCCCAGTCAGGACAAGGGGGAGACATGTGTCTCCACCCAAGAGCGGGGGAAGCCAGATGTCCTTGATAGACCATAGAGGGGGGAATACAGGTCCAGTTACACTGAACTGTGACACTTCAGGTAAATTAGGTGGCAATTTTCCTATACAATTTATTAGATTAAATTTCTTTGTGATATGACCAGTCCGATGTCCACTGATTGCAGAAAATCCTGAAAGTCCATCAGATTTTTTGGAATGTAGAATAAGCCCCTGGGGATTTAGAGCATTTTCCTCACAAACATACACAGGACAAGAGTGTTAGTCTTTTTTAACTTCTTAATTATTATAGGAGTATAAATGCAACCCATTACACATTCCCCTCTGATCACTTGCAAAATGACCAGGAACATTTACCATCCAAGGAGCACAATATACTCACCATTTACCATGAGGATGATAGAGGGGAAAAAAAGAATATTTTACTTTCCCATTAAAGATTTACTTTCCTGAGGCCAATAGAATTTCACATGATCACTCCATGGTGAAAAGCACCGGTTAGGGCAGGGGTGGGCAAACTTTTTGGCCCGAGGGCCACATCTGGGTCTGGAAATTGTATGGTGGGCCATGAATGCTCATGAAATTGGGTGTTGGGGTGCGGGAAGGAGTGAGGGCCCAGCTGGGTGTACAGACTTTGAGGTGGGGCCAGAAATGAGGAGTTTAGGGCGTGGGAGGGGGCTCCAGGCTGGGAAAGGGGTTTGCGGGTGGAGGGGTGAGGGCTCTGGCTGAGGGTGAGGGCTCGGGTGCAGGAGGGTGGGACCGAGGGGTTCAGAGGGCGGGAGGGGGATCAGGGTTGGGGTGCAGGAAGGGGTCAGGTGTGCAGGCTCTGGGCGGCACTTACCTCAAGCAGCTCCAGAAAGCAGCGGCATATCCTTCCTCCAGCTCCTATGCGGAGGCACAGCAAGGCAGCTCTACACACTGCTCCATCCGCAGGCACCACCCCTGCAGCTCCCATTGGCCAGCAAACAGGACCAATGGGAGCTGTGGGGGCAGCACTTGGGGCAAGGGTAGCGTGCAGAGCCCCCTCCCTACGCGTAGGAACTGGAGGGGCGTCATGCTGCTGCTTCCAGGAGTCGTGCAGAGCAAGGCCCTGACCCCGCTCCCCAGCAGGAGCTTGAGGGCCAGATAAAAACGTCTGAAGGGCCGGGTGCAGCCCCCGGGCCATAGATTACTCACCCCTGTGTTAGGGGAAGAGATTGGAAATCATGCCTCCTGTGTTTTATTTCTTTATTCTTCATGATTTCAGGGAGGCGTTTAGTATCACAAGTTTACCCCAGCAAGCTTAATATTCTAATAATACTTTCTCTCATAGGGTGTGAAGAAGCTTAAATAACTAATGTTTGTAAAGCAATTTGAGTTTTTTCAAATGAAAAAAAACACTATGTAAAGACAAATTGCTATCATTATTAAGTGCAAAGTACTTTTAGTATAAAGCCATAGGAGTTCAGGTCATCCCTGTTAAGGGCAAGCCATACTGATTTTTTTTCCTAATCAGTAAAGTTCTGAATGTTTAAGATCAGTAATGCTGGTGGGTTTTAGACCAATGCAGAGCCAGTGTAGTTTAAACACTGGCAGTCTCAATCTCTGAGTCACTTAAAAAAGCATTAAGTGAAAGCAGTCCAACTCCCAGTTTCAAATACATCATGTGCTTAACTAACCAAAAGGGTCTGGTTCTGTTACAGTGTTAAGTATTTAACTCTTGCAGATCATCACCTGCCTATGGAACATTCTTCAATATAAAGATTCCCACAGAACATGGAAATATTTTTTTATTAAAAGACATTGCACACATTTTGCTTAGAAGAGCGATAGAAAGCTCAGATGTTGAGATAAGTGTTCCTCAGCAGCAATAAACTGACATGCCTTTGTAATTACATTTTTCTAGTGGTCCAAGAGGTGGATGGCTCAATGAACTAATGATGGAATTATGGCGCGTTTCTCCTTTTGGTCATTGGAAAGTGTGTCAGTTCAATATTGCATAAAAGTTCTTACCATTTGGGGCTGTCCCATGGTCTATGTAAATTGGGCTTGTGGACTAAGTGCCGTTTCCAAAAACTACCAACACAGCAACTAGAACTAACTGATACTGTTGGTTAGGAATGTCTGTAGAAAGGCCAAGGAGGAGACCATCAAGTCAGTCACCTTCTAGGAGCAGGCATTCCATATTCAGTATTTTGGTATGGTGAACCTGTCTTGACAATACCCATGCTATGCTGCTCCAGTGGATAAACACAGTTATATTTTTCCATTGCTTTAAATTCAATACTTCTATGAGCACTGCACCCACTTTAAAATACTACCATGCATTTGATGCCACCTACTGGTTTTGTTTTGTGGGCATACCCTCTAGTCAGCAGCTCCAAACCTAAGACATGGATTTCAACTGGATAGTCTTACAGAGGCATCAGGCTTCACTTGGGTATAAGCAAAACCTGATAAAAAGAACTGCACTAAAACTAATATAGTATTTCTTCCAATATTTGATTGTCTATACATTGTTTCTAACAGCCCCGTCTGCTGACTCCCAATGATATTATACAGATACATCCTGGATAAACTGGGCATACAAAATGGTGATTGCTATTGCACCTGCAAATTGGATAATTGTACAGATAGATCTTTGACTACACTTGATTTACTTTAATTTTCAATTTATTTCCAGTGAGCAATTATGAGCATGATTTAGACATGCAATTCTGCACACCTTTCACACACACATCTAGTTCTATGAAATAAGACTTTCTGTGATCAACACAAATTGGGTGTGCTCAAATTACTGTCTTTTGAAATGTTTCTGTTACATTTTGACACCTGAATATTTTAAGTATTTGTCTGTTTCTATGATTGGAAGTTGGTGTAATACGCATACTTTCTTTATGAGATGTGATATCCTGTTTAGCTATTTTCAATTTTATATCTGACAAAGAAGTAATCTTACTGCCTTATGGACATATGTCAAATATGAATTCATCTAATTATTACTAAAAACTGCCAGAATGAGAAGACTAAAAGGTGAATGGTACAGAATGAAAGAAGAGACGAATAGAAAGTCTCAATAACTACACCAGCTATTGAAAACAATATTTACTTTATCTGAGTTAACACTGTGAAGAGTATCTAACTAAGCAGTATAATAACAAATTTAAGGATGCCTGGAAAAACTTTCTGGAAGTTATTTGAATTTCAAATAGTTGGCTGGCTGTTTTAATACCAAATCTTTACCCCCTACAACACCTGTCTGAGATATGTGGATTAGGTCCCACATACCTTTCTCTGTGCCAGACTGGAGGGCATGCAGCGGAGTGCCGGGACATACCAGGTGCTGTGCCTCCATTTTTGCTGGTCCATCCCTAGTTTCTGGATCACCCTGGCTTCTGATTTGAGAAATTCTTCTGACTTAACTCCCACCCCTCAAACCACAGCTTAAAAAATTGTTCTATTTGCCAAAATATTTGGCACTGCATCATTTCAAATATATTTTATTAGCAATGTAACTGTTTTGTATAAGGTGTCTAGGTTGCTTGGGCAGAAAAGGGGTCATGCAAATATTTTCTGTTATTACACAGTGCAACACAATCATTCAGAATCAGATGCTATCACTGGGTATCAGATGTATTAGAAATGTGCAAGCTAGCACGTTTTTAATCACTAAGAGCCCACCTAACGTGGAATACATAAAAGATGCTGATTCAAGCCATGTTACTTGCACTGTTCAAAGCTAGAATTTGAGATCCATCTCCTCAAATGTTTTGCTGTTAAGAAAACAGGATCACAAATAACATTGGACTTGCCAAAAAAGGCAGCTATTTTCTGCTGCCTTCCATTTCCAGCTTGAGATGGTGATTTAAGATTTAAGTTGAAAAGTACTTTGCAAATGTAGGAATCCAAAGCATTGCCTCTAATTACAGTAGTAAAGGAGAAAGCACTACTTATTTTTGTTGGTTTCTCTTTACTGAGCCAGTTCTGATATCCTATGTTGTGTGGTGACTTTTTTTTTTTTTTTTTTAAATATACGTAGTGATGAGCTGTAAATCCCCACTGGGTACGTTGCTCTTTCCACCATGTAAATGGGAAGTGAAAATAGATTCATGTTTGTGAATGGAGACTGCACTGACAATATAATGAGCTGCAGTGGGAAATAATCATGACTGGCACCCCGGTTAGACAGGAAAAGGAACAATGCCTGGACCAGCCAAGCAGTATGCTTGGGATTGGAGAGTACTATTAAAATCAAACTGTGACTCTTCTTAGGTTGAAACTCACCCTGGTGCGGAGAGACTGCACAAGGCTATGTTCAGCACTTATGCCCTGAGTTGAGACTGCACAGAGGAGCTGGCTATTAAACACGCTATCCTCTGTGCATAAAGGAGGGGTCTCAATATTGGTCCAATGAAAGGTTGGTGTGGACCAGAGGGAAAGGCCATGAGATGATGTGCAGTTACACAGATGACCTAGCAGCCTATACAAGTAGCGTGGCAGCAGTAGTGGGAGCTGTGCCATGGTGAGCAGGGCTACACATAGTACCGAGCCCTGGTGTCGGTTCGACAGCTGGATTTCACCAAGTAACTCAGGTTTTCTGCAGATGACATGAACTGATGTTGTAAATAGTATTTATTAGTTGTGCCGTTGTGGTGCCAAGAGGCCAAGAAGCTGTAATGTGCTAGCTACTGTATATTAACAAAGTAAGTGACAGAACCTACCTGGCAGAGCTTGCTAGCTTAGGGGGAGACGTTAAGTCACAAAGGCCGGGTGTGCACCCTCTTCTCATTAGAAGTCAATGGCAGTTGTGCACCTAGCTCTCAGTTGTCTCTTTGGAAATCTCCCCCTCAGGAGACAAGACAGACAAAGGTGAGAGAGAGGAAATATTGTCCCTATCTAACAGATGGAGAACTGAGCTTCAGAGAGATCATAGAATCATAGAATCCTAGAATATCAGGGTTGGAAGGGACCTCAGGAGGTCATCTAGCCCAACCCCCTGCTCAAAGCAGGACCAATCCCCAACTAAATCACCCCAGCCAGATGATGGTCCACATTTTCAAAGAATGGAAGTTAGGGGCCTAAATACCTTTGAGGATCTGGACCCAAGTGGTGTGCCAAAAGTGTCAAAGCTGGGGATTTTACCTTCCGGAGAGCTTAACAGTTTAAATCGAGACCCTGCATGCGTTGTGGCCCCAAAGTAGCAGGAGTTGAGTGTGCGATGAAAGCAGGTTTGAGCTGTTAAACAGAGAGAATGTGGTTCACTTCCTTTCATCTCTGCAATATACTAACTCATGTTAACTATGGTTCAATATAAATATATTTCACATGTGGAAAAACTAGAGGCTAGATAAAAACAGTTCAGCCACATAAAAGCTCTGTTAACTGCCCAGTTACAAAAAGGCGAGCCATTTATGTCAAGTTACAATGCAAGCTGATCTGACCAAGGCTCTCCTCCTGCAAAGAGCTCTGCAGAGGCAGCCCGGCATTTATGGCAGTGGGGCTGTGCATACGTAAAGGGGTTCGTCCGCGCAGATGGAGAAAAAGTCTGTTCGTACCAACAGATACCTCTTGTAAAATTTGTACTTAATTCACTGTGTATTTTATTTCTTCAGTTAAAAAGAGTTTCCCCACAACAGTATAGGTAGGTATTTCCCCCATAAATATGTCACCTATTGAAATGATTTTGTGATGTTAAAATAATAATTAGTCTGTTTATGTAAGCACAGATGGTGAAATATTTTAATGGCCGGTGTTGGCAGAGCAATATCCGAGGTCCGTCCTATGCACACAGCAGCAGTTGTGCGCTTCTAACTTGGCTTGAATCATTATGACTTTCAGTATTAATCCCAATTAAATTAATGAAATTTTAAATACTGTGCTAATAACGAATAAATATAATTGAGTAACTATAAAATAGACTGGATTAAATTACTCATCAGTGTCCAATATCCATGATGTGTCTAATCATTAGACCTTGGTCCATTTATAAATAATCATAATTATTTGCATTCATTACTATCAAACCCAGTAATATGGCTAATTAATACAAACTGTAATTAACATATTTTCAGTTTATATTGATAAGCATTCCTTAACTTCCAATTACCACAGTGTCCTCAAAGTCTTTTATTCCTAATTCCATGAAAAACTGTTAGCAATAAACTTTGCCAAAGTTTCCTTGCAAAATATTTTGTTTTATTTGTACAGTACGTGTTTATTGGTCTCTAATGTCACAACATATCACTCAGGCCAGAGATTACATTCTGTGGATTTTAATAGGGGCTGGGTCATTTTAATGTCAATCTGAAATTTTGATAGTACTCTTTGTTTTCTGGTAGAGATATGCCATTCCAGTGAGTCTCAGTTTGAGCTGCTGGAGCCACTGGATTTGATTCTAATTAAGCCAGTTTTCCCCTAGTCCAATTCCACTGACTTCATTCCTCAGCAGCCCAGGCTGCCAGAGTCTGCAGCTCCAAATAAGTCCACCAGGCGGACTGCCCTGGAGCCAATGCTCCGTTTTCTTTCACAGACCGCTTCAAAAATGTTATTTTTCATTCCAAATCAGAACAAAACCACATTTCCAAATATCAAAATCCTCCAGGGAACACAATTATCTTTCTCCACACAGGTCTAATCGTCATTGCCAAACTCTGCTGGTTTTTACCAGAAGCAAATTACATCCCTACCTAGTCTAGGCAAATACTTACATATCCAGATCTGCAGTCTGCACAGGGAAGCAAAAGGGTAGGTGTGGGGGGGTTCCATTGTATTAACATGTCGGTGCCAGCAAAATCCAGCCTGAACAGAGATCAGGCCCATATGGGTGCATTCTTCATTGCCTGGCACCTTCCAGAGGTGTTTATGCTTATGCAAAGTAGGTATAAAAATATGCTACCATTGTAACTTGCTTATGTTTTATACCCACTTTGCACAGGTCTAAATACTGACACAGCACGGAAGGCAGCATGGAGTTGAAATATATGCACTGTATAAATAATGGAGCTTGCACACACTGCTACTTTCCCCATGATTTCTTCTCTCTAGCTTCTTGTAAGTAAAATATAATGGCTAGCAACATTTGTTAATTTTCTCTGAACATGGTTTGAGTTTGCTGAATTGCAATGCGGGGGCTGGAAAAGCTTTTAGTTTTGTTGCTTTTAGTTTGACTTTCAGTGAGATGCAGGAGCACTCACACACAAGATGCGAATGGAAATTTCCTTTCACTGGTTGGAATAAATAGGTTTATATTTAAAAGAGAGAGGAGCTATGTACGCCTGATGTTGGACAGAGTCGTCATGTGTTTGTTTGCATGTTAGATTAAAGCAACCGTTCATGAATCATACGTTCTTACACAAATGTAATCCCTGCAATGCTACTAACATTGGTTTCTGGTCACATTACCAAGTACACAAGTGCTGGCCATTAAATACAGACCTGCCCAAGAACCAGTCTAGTTTATGCAGCCAACTTTTCAAAAAATATATTTTCAGATTATCAAAGCTTGATATGTTGTCATGATTTTTCCACTTGTCCTCTTTCTCTGCAGCATGTCATCTTGAGCACCCTTCATGGCTGTGTCAGTTTGTCCTGTTGTCCTCTGACAACCTGGGTTGAGTGCCTCAGCTTTTTGGTGCCATCTTGGTAAGTCAGTTTGGGTACATCAGCACAGCCATGGCTGGCCCAGGTTAGTTGACTCTGGCTCGCAGGGCTTGGGCCATGGGGCTAAAAATTGTTGTGTAGACGTTCAGGCTTGGGCTGGAATCTGAGCTCTGGGACCTTCCATCCTTGCAGGGTCCCAGAGCTCAGGATCCAGCCTGAGCCTGAACATCTACACAGCAATTTTATTTCAGCCCCATGACCCAAGTCAGCTGACCAAGGCTAGCCATGTATGTTTATCTCTGTGTAGACATATCCTTAGGGTCAGATTTTGCCACCATTATTCATGCTCAGCAGTACCTTACTTTGAAACTTTTCCTGTTGAAATCAATGGGATGACTCAGTTACTGTTTATGTTCACAGCATAAACACAGAGATGTTAGCTTTAAAAAAATATTCTTGCTGGAAGGTCGCAATATAGCACTTGTTTCATTCTTAGAATTCAGAATGATAACGCACAAGGACCCCAAAACAGAGAGAGACAAAGCAGACTGCTCCCTAAAACAGGGTACAACTCACTCCATCATACAGCTGGCTGTCTGTCTGTCTGCAAACCAGCAGCTTCTAGGCCCAGCTCACATGCTTCCCTACAGAGCACCCTAGCCTGCAAGCAGGACCAGGGGGAAAACCCTAAAATTTAACATGACTGCTTACAATTTTAACATAATTTTAGTACATCTCAGTTACTACTCAAGGTGCATAAGGATGGCAAAATCTGACCTCTTCCTCCTTTTTTGGACATGCTAGACTGTGACCCTCTTACTCATTATGGAGAGCAATTACTCCAATGAATAGTTCCACGGTGCTAAATAAATACCTGAACTGTCACTTCCTGCAAAAGGGCTGTTGCAGGAGATCTTCAGTCTCTGAATCCGATTCCTCAACCCTCACCCTCACAAGTACCTTTCTATCCAAGGAATCTCTTTATAATCGATGGGACTATGGGGCAGCAAGGTACTACGCAATGTGAGTAAGGTGGCAAATTGGGGCCCTGAGTGCTTTGAGCAGTTGAGTATCATGTTGCCTCACCACCTCCAAAGCAGTTCTCCACAAAGGACTTGATTGTGCCTTGTGGGTATAGCAATGTGTTGGAAGGGTGCGTGTCCTTATTGGCCAGAGGTGGACAGTGACGGCATTCTGCCACAGATAGCTTCCTGAAGCTCTCTGGTATACTGAGATGGCATGCCCTCTGCAACTCTGCTGCCTACTAACTCCCAAAGTGGGGCCCCGTTAGCTTTGCTGGTCAGTATGTATCTCCTTTGGGGCTACATGTGTCCCAAGCACAGTAAGGGATTGGGTTAGTGGTGGGGTTGGGGGGTAGTCGCTGTGCTTTCAGCATAGAAGGTGCAATTCTCACCCCAACGTAGGTGTGTGTGGGGAGGGGGGAGGCTCCTTCCTCACACTGCCTTCTCTCTGCTCTACTCTCTACCTAACAGACAGACAGAATTTTGCTGAAATGTAATATTTTAAAATCAGGCAATTCCCAAACATAGTACCACCTGGCTGGACACTTTAACTTTTGATGAGTGACAGCCTGAGCACGTGTT